>NW_019525119.1:4148-41614 GCF_002814215.2 Seriola lalandi dorsalis
GCAACACTTCTAACCACTGTAATACCCTCAACTGAAGTGTTAAGCCATATTAAATTAAATTTTACAAACGTCACAGTATAGTGAAACATATAGATGTCATAGTATAATAAGGCAGGAAATTTCAAAAAACGTCATATTATAGTAAGGCAAAAAAATATCAAAAAACGTCATAGTATAGTAAGGTGTATAAACGTCATAGTATAGTAAGTCAAAGCAACAAACGTCACAGTATAGTATAGCAAAAAAACATCGGAAAACATCACAGTATAGGTTGGCAAGAAAATGTCAAAAATCATCATAGTATAGTAAGGCGTATAAACGTCATAGGATAGTAAGGAAAAAATGTCAAAAATTGTCATAGTATAGTAAGCCAAAAAAAATTGTCAAAAAACATCATAGTATAGGAAGACGTATAAATGTCATAGTATGGTAAGGAAAAAAAATGTCAAAAAACGTCATAGTATAGTAAGGCATATAAACGTCATAGTATAGTGAGGCTAAAAAATTTCAAAAAACGTCATAGTATAGTATGGCAAAAAAATATCAAAACACCTCACAGTATAGCATGGCAAAAAAATGGCAAAAAACGTCATAGTATAGTAAGGCTAAAAAACGGCAATTAACATCATGGTATAGTGAGGTGTATAAACATCATAGTATAGTGGGGCATATAAACGTCATAGTATAGTATGGCAAAAAAAAATAAAAAAACGTCATAGTATAGTATGCCAAAAAAATGTCAAAAAACATCATAGTATAGTAAGGCATATAAATGTCATAGTGTAGTATGCCAAAAAAATGGCAAAAAACGTCATAGTATAGTAAGGTTAAAAAATGTAAAAAAACTTAATATTTTAGCAAGGCATGAAAAGGTCTAACACACAATATATTCCCAACCAGGACTTGAACCATCAACCCTTGGAATGAAATGCAACATTTTTAAACACTGTACTACCCTCAACTGTAGCAGTAAGACATATTAAAGTAAATTTTACAAACGTCAGAGTATAGTGAAACACATGGACATCATAGTATAGTAAGGCAGGAATTGTCAAAAAACGTCATAGTATAGTAAGCCAAAAAAATGTCAAAAAACGTCATAGTATAGTAAGGCAAAAAGAAAATGTCAAAAAACATCATAGTATAGTAAGACGTATGAATGTCATAGTATAGTGAGGCTAAAAAATGTCAAAAAACTTCCTAATATAGTGAGGCTAAAAAATGTCAAAAAACATCATAGTATAGTATGGCAAAAAAATGTCAAAAAACATCATCGTATTGTAAGTCAGGAAATGTCAAAAAACATTATAGTATAGTAAGACTAAAGTGTCATAGTAAAATATGGCAAAAAAATGTCAAAAAACATCATAGTATAGTAAGGCGTATAAACGTCATAGTATAGTAAGGAAAAAAAAATGGCAAAAAACGTCATAGTATACTAAGGCAAAAAAAATGGCAAAAGACGTCATAGTATAGTAAGGCGTATAAACGTCATAGTATAGTTAAGCTTAAAAATGTCAAAAAATGTCATAGTATAGTAACGCTAAAAATGTCAAAAAACGTCATAGTATAGTATGGCTTATAAACGTCATAGAATAATAAGTAAAAAAAATGGCAAAAAACATCATAGTATAGTATGGCGTATAAATGTCATAGTATAGTAAGGAAAAAAAATTTTCAAAAAACATCATCGTATAGTATGGCAAAAAAATGTCAAAAAACCTCATAGTATAGTATGGCGTATAAATGTCACAGTATAGTAAGGAAAAAAAATGTCAAAAAACGTCATAGTATAGTAAGGCATATAAACGTCATAGTATAGTATAGCAAAAAAATGTCAAAAAACATCATAGTATAGTAAGGCATATAAACGTCATAGTATAGTATGCCAAAAAAATGTCAAAAAAGGTCATAGTATACCATGGCAAAAAATGTCAAAAAACGTAATATTTTAGCAAGGCATAAAAAGGTCATACACACAAGATATTCCTAACCAGGACTTGAACCATCAACCCTTGGAATGAAAGGCAACACTTCTAACCACTGTAATACCCTCAACTGAAGTGTTAAGCCATATCAAAGTAAATTTTACAAACGTCACAGTATAGTGAAACATATAAATGTCATAGTATAATAAGGCAGGAAATTTCAAAAAACGTCATATTATAGTAAGGCAAAAAAATATCAAAAAACATCATAGTATAGTAAGGCATATAAACATCATAGTATAGCATAGCAAAAAATGTCAAAAAACGTAATATTTTAGCAAGGCATAAAAAGGTCATACACACAAGATATTCCTAACCAGGACTTGAACCATTAACCCTTGGAATGAAAGGCAACACTTCTAACCACTGTAATACCCTCAACTGAAGTGTTAAGTCATATCAAAGTAAATTTTACAAACGTCAGAGTATAGTGAAACATATAGATGTCATAGTATAATAAGGCAGGAAATTTCAAAAAACGTCATATTATAGTAAGGCAAAAAAATATCAAAAAACGTCATAGTATAGTAAGGTGTAGAAACGTCATAGTATAGTAAGGCATAAAGATGTCAAAACACGTCATAGTATAGTAAGACATAAAACGTCATCGTATAGTAAGGCATAAAAATGTCAAAAAACTATAGTAAGTTATAAAAATGCCAGAAATGATCATAGTAAAGTAAGGCATAAAAAGTCATACTACAGTAAGAGATAAAGATGTGAATAAACATCTTTGTATATTAAGTCATAATAAGTCATACTATAGTTTGTCATAAAGTCATGGTATAGGAAGTCATAAAAATGTCACAGTATAGTAATGCATAAAAGCATTATCGTATTTTAAGGCATAAAAATTCATACAATAGTAAGGCATTAGAGTTTCCAATTAACCTAATGTGCATGTCTTTGGACTGTGGTAGGAAGCCAGAGTACCTAGCGAGAACTCTGTCGTGATAACTGAAATACCTTTACGTATTTGCGGTGACCGTATGGTTTAATATATCCGCTAATCAGATGGTCCCCGGGGGGCTGGCCTTTTTGCTGCATGTCATTCCCCTACTCTCTATCCCCGCGCTTTCTGCCTGCCTCCACTGTCCTATCCAATTAAGAAAGTCAATAAAGTGTTGCATCGCATCATGGGTTCAAACCCACAACCTTCTCACTGTGAGATGACAGTTCTAACCACTACTCCACCATGCCACCTCAGAAATGAGTAACATTATAGTAAGGCATAAAAACCTCATTGCATAGTAAGACATAAATTGTCATTGTATAGCAAGGCAAAATAGTTTAGTATTCATGGTGACATTTTCATGGAATTTTTCGACCGAAATTAAACTCATACTTTGATATATCTGCCATTGTATGTCTACTCCTGCTAGCAACCTGACTGCTAGCCTACAGAAAACAGAATTCAAGGTTAGCTTGCTAGTCATAGCTAGCTCACATGGTTAAATAACATCAGTTGACATTTTTGTGGTGACGTTAGGTACTGCTGTGATATTCTCAAATGATGTGAGCCTTCAGATAGCCCCCGCCCTTTCAGTCAATCAAATACTAGCATGCCTAAATTGGTTTTCTTGGAGCCAAAACCTCTTGGAGGGCACATTGGAATATGACTTCACTCCAAATTCACTCTATATTATGTCTATTCAATATTGGTAGGGATAATACTGTCCTCTCAAAATATTGGTTGGGACATGTCACTACCATCCATATGGAAACTTACGCCCTTGACTTTTTCCAACATACACTGAATGTTTGAATGATGTTTTCAAAATAGAGAGAACAATACAGTGTGTGTTGGTAATGTAGGTAATTCCAGAGGGTTCACTTACTTTGCCACTGTTATAGGGAATTGCTGTTTAAAAAATCAGATTTACCCTTTGATGCATGTGACTGCTATTGAGAATTGATGGTGATATCCAATATGTTGATCATTGTTACAGTTACTTTCAGTATCAGTTATCAGTATATGGCTCCATGGGAGGAAACTGCTTTGGTCTATAAATTATCCTGACCTCCCTGAAGAGGGCAAGCTCAAGATTTTATTCTGCAATGATCAATAATACATCACATTATAAGAATAATCACTATGAGACCTTTGTGCTGCAGCATAGTCTCATTTTTACAAGATTAAATTGACACTTCACAATCAAAAGCTAACCTTAAAAAAAATACCTGTTGGTTACCCAGTTTCACCCATTTGTCAGTAATTTTAAATGGGTGTTCTTTCTTCAAAGACCTACCTGACATTGTTGGTTCAAAAGTGAATTTGAAACTGAAGGTCTGATTCATAAAGGGAAGGGAAAGTGCACTTTTTGTCAAGTATATACTATACTTAAAAGCGTCTTAAGTAACTCCCAAATCAAATGAGTAAGTACAGATGAGTACTGAGAAACATTCATAAGTTCCCTTCAAAGTAAGATGCACATCACAAACAGGCCTTCAAAGATCATCCTGAAGTAGAAGCTACAAGAATATGGGTTTATGTCTAAGCTTTCGAATAAGGGTCACCATTAAGTTATGCTTTTCTGTTTTTTGAATTTGCAGGCACACACAAAAACACACAGTAGAAAACCTAACTCCAGAATATAAAGATGAAATGAAAGAATTTATTTTTACATAAATGACTTAGCACATTTTGTCAGCTCCCCCCTACAAATGAATGGAATGAATATATTTTTTATGTTGTGGTGATGAAAGACATACACAGGAGTAAAATAAAAAGCTCAAATCTTCAGGTACATGTTTAAGTGCATTTAATACAGAGATGAAACAACCAGAGAAGATTATAGCTCAATGAAAACAGCATTAGCGAAATGACAAATAAAAAGTGGTGAAAAACATAAATAGCAAGAGAAAAAAAGAGAACAGGTAAAATGAATTCATAGAGAATAAATATGTACACTGAAGCAGGATCCCTTCTTGAACACATACACAGACACAATGTAGACACACTGTAAAAGCCTCTTTTAAAACGTGGACGGGCGTACAGGACATAAGAGCATAAGCACTTTTATTCTTCTCAACTGAATCTCTTAAATGTTAAAAATAGAAGCTTTATAAAAGCTGGAAGCTATCGTAAGTTTAGGTTAAGAGGGTGAGTCAATTACAATAAGTCATATTATATTGGGTGAAAATTAAGTCTACTCCCTTTACAATAAAACAACATTAAATGTCAGTTAATATAAAGGTCTCTCAAAAAGTCAGTTTATTAAAAAACACAGTAAAGGGCAAGAAAATTTTTACAAGTACATAAAGCACAAAGAGGTTAGCAATCTGCATTTGTTACCTGTTACTTTTATTGCCTGTAACCTTCATAGAAATACCTCAACATCAAAATTAAATGATAATTTACTTAACCAAAGCACAGTGAACTAAAACACGCATTCAGGGACATTTGGGGACAGCATGATGACCCCATTCAAACCAGAGGATGAGTCATATTGTTTACTTGGTCTATACTTAGTGTTAACACTTCACTGAACAATGGGGACAAATCAGAAACCTGAACAGACAACCCATGTACACAAAATGTAACAAGTGTCTGATAAAGTACGTTGACAAAACAATGAATCATGTCAAGATAATCTATTAACAAATGCAGACAAAAAGCAGAACATCCTTCATTTTTAAGGGTAAGGCAAACCTTACTAGAACCAGTGGTACAACTGTAGCCCCTGGCATGATGTAGTACCGTTCCAGTTAGTGCCTGGATACAGTCTTAATTCAAGCATTGTGTATGTTTGGAAAGATGCGCCAAACTGCCTTGTCAGATCAAAAATTGTATTGTTTTTCTTGCAAGTTCTCCCTCACACAGACCAATTTTAGCAGAATACGTCACATGGTAGGCTTCAGGTTGACGAACAACCGGTTTATTGCTGTTACCCTACTACTTGGGCGAAGTTCCAGCTGGGGAGCACACTTAGCAGTTAGCTAGACAATTCTGATACTGCCACATATCAGATTGATGTCCATAGTTTCAGTGCATTTTTCCATCTGCGGCTAAATGCAATTTTTACTGGATTTGGAAAGTCTGTCAAAAGCTCCAGTACGGACAAATACTACTTTGCCATACTTCATACACTTAGGCCGTTCCAGTCAGATCTTGCTATTAGCGTCAGTCAAGGCAAAGGAAGTGGAAAGATTGGTCGACCCCTGCAGGTGCTCCCAAGTGGCGGCGTCTCAGAGGAGGTGGGTGGTTGAACGACTGAATGTGTGGTATTTCCTCTCAAACATGGAATGCAGATTGACCATGGAGGGGGAATGGTGTGCCTGTGAATAGAAAAGAGAGAAAATAATCAGAAAAAGAAAGATTTCAAGTGAAATAGAGGTGAGAAAACCTGAGATGATTGTGTTGTTAAAGGATCATTATAGTTCATTAAAACACATTTTTTGTCCATTATTCTTATTGTTAATAATAATGTTATACCGTCGAAGGTAAATGATAAGATCCAGAGGTGATTTGACATAACTACATTAGAAAACCAATTTGCTAACATGAGCAGTCAGATGATCAGAAGAGTAAATGGTTCTCTATGGTTATTAAAACTTATTGGAACTGTAAAACTGTCAGTTCAAAATATGCAGCTTACAGACCTACTTCCTGCTTCGACTGTTGTAGACGTGTACACTAGAGCTGTCACTTTTTCAAAATATGTGGTTCGAACAAATGTGAATTAACATGTATGTTGTTTGGATTAATTTGCATGCAACTCATGTTGCCTGGAGAACATTTTAGCAATGACATTATCAATTAATTTGTAGTGCATCTGCTGCCTCACTTGAGTGAAGAGCTCAAAGTTTGCCAGGCTCCAGCCCTCTTTATCACCACTAACATCCCTAATTTCTCTAGCAATTTTCAGTGAAATGAAATGGCAATTCAGTCTCATCACCATCAGGCTACAAATGGGTGACTTTGGAATAGTTTTTGTCGCAATGTAACGGTAAGGGTTTGAAGTGGCGCCTGTTTGGCCAACAACTGTACTGTCCCAGATGCAGAACAAATAGGACAAACACAACCTGTAAAGCCAAAGGCCATGTGCTTATTGAACTGTGGGTTCTTGTTTAAACATAAGAAAACTTGAGTCATGCACCCAGCACTTTACACTATTACTTTGCACTTCTACTTTTAACTTTTTTTTTATAAAATTATTCACTGTTTTATTTTGTCCTATGTGTTTGATTAAGATTTATGTTTGTGTGCTCTGCTATGCTGGCGCAGAGGCATAATGTTTTCAGGTTGTGCATCAGTCCGTAACGTTCACATCAATGCTATATCTCAGTAACGCCTTTAAGGAATTTCTTCAAATTTGGTACAAACGTTCACTTGGATGAACTGAACTGATTTTTATGGTCAAAGGTCAAGGTCACTGTGACCTCACATGTTTTCGGCCATAACTCACAAATTTATCTGCTAATTATGACACTTGTGCAATGTAGACTTTGAATTAAGAACATTACAAATTGTATACTTAATTTTTTCACACATCCAAATTGGTATGGTAGTTTAAATTTTGAATTAAAAGTGATGGCACTGTATACAGCAGTTCTGTGCTGATATTTCAGATGTGCTTACCTTTGATTTTACCTCTCAGTAAAGGGGTTTAGATAATGTGGCTAAACCTGTCTGACTGCTCCCGTTTGCTGTCCCACCAGACTATGCTGCAGCAATGCTGCCATGTTTCCAGATGTCAGAAATTACTTTTGTAAGTAATGTTATAAAAACTGAAAGCCAAAACAAACCAAAAATTGAGAAAATAGATTGGAAAACCCTAAATTATCTTTTAAATAACCTTGAACAACACCCAAGTTGTTAGCAGGGATTACTATTTGGAGCAAAAAAGCATGAGTGCACAAGTATGTTAAATAGCTGTTCACTCAGCCATTCAACCAAGTTCAATATCAGCATCCCAACTCCCTTTCAGCGTTTGCTTTTAAAAGCCTGTGCAACAAGATTGCCATGTGAGCTGTCTAGCTTGCAGTTAAGAGTGTGTGTGTGAATGTGTTATGAAGTTATTAAGAACATGGTTGGTTTAAGTGCTACAGCCTCATTTTAATTACTGAGTGCACAAAGGCAAATTGTGTTGCTAGCACCTCTCTTCCTTTCAAGGCAAACCTTGGCACTGATGTAATTGAGACAAGCAACCTTTGCCAACACAATCACACAACTTTCCACCTGGTTTTTACAAACACACACAGAGCTCTCTCCGAGCCTTTCGACTGAGGCACTCTCTTACTCCTTCCCTCAGTTTGTGTCAGCAGATGAACAGTGGCCTTGATTACATGTGAATAAGTGGTGCTAGAGGGCTTCAGAAATAGGATGATAGGGGTTGAATGAATCAAGAGATTAACAGGCTGCTTTCACTGAAGAGGAAGGCCAGGTCAACAGCAGCTCAATGAAACACATCTGACCCTCATCACACACTTGCCATAACTAAGCTCAAATGCTAATGAACACTAGTTTTTTGTAAGTCTGCATAAAAACAGATCAACAAACTGCCCCTGCTTCTAGTGATATATTGCCAGCGTACATCAAACCTGGGAGAACGTCATTACTTTCAACAGTCTATGACAGACTGGAGGGGGAAAGTAGTGTTGAAATGCCATGTGAGAAGGAAGGTGCACTACTCTCTACTACTACTTTATTCTGCCACTCTACCCTGGACTCACTAATGCCCCAATGTGGCATCATTGCCACAGTAATAGCAGAGGGGCATTTCAGTTTTTAATATTAGCAGCCAGAAGTTGGGTGGAGTTTGCATCTCTCGCTCACAGCTGCAAGCCTATGAAAACGCCTCTGAATCCCCATTTAACTGTACAATAGTTGTGGTAGTTGTACAGTACAATGCAGTGAATGCCAAGAAACAACAGTAAAGTGCAGTAGGAAAGCAAGAAATGGGGGGAACCATAATGTTATAAAATAGCAGTTTCAGAATAAATGTTTTTTAAATAAATAAATTGATGTTATTACACTTTAAGCCAAATTCAAAAGAAGGTGCTTTTGAGGGAGTCTTTGAGGGGGCTGAAAAAGGAGTATGTTAAATTTACTGTTTGCTCTATTTTATTTCCTCACAGAGCAAGGAATATAATTAAGAAACTATTTGACCTGAACATGTATGATACCTCTGTATAGTGTTGTGGTGATAGCAATGGGTGAAATCCAGCGCTAAACTATAAATCAAACCATACAGCATAGATACTCAGGCTGTTCTCTTGCAAACTGTTTGTGTCTAGCCTTACGAACCTATAGATTTTCACTTATGTACTTATTAATTTATGGAGTGACTTCTTGTACATTTATTTGAATGAGAAATGGAGATTAGATTAGATTAGCAACTTGTTTTGTCTATGAATGTGAATGCTTAAAATTACACCGATATGCAAACTACGAGTAAAATTGGCAATTATTAAACTGCTGTGCTCACTGGCAGGTTGCAATGAACAGGCTTGTGTACGGTTCATTGTGAAATGATTTAATAATCTCCAAATAGATAACACTGACATTCTATTATGTCAGACCCCATTTCTTAAGCATGAATACCTTTCAGACAGGTAGACCAGTGTTCATGCAATTGGGAAGTAGTTAAATGGCTGAGGTGAATATGGGACATGATATGCTCATAAACTCAGGAAAAAGGTAGGACAGGTGACCTGTCATCAGACATTAAAGCTCAGATGAGAAGTCAGCCTGGCTCCCATGAATACATTGACATTTTTATTCTAAAGAGCTGGTTTTGTGTAAACTAGCCAAAACACACAAAGAGCATAGCATCCAAAACTAAAAGCATGCCTTGACATTTGGATTTGTACTGTTGATATTTTCTTCAACTGGCACTTAACATTAGTCATTCAAGTTCTTTCTAAAGGAACTGTGTAGATCGAAATAAAGGTCTCTAAAAGCCAACTGAGACCCATTAACAACTGTTAATTTTAATAAATTAATAGTCAATACAAAACTTTGTATTGTTCATGGATCTGCCTGTACACAATGGAAAATAAAATATTATTTATGTGATGGCACGCCTTTAAAGGAGCCTTTTCTCTTGAGGGAAAGCAGGCTTTCACTTGGACAAAGCTCTTTCAAGTACCAGCTCTATCACACCCTTTTGCATATAGCCCACTATTAGTAGCAGCCACCTAGTGAATATTTCCAGCCACCACCAGTTAGTAACTTGGGTTATTCATAGGAACAGAGCTTTTCCAAATCAACCCTTAAAATCTCTGCTCTTTAACCTAACGCCCATCTCAAGTGAGGAAACGCATCACTCCCACACCACTGGAATGTTTCTAACGCACTTGTATCTAATCATTGGAGTTCAGAGTTCAGCTGTTGAGCAAACCCTTATCAATCTGATCTATCATTGCCACAGAGTCTCAGCTTCTAAGGAGTTGATTTGGGACGAGAAATGCACCAGTGGTATAATGGATGTTAAAAGCAGGAAATACAGTAGGTAGTAAGGATACATTTGAAATTACAATGGCATTGGTGTACCCCTAGTTGAGACTGGACAACAATAATGTTTGCTCACATCAGGCTCCAGGATTGAGTTTAGCGATGGTTTAGAGCAGAGTCTCCCTGCGATGACTGGTCAGGGCAGCCTTATGTGGGTCCAAGGGGACTTGGGGATCCCTGCATGACTCAGAAAAGGTCCTGCCTTTGACATTAACAGGCTGAGGAGCCAGGGACCTTGGTTGGAACCCCACAGAGGGCAGGTGTCTGGACACATGCTGGTTAGATTTTGGCTGGGAGGTTTTGGAATTGAGCAAGGTAGAGTTTCGGATAGCTGGAATGGAGGTGGAACAGGTTGAAGGGATGAACTGCTGGGAAATAGGGAGGTTTGAAGGAGATTGCGTTGGTTGGGTCAATAATGGAGCATGAAGGATGGACTTGGGCTCTGGGGTTCTAGGGCAATAGTTGGGACAAGGACTTCGGCTGAACTCAGGGGCAGTGCTGGGACCAGGGCTACGGGGAGGGTCGTGGGCTGGGCTGCAGGGGGTACGGATACAGACAGGGACCCTGGCTCTGACAGGAGGGTGGTCAAGAGAGTTGGAGCGCTGCACCACTGCACTGCTCTTGGCTGAATCACTCAAACTGAATGTAGAGGCAGAGCGAGACATCTAGAGTATATAATAGAAGGGAGACACATATGGATCAGGAATTTACACATCATGAAGGAAAACAAGACGAGACAGAGAGAATAGTTGTGCTGAAACAAAATACAAGGAGAGAAAATCCTCAGGAGCTGAAACCAAAGACAAACACTTGTCTTTATCTATAAGAGCATAGAGGGAAGGATGGGGGAGAATGAATATCACAAAGTAAGACACAAATGTCAGGCTTTAAGTTTTCATTCAGAGTAAGGGAGAGACATCTGTAGGTGGAAATTTGAAATCACATACCTGGAAATATTAATACACAAGTTTGCATCGACAACTCAACAAGTTCCTGCGCTATCAGTGTTAAATGGGGAAAAAAGAATCCTCCAAGATGAAACACACACACACACACACACACACACACACACACACACACACACTTGAAGTGTTTGCTAGGATTACCTGAAGCATTTAACATACAGACCAAAGAAAAAGGATTACAAATTGATTTCACCACTTGTTGAGCTCAAATTGGCCAGGAACATTGTTACATGTCATTCTGTTCTCTGTCCTGAGAGAAAAAGGGGCATATTTCAAACCAATTGTGTCCTCAATTCTATTACTCTATTATTATGCTAGACCTGCATTATTTGGAAAGTGCCTTGAGATAACATATGTTGTGAATTGTAGCTATCAAATAAAAAAAATTACTTGACTTAATTCACCCTTGGAGGTGTAATTTTATTTTCTTGTATTTTTCTCCCATTTTATCCTTTATCATTAAGCATCCTGTAAGGTTTGCTTAGACATACACTCGGCTGGCACCTAGCTAAAACAAATTCTGTCCTAATACATCAGTCCTGTAATAAATCTTCTCTTGTCACATGATTGTGCACAAGGATGACTGCCCTATTGTTACCAGAGAATCCCACAGTCACAAAATATTATCTTACCTCTTAATGAAGCTTCCCCACCTGATTAGGCTAATGTACACGCTGCTCGAGCTACTAAGCAAGGTGTGGGTGTATCATTAATCTATACACTCAATTTTAGACTAATTTATTATCTTAAATTTACCTTTGAACTCCTTTGAGGCTCTTGTACTGAAACCATCTCTATCTGTTATGAATCACCCACTCCAGTATGAAAGACTATGACCATTCTGCCTTGTGGTGCTTTACAGACCTCTTGATCAGAAATTACAGGTGGTCCTGGCCGCTTTCACTGTAGCAACTGGCTCTGCTGAAAATTGTACCAGGGAATTAAAAACAGCTCTATCAAGTCTCCTGGACTAAGTTGCTCCTCTCACCACTAAAACTAGATGATCAAAGAGGTCTACACCACGGTTTACTGAGGAAACCTGAAGCAGGCCTGCAGTAGATTGGAGCACAAATAGTGTAAATACAAATCAGAAGCTCTCTTCTTCCAGTGCCAGGAATGTTTAAATACAAGTGTGCTCTCTCCACTGTAAGAGGAGCCCATTTCTCCAAGTTAATCAGTAACAACAAACATTTAGAAGTCTGTTTGTCTGCTGTTAAAAGCCAGATGTCTCAAACCTCTCTGCTCCTAAAGTCAGATAAAACTGAGATGCTCGTTGTCGGCCTGGCTCAACACAGATACCAGTTTGATCAAGTAGCAGCAACTCGACAATTGTGTGATTTCTCATAGTCTGACAGCCAAGAATCTCTCCTGCGATCAGTACATTAAAGACATGACCAAGATTGTTTTTTTTCCCCCAGCTACATAACACAGCTAAGAATCAGTCCTTTCTGTCCATTACAAATGCTGATATCTTAATTCATGCCTTTGTTTCATTGAGACTTAATCATTGTAACATTTTCCTTTCTGATCGGCCTCATGCTCGTATTAAAAGTCTTCAAATGGTTCAGAATGCTGCAGCTAGAATTTTAATTAAATCCAGAAAATTTCACCATATTACTTCAATTTTAGCTTCCCTCATTAGCTCCCTATTCATGTCAAATCAGACTTTAAGGTGCTTTTGATGACATACAAGGTCCTAATTTGGCTTGCTCCTTCATACCATATCTCCTTAAACCTTATATTCCATCTTGTGCTCTCCGTTGCCAGAATTTAGGGCTCCTGTCTGTCCCCAGAGTTAAAAAGACGTCTGCTGGCTACAGAGCCTTTTCTTATCCGACTCCCTTCCTCTGGAACAACCCTCCTGCTGACATCAGACTGTCTGACTCTGTTGGGGCCTTCAAATCCCAACTTAAAACTCATCTTTACGCCTTAACTTTCAGTAAGCTCCTTATACTTTCACAACTTGAAGTTTTGTACCTGAAACCATTCTACCACTGGCGGGTCAGCTTCAGTCTCAATAAATCAGTTAAACTCAGTATATATAGTATAGTCCATGTTATCCTTCCAACAAGATTTCTGTAAACTTTCTGAAAACCCCTGCATCATTCTTTTTGACTGTTTGTTATTGAGCGCCCAGGCTGTGTGCCTTTCTCTTTTTCTTCTGCAAACCACCTACCGCCCCCATGATCCTGCTCTACACCTGCTGCTACAACTACTATTATAATTATCATTATTATTATCATCATCCTTATCATTACTGTTGCTGTTACTTTCAAGTCAATTTCATTTATATAGTGCCAATTCACAAGAGAAGTTCTCTCAAGGAACTACTCAAATAGAGGAGGTCTAGACCTTCTCTTTATACTATTTACATTTGGTGACAGTTGCAAGAAATTTTTTTTTTTTTTTTTTTTTTTTAAGAGGCAGAAACCTTGAGCAGAACGGGATTATCATTATCATTGCAAAGTGGTTTTTCACCCTGCTCTCTCTCTCCCTCTGTCTCTCCATCAGCCCCACCGGTTCAGGCAGATGGCCGCCCACCCTGAGCCTCGTTCTGCTCGAGGTTTCTGCCTCTTAAAAGGAAGTTTTTCCATGCCAGTGTGACCAAGTGCTTGCTCATGGTGGGAATTGTTGGGTCTCTGTAACAAATACTATAAGGAGTACAGTCTACAGCCTTCTCTACATGAAAAGTGCCTTGAGAAAACTGTTGTGATTTGGCGCTATATAAATTAAAATTGACTTCACAAAAACAATCTTTGAACTGCACTTCTCATTTGCCATTCTTTTCCTGGTCTAAAGGCTGGTAGAGCAAACAGAAGTTTTTATATCAAACAGGTGATAAAACAGTTGGTTACACTCCAAAATGGACATGGGCAAAGACGTGCATACAGTTCTGTTTATACTACACTTGTGTTGCATACACTGATATGTTGACATGTTTGTCTGTGTACTCTCTGCAGGCACAATCTGGCATGTAGACCCTTGTGTCAATGCAAAGATAGAATATAAATTGAGCTTCGAGGCATGTAAACATTTATCTGTGGCTAAATGTCAAAGTGGAAATCAGCAAGCTGTGTATAAATCTTTAGAAACGGGGGACAAAAAATGCATAGTTTTGAATAAATAACCTATTTTATGTATACGGCCCCTTTAGTCACACCCTAATCTGTTTGCTTGGTTTTTGGGTTTTTTTTGCCATGCAACAAGGTTCCCTGGCCAGAATCAAACCTGGGATGTTGTGGTTATATGGTATATGTCTTAGCCTCTAGGACACTAGAGGCCCTGTCAATCCCTAATCTTAACTAATATGAGCAAAATGTTTAATATAAAATATGTCTAATATTTATCCTTAAATTATTTTGCAATACAGCTGTTAAACAGACTACATTTGCATCCTTGTGTCACTGGCAACAACGTAATGAGCTAGATGAGTTATACATCAAAAGTGTGTAAATATAATGGAATATTGTTGTAATTAGATTTTTCAACATCTTTTAACATTTCCCCCCTTCTCTCCATCACACCCACTTGCAGTAGTTAATGAAAATACAGTATTGTGTACAGTATTAACAGAAAAAGTGTAGGAAAATAAGTAGGAAATTCCCAAATAATGCAGTCGTACAAAGAGCAGAAAAAAGTCCCAGCACATATAAGAACACACGCCCCTTTCCTGCTTTTTAATCGAGTTAGATCAAAGCAACGACAACAACTGAAAGCTGTTCTATCACGGGCCGATCAAAAGATCAATTGCCTCTTTCTCAGCAAAACGGGGAAGAGATATAGAGAATAGTAAGGGGATCAGTAAGATATGGACAGATAGATGAGCAGAGAGACAGCCACACAGTATTAATTGTGTTATGTTGTTGAAATAAATGAGACAACATATACACATTTTGTAAAGACTTTTGGAAATTCTGGAAATGCAATAATGCATGTTGAACACTGAAGGTGTGGTGTTTAGGTAGTAAGTCAATTGAAGCACACATGTTGGTCTTTCAATCAAAAAGAATATGATGCGGCATTGTGTCATTATTTTCCCGTTTTCACAAAGTGTGAATGAGAGAGATGTAATATCAAATGCCATTACAAAATGTATACATTTGTGTATCAGTTAGTTCGTCCTGAAAAAGACAAACAGATAAATAAAAGAAATACAATACTGTTAAAGTTAGTGTGTTATCTTCCAAGTAAAAGACGGATGATTTCTTTGAGAAAATAAACAGACTTACAGCCAGTGTGGAGCTGCTGCCGATGCGGTTTTCGTAACTCAGCCTCTGATTTTTCTCATCTGGAGTACCGCTGGCCATGAACGCCCTCTGGATCACACGCTTCGGGGTCTTGGTGAAAGAAAACGCTCTCGTCACCTAGCAAACACACACCCAGAGAATTTGTCAGTAATGAATGTGTTTCTCTTTCGTTTTGCAGTCTTTTTGTCTGTTTGCACTTAGCATCCATTACTTCTGAGGTCAGTTACACAACCTGTTGATCTTTACTTGTTCCAAACACACAACAACACAGCACATCAATGTCGGCTCTTTTTGGCAGAGAACCATCTGTACGAGGCATTTTAAAGTTAGAACAAATGTAAAAGCTTTCATGGAAAAAGTGTAGTTTATTTTATTATTATTAGTGGGTTGAAATTAGATTATTGTTACTTTAGTAATTTAAGTATTAAAGTAATTGCTGAAGTTTTGTTTCATCATAGGCAGTATTATAAAAAGCAGTTGCGCAATCATCATCATACCAAGGCCTGATGCTATGTAGTGACTGCATAAGTAGAAAAGAGAGAAAAAGCTAAAAGATGACTGGTAGAAAAAAAAACATAGGGAGCATTGATGCAGCAGCATTGGAGCATTTGAAACCTTAGGAGGCTAGTGTTAAGCTATAGATATCCCTGCCAGCTTAGCTTCCACAAAGTTATTGGCCTCTGTGACAGCTACTGAGAAGTAACACCAAGAAAAAGTAAAATTGGCAGAATGATTGGCAAGGCGTCCTGCACCATAGCCCCTTCTTTAACCTCTTAACTTCACTGCACTCAATTATTGTTTCCTCTGATATTTCCTTAAGGAGCTGTAAAGTCAGATAAACACTTGCTGTTTGATAGTGTCAAACCTTTATCTGCTTGCTCCAAAGATTCTTTCAGATTCCAATCTTTAGCTGCCCTCCCTGGATAAGCTGGAAAGAGCAGTTAAAAAAAATCTAAGGTACATTTCAATCCCAGCACAGTGTTTTACTACTGCCAAAACACAGACAATACACACTAGATGTCTTTCTTTCATGTCTCTGTGGTTTGATTGAAATAGTTTGTATATAGAAACATAATGATCAGGACGACTATAGTCCTGTCAGTCTGAACTCGGGTGGTGCCCAAACACAGATATTCAGAGTTAACACAGAGTCAAAGTTGGCACTTTCACTTAGATTTTTTTTTCTTAAATTCTATGTGCTCGTCATTCATACTTTAACTTATTTAAAATAATTTTTAGTTTTTAATCAACACTAGTTGCTGATGTTTTTGATGAGTTTCTCCTGCGGGGCAGCACTGTCAGCTGAAAAGTCAGTCATACTGGACAGCAGCAGTAACAGCATCTGGTTTAAAAACTAGGTTAGCCAACTTTGTTGTATTCAGCACCTGAGTTTAAAGTGTTGCAGCACCGAACAAGACAAACAACAAGTCGTGTTGTTCTGCCCTCCATTTCAAACACCGCCGTCTATTTTCATCACAGTTAGTCCCATAGTTCAGTAATTTTGAAACAAAAGTTGATTTTTAAAAGTTCATAGCCTTACATGCTGTCATTCTGAATTTCTCTGTGTACAATGACCAAGCTGTTAAAAAAAAAAAAAGAAAAGAAAAAAAGAAGATGAAATGCATTGATTCGACTGACAGAATGTGAGTCGACTGGGGATCTTCTCCACTAATGATTTGAATCGTCAACATTCAGGGAGCAGCGCTACTTTGAAAATGACTTCCCTGCTCACCGTACATGATATAGTCACCCACCCCTGGAGGAGTAGGGAAGGCTAATCATGAGAAATGGATTGTCCTGCGTTTACCTTTTTAGAGGTCTTCTTTATGGCCCTGGAGGCTTTGCTCAGGGTGCTGTCCATATCCTTGGTGCTGACCTGTAGTGAGTCTGGGTCTGTACACTGAATCATGTCCTCCTGGTTACAAAAAAGATACAGCCTCAAACTCAGTATAATAAATCATGACCATAAGTGTGTAATTCATGTAATCAATGACAATAATTACATTATGCTTCCCTGTCAAAACAGTTGCAAGAGGGAATGAGAAGTAAGATTCACACACACAGTCTTTATTTCTCTCTCCCCCTCATCCTGCAGTTCTTTTTAACAAGCAGGGCTCCATCTCGTTGGTATTCACATTGCAGCGCTGACCCAGTGAAAACAGCATTAGGAATGCAGCTGTGAGGCGGGTAGACCAGAGGCCAACATCACCCCCTGCTGTTTGCTCTGCTAAATACAGCTAACAGCCTGAACTCCATATCTTCCAGTTGGCTCAGTAATCATTAAGCTTAATCAACTCACAACAAGTGAATTGGTAAAAAATAGCAAGTACTGCCGGAGTAGTCTGTATTCCTCTGTACTTTTTAAAAAATGCTTCACTGAGCCACACTGGGTGGCATGGACCTTTATTACTATGAACAAACACACTAGTTTATTTTGACTAAATATACCTTCCTTCTGCCGGAAACACTCACTAGAGAACCAAATGTGGGTTAATTCACAGCTGAAAACAGTCAACAATAAATACACTAGCTCCTTCTGTTTGAGTAATGTTTGCAAAAATAAATAAATACAGGAAATTACTGGGTTTTTCAAAAAAAAAATCTAAATCCATCTTTTTAATATTTAGTTAGTTTATTAAACCAGCAATTGATCGAGTCCAATATATTCATTAGGAAAGTATTTGCCTTTTTCCAGATAAATAACTTATCTCACACACATACACCCCAAACCCAAAATATATAAAAACAGAAATAAACTGTAGAATATATAGCTGTAATGTACTTATTTGAAAAGACATTGAGAGATGAGTGCATGTGATCGTGACTATGCTATGGTATTAGCTGATAGCACTGATAATTATTAACATGTCTGAGGCTTGATGATGGTGATGAGAATGAGAGAAAAAACTTTTATCTTCCAGTGTAGAGTGAAGGTGAGCTATCACAGCTTCCTACTCTGCCCGCAGATCTGTCAAACTACCTACTTAGTTTTCTTTGTGTGCGCGTGTGTGGCTTCTCACCGCATCAGCCCTGCAGATGGTGTTGGCAACATGGCGGCAAAGTGTTCGCAGCCAGTCGCTTTTAACTGTTTCCTCTCCGGCCAGTTGGAAGCTGAACAACAAGTTCTCCTGTTCAGTCGGGGGCCGAACCACCAAGGCGAATGCATTCACACACTCTGAGGGGAGGAAGTGAAAGAGCGAGAAGGACAGACAGTGATAGAGTGAGAGAGAGAGAGAGAGAGAGAGAGATAATGAAGAATGACAAAAAGAAGGGAGGGGGGAGAATCAGTCAGCGAAGAGATTGAGATGAAGAGAATGAGACAAAAAAGCATGAAGATGATTGAGGGAGGTAGTTGGATGGGGAGAAAGGGAAGAGGGACAGATGGAAAGAACAAAAGACAAATTAACTTCAGTGCTTTATCCAAACTCCTTAAACATCAATCATTGTTGTTCTCTGTGTAAAGACTCCATTTGTCTCTTAACAATGTGTTTTCACATGAAACTAAAGGGTTGGACGATTAAGGACACACAGAACTTGCCTTTGGACCTCCTTCACTTACTCTTGTTATAGAGTCATACTGTATCCTGAAATGTGGGATCCTGTAGCCTTCTTTAAGCAGAAAAACTCTTTGCATAGTAAAGTAGGGAGATATTTATTTCACAAAAATGTTTTAATCTTTAATATTGTTGATTAGGAAGCCCATAAAGAGATGAACAGGAGTATGTATGGTGCAGTCATCCCAAAATATCATCTCTGCCTGACTTTTGTTTACTGTCCAGTACCTTTTTGCAGCCTCACTTATCCTCCCATTCCTCAGCATTAATATTTCTATTCTTGATTACTCAACGATGCTGATGGGTTATCATTTAGTTTTTGTTTGCATTTCCATTTTCACCTATTCTCCATTTCTGTTGTTGCAAATATTGTATATACGGTATATCTGAAAAAAAAAAACAAACAGTACTAGTAGTTGCCAAAAAGGGAAACCAGGTTTCTGGCAGGCCCTTTTGATAAGTGTCACGTCTAGTAGTTGATTTAAACAGGTAATGAGTTGTTCAGTGATTTTTATTATTTAATATAATTCTAGCATGAAACTAATAGGACTGAGGGAATGATATGTGTGTGGATATTCAGATAGATGCTCTTTTCCACTTGTACTGAAATATTGTTTTTTATAGACATACTACTAATAGCATGTCTCTGCAAATTGCAGAAGCAAAAATTAAGCAACGACAGTGAACGAGTCAACGAGGGAGTGAGTTTGGACACGGCTCAAGGTGGAGCTCAGCTCATTGTCATTCATTGAGTCCATCATGTGGAGGGACACAGAAGTCAAGGGCATAAAAAGGGAACTGGACACAATTTTACCACTACCAATTCTCTTGCTATGTATTTGCAATCCAAGCACAATAAATCAAGCCACGTTTGTGTCTCAGCCACAAAAATGTGACCATTATCCACACTAAAGATGCTCATCTTAGCATGTTTTTAAGCCATTATCTACTGGTTGTGTATACCTTTAATGTGACTGCTGACCACTTTCCATTGTGTCCTTACTGGTTTTAAATTTCCAGCTTTCACTTTATTTCAACTACGTAAAACAATTTACAAGGACATAACATTATTAAAAGGACATTTTTGAAGGTTTGTCTTAAAATAATAGTCAGGTTTCCAGATGAACACTGAATGTTTAACTTGCTGTAATTGTTTCTCATGTTCTCACAGACCATTTAAACATCAATTTCTTTCCAGTCCCTTTCCATGTAAGTGATTAGGGGAAGGAAAAAATAATCCTCCACCGATCCTTATTTTGTGCAAAATATATATTCAAAAATGTATAGTTTGAATATATGTATGAATAAGTATGGAATTTCCCTCTATTTCCAATGTTCAGCCTCTAGGAAGGGTAGAAACAAAAAACACTTGAATTAATTGGTGGAATGATTATAGTCTGAGACTGCTGTTTGAAGATGTATTTGAAAATTGTAGTTATCCTTTTATTCAATTAGAAGTTGGTATTTAGAACATAAAACATCCTAAAATGACAAATTTAAAATGTTGTGATGACCGGTAACTTCATTAAATTGCTGTGTGTGCATATTGTTACCCTCTGTGTCCTGCAGATCCAGCACTCTTCGAATCTGGGACAGCGGCATCAGTGCAATATGTTTGAGTGGTGCCGGTGGTCTCGTCTGTCCCAGTGGACTCTTAAACGTATTGATCACCTTGTGTCGCTTCCTTGCAATCTGCAGAGAAGCGCACACACACCCAAACATATAATACACAAAATGAAACAGCAACTATGGAAATAAATCTGAAGAAAGGCATCCTCAAAATAACATCCTGTACGTATAAGTCTTTTACTTGTGTCTTAGAATTGAGTGTTGGTGCATTTTGCAGTGTGGAGGTGAAGCTGCTAGTGTTTACTTAGCAATAAATCAATGAGGCATTCATAGAGGTAAACGATGCAACTCATTAATGTCACATTAATTAGGAGCTGAGAAAGATGAAAGAGAAAGGAGGGAAAGAGGAAAAGCAAGAAATGGAGGAGAGGATAAAATAGGACACTACATTACAGGTCATTGTTATTTTGGCAGTGTGAGTGAAGAGGGTGAGTGTGATTATATGAACACAGAAGTTAATCAATGACTAGAGATGATGGAGGGAAATAATGAGGCCACCCACTCTAACACAAGATTCACTCAATATACATAAAGGACTACATGTCAAACTGTCAGAAATCCATGTGTGTGGCTGATCAACACACACGCACACACAGGCTCATTAGGAGGTGTCGCTGACAGTCCTGAAACAACCCCACCACCCACCTCATCTCTTTCATGATTGTCTGCCCTGTTCTTATGCTGCCCTTCTGCTAATTAACACATACTGACTGTGTCAGCAATGATAGACTGCACACACATAAATTGATCACATTTTTTATCTTGTTACTTTGCCAAAAGATCCTTTCCTCCTCGCCACTGAATGTGCACAAGAACCTCAGCATGTATTTAAGAATATGCTGAGTTTCCCTTTACAAACATCATAGTGAGAAGGTGTAGGACGTAGGATATTGCACTGCATACCCAAACTACAACCAACATACCAAATGTGTATCACATATACACTCACTGTGCACTTTTTAGGGACTTAATACTAGGATCTCCCTCTACTCTCAAAATTATCTTTCTTCTTTACCATCCTCTACAATTGTATATTTCATGCTTAATATTTCAAGCTGAAATCACACACCTATTGTAAAAGGCATGCAGCTGTTTTGACTACAGTTTACAGCTTAGTGCATAATATGACATACAGCACTTAATATGACCTTCCAAAGATCTGAAATTGCACTGAACACAGTCCAGGGGTCTCAAATACACTCACTGATCATTTTATAAGGAACACCATACCAATACTGGGTAGGGGCCTCCCTCTCCTCTCAAAACAGCATCAGTTCTTTGTGGGCTAGATTCAACAAAATGCTGGGAACATTCCCATGAGAGTCTGGTTCATATTTATGATTGCATCACATAATTTCTGCAGATTTGTCAGTTGCACATTCATGCTGCCTATCTCCTGTTCTACCACAGCACAAAGGTGTTCTATGGGATTCATTTCTGGTGACTGGATAGAAATACCTTGTTGATGAGAGAGTGACCTCCCAAAAGAACTACTACTCCTTGTGTTATGTTTTTTGTTTCTGGCAGCACTGAGTAAACTCTAGAGGCTCTTGTTTGAGAGAATCCCAGGAGATCAGCAGTTTCAGAAACACTAAAACCAGCCCGTCTGGCAACAACAATCATGCCGTGGTCAAAGTCACTGAGATCACATTTTTCTCCCATGTGAACATTAACTGAAGCTCCTGACCTGTATCTGCAGGATTTGACATAGTGCAGTGCTTCCACATAACAGGCTGACTAGATAACTGCATGAATAAGTGGGAAGGTGTTGACCGCAATTTGATGAAATCTTTTCTTTTGCATCTTTCACAAAAAATACACAATCTAGTGCTAAAACGACTTTTCAGCAATTTACAATAATATAATTTAATAGAAAGAGTTATGCGCAAACATGGAAGCTTTAAAAAACATGTTTGAATTTGATGTCAACAAACAGCAAATAATGACAGTTATGGCAGACTAATGGCAGACATGCAAGCTTTAATACAAAAATGCTATTACAAACTGATCTTAAAATGCATCTCTAATGCCTGGTCACACCAGAAAATGGCACGGAAAAATTCATTTGTGTATTTTCGTGAAATATGTAGTTTTAAAAGATTGATGACGTAGAGTTTACTTGAAGAGTTAGTTGGTGAACTAGCTTTGGGAACAATTAACTGACTAAAACTAACCAACTTAATTATACCTATTTTGACCTACTGTATCTTGAATTCTCTAGCTCTCCATTCCCTCAAACGTCAGTACCATCAAGATGGTTTTGAAGTTTTAAATGTTGCGTGACCAGGTCTTAAGAAGAAGAAGAAGAAGAAAAAAAAAAAAAACCAAACTTCACAATTAGGTGAAGGCAGGAGAGGAGTAAGGTGAGTCAGTGCATGTCGGTGCATGTCAGTGCAGTAGGAAAACCTTAAGATTAGTCTATGGTAAATGAAACAGCTAAATTATGTGTGAATATGGTCAAAACTTCATTAGTGTTTTTGTGTATTCACACCTCAAGGCAGTCATTGAAGAGGAAGAGTGTAACATGTTCTCCACGGTCACATGGCTGGTCTCCCAGGGCGATTGTTTCTACTCGGTGAACCAGACTACGATGGGATGACAGCAAGTTGGCCTGCAGGAAAGACAAAAGACCCATATTGGATTTTTGCTGTTTAAATTGAAGTTAATACCATTCCCTCAGTATCTTAAGCTTTTCCATTGTTCTAATGTTTTCTCTCATAATTGACTATCCTGTTTACTAAATTATATACAGTGCAGAACAGGCACTTAGGAGTCTGTGGCAAGACAAAGGAAGTAAACCCTCTGGAATTATCCGATTTATGCAGAAAATTGTGTTAAATTTGGTCAGATCTTCATATAAGTTACAATTATGAACAAACAGAATCTATTTCAACTAATAACACACAAATTATTGTATTGTTCTTGTCCATATAGAAAACATCATTCAAACATTCACAGTGTAGATTGGAAAAAATATGTGAACCCCGAGGCTAATGACATAAACAAAAGCTAATTGGAGTCTGAACTTAGCAAACGTCAATAAAACCAAATTGGAGCTGTGGTGTTAGAGCTATTCTGACATAGTAAAAATAAAAACACCCCAAAACTCAGGTTGAGTTTGCTATTCACAAGAAACATCTGCTGATGTGAGCAATGACCCACAAAACACAGATCTCAGAAGACTTTTATCAGGAATTGTTGATTTTCATAAAGCTGAAAGGGTTACAAAGTAATCTGAAAGACTTAAGATATTCATCAGTTTACAGTCAGACAAACTCTCTATAAAATGAGACAATTTAGTTCTGTCTACTCTCCCTAGAAGTGGGCGCCCAGCAATGATGATTCTTAAGATACAATGCAGAATACTCAATGAGGTAAAAAAAAAAGGACTCCAGAGTAACAGCTACAGGCTTAGAGGCATCACTGGAGGTGCTTAACATCTGTTTGATGTATATGGAGAGCGTGGTGTATGGTTGCATGGAGCATATTGTCCTACCATGGACACCACAGAGGAAGCCGCTGCCACAGCGTACAAAAATCATCACAGCGTCCCTGAAGTTTAACAAAGAGCACCTTGAAACTCCACAGCACTACTGGGAAAATGTTTTGTGCGTTGATTAAACAAGGGGTTGACTTGTTTGGGAAGAACGCAGACCACTATGTATGGCGTAAAAAGGGCACTGTATACCGACATGAAAACATCCTCCCAACAGTCAAGTACCATGGATGGAGCATCATGATGTGGGGCTGCTTTACGGCCTCTGATCCTGGACGGCTTGTCATCTTTGAGGGGAAAATGAATTCAGGATGTCTGTCCACCTGCTGAAGCGCAGGTGGGAAGTCGTTCACACTAGACATCCTAAGAATATGGCTGGACTAAAGGAGATCTGCAAGAATGAATGGTACAACATTCCTACTGAACATTATGCAGGTCTCATCTACAGACCTCATCTATCCTTGCCCTGATCTATGCCTCACCATGATTTTACCACAGAGGTCTACAGAGTGTTCACTGGTCTTCATGGCTTGGTTTCTGTTCTGACTTGTAGTGTGAATTCTGGGACCTTATATACACAGATGTGTGCTTTTCTAAACTATGTCCAGTCAGTTCAATTTGCCACAGATGGACTCCAATCAGGTTCTAGACACATCCAATAAATAATTACAGCAAAGAGGATGCACGTCACCGCAATTTGGAGAGTCGCAGCAAAGTGTCTGAATACTTTGGTGAAGAAGAGAATCCAGTTTCCCACTATGGCTTGACAAGCGCATGAATGCAAACAGCAGCAGTTCTAAAACTTACAGGACAGCCATCAACTTCATATACAACATCAAAGATCTGCTTCTGGCCTTCTGTCTTCCTCTTGTCCTCATTGATGTGACTGGTTGGGAGGAAAAGAGAGGAGAAGAAAGAATGGAGGGAAAGTAGAAGAAAAAAGTTGTTATTGTTTGTCTCACTTTTGCTAAAACAATTAACCCATAACCTAAAATGATTATCAACAACTACTTTGATAATCCATCAGCTGTCTTTGTGTTTTGCAACCCACTAGGTTACTTTTTTAAAGTAGTAAATAAGAAACTATTATTATATTAAGGGTCAAAAAAGGTGCAGAAAAAAAACAAAAAAATAAAAAATCTATATCTAACAAAAATATAAGATTCATCAGACCAGGCTACATTTATCCAGTCTTCAACAGTCCAGCTTTGGTCAAGCTGTGTCCACTGCAGCCTTGACTTGGCTGACAGCTAGAGTTTATCCAATATCGATACTAGTATTGGAAATGCCTCCAATGCTGCCTAAAATACAAGTATTGGCAAGCACACAAGTCTATGCGCTGATCCAATACAATGTAATTTATTAATAAACTTTATAAGTTCACATCCGGATAAAACTGCAGTTTTCCTAGAAATCAGTTCTTCTTTGCAACTCCCACCAGATTGGTGTTGGGAAGGAAACAAAGGTATCAGAACATCTCTACTGACGGCAGCGGAACCAGACAGGGTGCCCCGCTGTGGTAACACACTCCCCTCAAGGTTCAATGTGTAGGCTGGTGTGTGGTGTGAGACTGTCATATGTGAAATTCCCAGGAGATCAGCACTTTCAGAAATCCAGCCAGCCTGTCTGGCATCAACAATCACGCTTTGTCAAAGTCACTCAGTCCACAATTTTCCTATTTCTGATGTTTGATGTGAACATTAACTGAAGTTCCTGTCCTGTATCTGCATGATTTTATGGACTGCTGCCACATGATCCCTGGCTGATTGCATAATTGCACGAATAAGCAGGTGTACAACTGTGATTCAGTGAGTCCGTCAAGCCTTAAAAGTCTTTCTTGCTAAATCCTGGCTCAACAATGGTCAATTATTCCAAGTTGAACCTACATACTGGTCAAGGCTTACGATGATAGGAGAGAGTTCACGTAAGGTGTTGAAAATGATCAAACAATGCTGGCTGTGTCGTCCTCACAAAAGAAAGGGTAAGGTCACGCCAACTCACGTCATGACTTCTTTCAGAGAATCAATTGCTTTCTCCAGTGTTATCTTATCAGGGTTGTCATCGGCCGTATGTTTCTTGATATCTGCAATGGTGGAAGAAAGACAAAGTTTGCAAGGAGGCAGACGGGCAGGAAGAGATGAAAATCATTTAGAGGAAGATGAGTAGGAAAGAATACGCAAGAAGGGAAATCACAGACAGGAGATAGGAGGCCGGTATGAAAGGAGAAATATAAGGAGAAAAGTACAAGGTACGATGTAATTAGCACAAAAAATCTTTTTGTCTTAATGGTTGTAACAAAGTGATGTGTATGCAAGTGCATATTTGTGTGTTACCGTTAAGAAGAAGAGCCACACTAGGCAGCCTCTGTACAGGTCTGATGAGCAGCTCCACCAGTGTCTGCCTGCCACACTCTGGCTTGGATTGGTTGATCTGTAAAAATCAAAGCATTAATGTTACGTGTCTTTGTGTAAACCTTACTGACACACTGAAATGGGAAACAAAAGTTTGCACTACATGCCCACTTTGACAATACTATGCACCTTTAAATGAACAACCCACAGTTAACAGGGATGTCTGGGTGAAAATACAGAGATTAAAAAGGGCTACATACATACTGTACTGGGTAGAGCCGTCCTTGCTCTCAAAACAGCCTCAATTCTTCACAGCATGGATTTCACAACATGTTGGAAAATTGATCTATTTGTTTCATATTTATATTGTTTGCTTTTAGACCTCAGAAAAGCTTTTTTAGGCTATTAGTCTGTACGCCTGTTTATTTTTGCAGTGATATTTGATTCTATTGATAATTTTTTTAATTTATCATTTATTTCATAAAGTTATTCAGTTGGTGTTACAAGTTATTAAGTTGTCATACTGCGTTGAAATAAATTAACAAAATGTTCAGACAGTCCATGCTGTATTTTCCGACACAGTCAGAATGATTACCGTTCTTGACGGTGTCAATAACAGGCAACTGGCCTTGTTCGTGCACTTAAAATTTATATTTTAAAAGCTTATTGTTCCAGTTTTCTATTTCTCTGTAATGTAAGTAAAGTGTTACCACTGTTACTTATAAGCATTCTCTCTCAGCCCTTAAACTCTAACCATGTTCTGATGCCACCAAAAATACATATTTAATTAATTAAATCAATATAATAAAAGGTGCTAAGACAAATAGCTTGAACTGCTGACTACTAGTCGCCCTGTCTTTGGTGATTGATCAGATTTCCATCTTATTCCAACTTTATTTTGGAAACATTACAAACTTATTTTAACTGTAGAAGTGACACAAAATACTACTTTCTAACTTGATGTGTGTGCTGCAGAAGACTGACAGCACAGTGAGAGCACAGGCTCGGTGGAGGCACAGTTTCTCCTCAGAGTGAAATTGTCTGAATTCAACACTCAGTCAAATGCTCGGGTCTGGAAACTTATTTAAACTTTGAAAAGCTACTTACTGTTAGATTAAATTTTCATCAGATGTGGGATGGAAGTGTTTTAAACACAAAGAAAGGACGCATTGCTATGTGTAATTATCTTTTCTTCCATCCCACTGCTCAGCTATCACACCGTTACTTTCTCTGCCTAAGGCCTTTTGTCCTGCACATGTATACATATAAAAAGACAATTACAAACCAAAGCCCAGAAATCTGCATTCTCCAGGAGAAATCTAGCTAGAAAATCAGGTTTCTGATCACCTACCGAGATTATGTAAACAAGGTTTCTTATATACATGACATTTAAGAAATCAACTTGACTTAGTTTACTGTAACTCTGTATCCAAACTGCATGCAAAAGCACTGATACATAAAATCTCCAATAGTAGTGGACCAATAATTCTGAACCTTGCAGTTGGGAGCCCAAGAGGAGGTAAAAAGGAGATATCAAAGGGTTTTCCTGCGTTTGTTTTTCTTTTCTTTGTCACTCTTTGTGGTGCAAATGAAAAGGTCATACCTTGAGAAAAGCATGAAAGCGTGGCTTTTGTTTCTCACACCGAACAACAGTCTCCTTGCTCATTTCAAAAAAGTTGACAAAGGGTGGGTAGGCCTTCACCAACTCTTTAGACTGGAAAGAGAAGATGGGGATGGGTCAGAAATGTCAATAGGAAGAACACAGATACAAGAAGGAGGCTTTTTGTTTTTAAAAAAAGTTGTTTAAAGTTGTTTTCAAACTAGTTTCAAGGAATAATTCACGATGTCACTGTACTTACATCCCTTTCTGTAACTGGAAGCCCATTCTCAATACCCCATTACCCCCAGAAGTGGTCAAGCCTCATATAAATGACTGATAATTAAAACAACAACTGCATATTAATATATTTGTTTTAACTCACATATTTGAGAATGATGTCTCCCACACTCCTTTCCTCGCGCCAGTCTGTCAGGAGTTCCTCAAGGTCATGCTGATGGAAAAACCATCACATATAGAAAATAACAGGTCAACAACACCAGGTCAACAATTACAAAATCAATATAATTTGGTCCTTTGGACATACTACCTTTATTCTGGTGTGAACCTCGTAGATGTCTGGGATGCTGCCAAATATCGTCTTAATTTCCTCTTGGGCCAGGATGGGTCCACCAACCTGCCCCTCTCTATCCAATGGATGTTTGAAAAGCTTCACATAAAAAACGGATATGAGACAAGTGAACACAAATATACATTAAAAGAACTGATATGTTACACAAAGTTGCATAAAAGTCAAAATTGTATGTTGACATTTTGTGTCAATTTGTGACAAGATGGAACCTGTTCATTAACTGGTTCTACTCGCATGATGCACAACCTGGATATTATCTGCACTCACATGTAAATCAATAAATGAAACAATGCCACACATACTGTGGAAAACATTAAAATGTCCCAAGATTAAATAAATAACTATTACTTTTGAGTTAGTGCCATACAAATACAGGGAAATCTTCCAGGATATTCTGACAATTTCTCATGGCCTTTTTTGTACTATTACTATAAATAAACACAGCTATATAATTGGAGAGTTATTTGGCTCTTATTCTTCATTAAAGGGTAATTACTTTATTTTTGACAACCACCATTTGTGGCAGAAGACAGAAAAAACCACAGCTTAATTTTAGTTTAACCAAAATTCTTGCAATCGACCTGTGCACTATTGTGTCATGTTGAATATTGAAGTCTAATTAGCACGCTACCATCTGCTGCCCATCTGAACATGGGCTTATACTAGCTGTGTAACTGTGAAGTGAAAAAGGAACATGGGTTGTCTATGAAATAGTCAGTAATCAACTTAAGTACAACTATAAACTGTAACAACGAGCATGCAGCGATGACTGGATTGTGGAGTCAGCCTCAAGTGGGTTTTCTTTTGATAAATGGCACAGAGAACCTACAGCAGGATCATTAAGGTGATTTTAGGATCATGTGTTGAGTTTGTGTTTAGATTCAAGGCAGGGAACACCAAGGAGCTAGCCACCAGCTTGTTGTGAGGACATGGAACAGTTAAACCTCAGTAGAGTACAACAGAGAAGACAGATTACAAGAGAGGCAGATGGCAAAAATCAAGGAAAGATGTTTGAGGCAGAAAAAGAGAGACAGTGAAAGACAGAGTGAACGAAAAGGAAGAAACAACAAAATGGAGGAAGCCTAAAAAAGCCAGTAAAGAAAAGAAGCAAAAAGAGTGAAAGGTTTTGAGGGTGAGGGAGAAAGAGAAGTGGTCAGACAGGTGATTTTCTTCCTCACTGGTCAGCTGTCTGAATCTGCTGGGACCAACTGATAAGACAGGCCAAGTAAGAGCAAGCATGCACACACACCTGTAATGGTTGTAGCTTAGCCTGAAACTGATGTCAGGGGCGACCAACAGGCCGACCAGTGAGGGAGTGTTAATACAGTGCACACTGTGCAAATACACAGACACACAGACACACAGACACACACAGACACAGACACACACACACACTTACCTGTAGGATGGTGCTTAAAATGTCTACATAGTTGCTCTCAGTCTGGTAGAGTTCCTTGGAGACTTGCCACCTGGCTGACTGCTTGGTCACAACTGGGGTCGAACTCCTGGATGGCTTCGAACTCTCTGGTAACAAGACAAGCAGGGAGGAAGACAGCGAGTGTTTAACTCTGCATTGAATCACAGACAGACACGGTTAGGTGCCCATCCACTATTTTGTTTTTCAGAAATCGAAATCAGGGCTGAATCAAAGTAAAAAAAATAGTACATGATTTTCTACAGTTTTCCATCATCTATAGACGTATGAAGATGACATCTGGGCTAAAATGGAACCAGTCATCAGAACCCCTTCACTTTTTCATATTTTATTATGTCGCAGCCTTAAACTAAAATTTTGTTTCTTTGTGGCTTTAAATAACATGGATAACATGATGCTTTCCCCATCATGATGATAATGTTGTTCCGGCCTTTTCCTTCTCATCCTAGTGTGCTGTGCAGACTTGGGGAAACAGTTTTTTATTTGTTATGTGGCCTATAAAAATGATTTAGTTGATGAATTGACTTGATATTGACATTGATCCACCTGCCTTGTAAAAAGCCACATTGATATGGATCAATAATTTGCTGCAGTACTTTTAAAAAAGAAAAAAAAAAAAAAAAGATTTGTAGTATTGTTACACTGCATTGTACTTTGTCTCCAGTTCTTTAATATAAATGGATCCTTAAACCTTTTTCGCAGTACCTTGTTTTAGCGATGAGATTAAACCAAGTTGACTGTCTGTGAGTTGGCTTTTACCATATGAGCAATCAAACATTTTAAGCATAAAAGTCTTAACTAAAATGTTTGTAAAAGTTTACTGTACCAAAATTAATCATCATGCCATTTGAACATTTCTCATGCCTATGGCTCGTTAGCCATTCAAGGCCAAAGTTAGCTAGTTTGCCTGTATGTATGGTAGTTGCTGTTCCTATCCCATCTCACACATGTCTAAAATGTTCAGGTTTAATTTAGCCAATTCAGCACACTTAATACAACACTTGAGCTGTCAGGCCAGGTGATACTCTGGTCTGTGCTGGGCCATCTTCTTGCTTGTACTCCACTACACTCAGGTGGTATGCATATAATCCAATACTTCACGAAAAAAAAAACGAAATAATCCACTTGCAAAAACTGACGCGTGACTTATTGGTCACTACCACAGAGTTCTTTCATCTTACCAACAACTACTTTTTATAAGCCTCAAACTGGCCTGACCTGCAGAAGTTCTTGGCTGCTGCTGCTCCTCCACTGGTTGTTGAAGGATACTTGTACTCAGGTAGGACCTTTTCCTCCACTCCTCCCTGTCTGTCCTAACCCTGCTTTTCCTGTTTTTGCTTCTTCTTCTTATCAGCCTACTCGTGGTCACAGCATTGTCTCCTTTGCTTTCTGAACCATTTCCTAGTCTGTCTTCTAGAATGAAGAGGGGTTAATGGTGGTAGTGCCGTCTTATAAAGAAGAGAAAATCAACCATAATACAGAAGAGAATATCTTTTAAAGGTATTGCATTTTTAATGGAGATATATCCCAGCATTGGTATTCCCATCAAACAGGTGTGTTCCATTTTCCTCTTACCTGCCAAGGCCTTGCATGTCTCAGGGGTGTTAGAGATGTCGAGCAGAGAACCCATGGACAGGGAGTGCTCCGCTGACGGCCTTTTGCGCGGTGGAGGGAAGGGGGAGATCTCAGTCTCCTTGGTGAGCTGAGCCAGCGTGTCCCTCAGACGCCGACGCTTGCGGTTACTGTTGGGCGTTACGAGGGACAGGAGGGACACTGCCTTCTTCATGGCTGGACTGTCATTCTAAAGTATAAAGGGACAAAAAGAAAAATATATAAATAAAAGTAAAAAGAAGAGAGGGCAAGCTGCTTGTCTTGCAAATTCTGGCATGGGAAAATGTGAGGGGGAAAATAAAAAAACTAAAACATCTTGAAGCAAAAACCATTTGCAATTAATACAATTATCTGTTGATCAGTGATGAAGGCACATTCTGACTAAACTGGATCTTGAGCTCAATTGTGCTAAGTAACAGATGGAAGCTAGGCCAGTGTCGAAATGTTTCTTAAAGAGTGTGGTAACTTCATAAAGATGCCCACTAGGAAACTCCCTGAAGGTGCCTTTATACTGTGCAACAATGATCGAGTAAGTTGATTGCATGTCACACTGTGCGAGACAGCTCTAATAAAATCCTGAGCTCAATCTCTGTCACACTGCCAGATTGTGTGATGAAAGCATGGTGAATTGGAGCACGACTATGTATGTGTCAATCCATCTATGCGGCTCTCATGTTTTAAAAATGCAGCTCTTTGAGAGTGGCAACTTTCATTTCCTTTTTCATTCATCGTTTTGGTTTGTGTGAGTTTTTTTAATTCTTATTTTATTTTCAGAGATAGCATGTACAACATGTCGCACAGGCCAGTGTATTCTGTGTCATTTTCATGTTTTATTTTGATTTGCTGGTTTGAAGACATGGGTCGTAACAGCATTCACACTAAGACTTTGATCCTAAACTTCTGACACCGTGTGAATTTTACTGCAGGCAGTTTTTGGTTCCCAAAGCTCTAAATTGGCATTCCCTGCCGGGAGACGGTAGAAACTCCAAGAGACAAGTATCTCAGATCAACACAAATCAAGTGACATCAGTTTTTTGCCTGTATTATCGAGTGAGGTCACCCAGCAAATTGTCCCAGATGTAGGTCCCTAAAAGTCAGTGTAATGTATTGCTCGCGGATAATTTGCGTTCACTTTCAGTCAGACTTGGAAAAGGTGTTCGACGTTATTCATCTAAAATCACTTTTATTTCGAAAGCTGTATGAGGATCACATTGCTTGCCCTGATATACACTATTTTGCGTCAGTCTTTGTTTCCCCAAATTTCTACAATAGAGTGGTGATTACAAAGGTAGCACAACCAATAGAGCCACAATTGTCACAATCATGAGAAATAAACCTTATACTTTAACTTTCAAGATTTAAATAAAAAGAAAGGCACAAAAAACCCCTGACAATGAACTCGCACTCCTGGGCGAACAGGAGGAGTGTGATTAGGGGTCCTTGGTTTGGTTTCAAGCTGATTAAATAACTATAATAACAGAAATGATAAGTGCTGAAACAAAAATAGGGGAAACATAAATGTACAGTAAGTTTTTAGTATAAGAAAAATAATTTAAAAAATTAATGTGACAAATAATTTAAGGGCATGAGTAATTTAGTGCTTTTATACTGTTTGCATATAATTTAATGCAAACAAAACAAAGACGATTTATTTTTGTATCTGTACATCTGTGTTCTATAAGTCTACAGTATCCTTAAGGTGAGCCTAAGTAATTTTGGCTTGAATTAATACACATACATTAACAATACCCATCATATACCCACCTTCTCGTAGAGGTACATGGACTCTCCAGCCCGAGCGTCCATCTGAATGCTCCCCCAGAACCACTGCCACAGAGAAAAGAGAAGTGTTTTTACTGACTGCTGGATTAGGGCAGAAGTGGGTGGGGAAAAAAAAAGATTTCTGAGACTATAATGACATACACTTTCCTTTAAAAAACAATAAAACTGGCTGAGTAAAGAAAGGGTTGTATTGATTGTTATAACTACAGCTAAACTACTACTCCACCTTGGTTCAAATTATTCATATGCTGGAAGGGGAAATCTATTATTAATAGCTCTCTCTGACAACACAGACAGAGAGAGGGAGAGCGGGGACTGTATCAATTGAGGTTTAAACTAAAAGAAATCCTTATCAGATGGTCATTTGGAATTCTGTTTAAGAGGAAACACCTGAGAGGATTCATTATTTTCCTCTTGTCCCCATTGTTTATGTATCATCCTGTAGCAAAATGGTATTCCAATTATTCTCATATGTCAAGATAGCACTGGACCAATATCACAGAGGCATCAAACTTGATTGTCATAAGAAGCAGTGCTGGAACAAACTTAACTATTTCTCTGTTGTAAATGCTAAATGCATACGGAGTATTCAGAGATGTTTAGTGGTTTTCAGATCTTAAAAAACAGACACATTCCAAAAGATATTTAATATCAGTGTTGATGCCAAATAAAACCCAAAGGCCTACCTCCTGTTTGACCACAAAGAGTTTCTTGGAGGGAGAAAATGGCAGCTCCTTTACCGAGTTCTCCTCCACCACCATGTGTGTACAGCTCTCATCTCCAAACTCACGGTAACCGCCACCTTAGAAACAAAGAAGCAGGGAGGTGATCTTCTTAAAATTATACACACATAAATACACGTACATTGCGGCCTAGTATTTTTGATTTTCTAGACTGTGCTTCAGCACAGTCAATTTGAAAAAAAAAGGTTCCTGTTTTAATTTGGATAGGTTTACATCAACGTAGAGAGAACTGTGAGGGAGATATAAAACCATTTAAAAGTTTAAGGGTTTAACAGTAGTTTGACAGATATACATGCAGTCAAACAAAAACATCACATTTCATATTTTGTGAAAAATCCCTTTGTAGTCCATGACAGCCTGAAGTCACCACATGCTTTATATATTCCCTGTAATGCTCCCCCAGGACTTCACTACATCCACCTCCAGCTCTTGCTTGTTGTGGGTTGCCTCTGCTTTTAGTCATGCCTTCAGCAAGTGGAATGCATGCTCGATCAGACTGAAATCGACTGATTGATTTTTTAGGTTTCCATGCTCTTATGGGCTTTACATTTCAGTGCTACTGTTGCTTTACATGTCTTCAACTTGAATAAATGCTGTCTGCAGGGACTTGTGGTGGTGGACTGGCCATATATTCTCTGCTTGTAGGGTTTACAATCATGAAGTGCCAGCCATACTATCTGCTTGAGGACTTCAAAGCTGTTGTTACTGTAGCAGCAAAAGGCAACAGCTTACTGCTACGGAGACATTACAAGAGATCGCTGTGTGCTGCAGCACTAACCATGTTTAAGAGTCCTCTCCTCCATGTTGGCCTTATCTTCCTCTGAGAAACCCAAAAAGCTGAGGATGCAGTCCTGGAAAGGAGGCACTTTGAACTCTGTTCGAAACTCCTCTTCTCCTGCGTGGAAGTACCTTAACACATGAGGGTGGGAGGAACAAGGTGATCTCAAACCATGCCATCATTTCCACATATGGGTTTGTGTTCAACATAACCTTCTAGCTCACACAAAAAATGCTGGTGAAAGTGTAAGGTCATAATACTGTCAAGTTCAAAGTCTCCTGCAAAAATATGTTCACAGGATCTATGTGTAGATCAAGTATAAATTGTAAAATTCCATTGAGACACTGTCTTCACACTTGAGTAATTTTGGTCCTTTGTAATTGCTAGATGCAGAATAAATTTTATTTATTGTAATTTATTATTAAATAGAACAGAATGGGTTAAACTGCACAAATCCAGGTGTGCAAAGCTTGTAGAGACTTACCCAAGAAGAAGCTGTAATAGCTTCCAAAGGGGCTTCTACATAATACTGAATTATAGTTCTGAATACTCTTGTAAATACAATTTCAGTTTTTGATTTTTAAATCAATTTGCAAAATATTCTAAAAATATGTTTTCACTTTGTAGTTTTTTTTTTTTATTCAGCCAACTCCCTTCCCTCTGAATGGCCTCCTCTTGTAGCCAGTGAGGCCTTGGATATCTTCATTTGTCCAACAAGAGTTCTCCATTGTACTTCTTTATTTGAAATGGTCGTCTTTGTCAAACAAAAATTGTAATTATCGAGCACTGTTGCCAGTCTTGAAACTACCTGAAATGTTTCATTTCACCTCCTGAGCAGTGCCAGAATTTGGCTTTCCCGAATTTGTCGTTACAGACAATGAGAACAAAAGCGAACATGTGACAGATGGTTCACTGTAACATTTTGTAATGGGTGTCCCTATCAAGGTTATTGGACCCTGATCCCACTTCGAGTCATTGAATACTGGGTGACACCAAGTCCAACCCAATACTTATTCTTACATAGCGAGAGTATATATGCAATGTTAACAAGATATGTAATCTGGCATATTGAAAAAACTGGTGAAGCCTTCTAAATTCAACACAATTTATTTTTCCTAAGCAGCTCAATGCATATAAATAACAGTTTAACTCAGAAGTTCCAACCCTGAAAGTGACATGACACAATCACCTAGAGAGAAGACATCCAACTCTGCTGTAGCTGTTGGATTTACAGAAGAACCTGCGCAGCTGCACAGCAGCATTAGAGTGAAGTTTCTTCCCTCATGGGAAATCTTTTACTCAATACAGATACTGGCTTGCAGAGAGCACACAAAGCAGCAATGCTTCACTTTGGTCTGCAGTAAGAGCTCATATAACCTGCTGCCACTTGTCATTATAACCAGTGACGCTGGCTAAAAATGAGAAACTGCTACCTAAGTGCTTTGTACACTGCTCTTTGTTGAAGATTAAGAGAGTTCAAGTCGGAGCTTAGTGAATCTGGACATCAGAATTCCTGCACCCAATTAACCTTTGACATTCACACACCCTAATTTTCATTTGCAAGTTTCAACAGCACAAGGTTTCATGTTACCTTCAAGGATTTTCAACTTACACATCATCTCTTCTCTCCCATGCCTTCAGAATCCATGATGGAGTGAGGATGGGCGTCCCCAGACACACTGCCAGCTGAGAGATGAGGCACAGTAAGACATAGTAAAGAGGGAGGACACAAAACACAATGAGTAATATGCAGCCAAGAGATGAGGTAGACGGAGGGAGACATAATAACACAAAAGAGGGCATGACATTTATCTCTGCACAAATTCATAACTATAAGTCCATCAAATAGTTCCACTGTCAGTGCTCACAGTACAACAATCTCCCCAGGCTGTTTTCATTACTCCTGATCGACTTGTCACTCAGAATAACAGTTTTCACTTCAGACAGAAAAAAATATGAGATGCTCAGTGTTTCACCCCCCCTTCCCATTTTTTTAAGTTAGCATCACACTTTCAAATACAAAACAGCCTTGAGTTCCTTAAGTTCCAACAGCATTTTGTCTTGTTCTGAACGCACCACAAGACTTGAAGAGGAAAAAGAAAAGGTGGTGAGGGGAAAAGAATTTAAGGCCATAACTGAGAGGAGGGGGTAGACTTCCACAAGATTATCTGGAGGAAGAGGGGAGGGGGTGAGGTGAAAAAAAGTGAAGGTAGTAACTTGGGGGGGGGGGGGGGGGGGGG
>NW_019525119.1:41634-62408 GCF_002814215.2 Seriola lalandi dorsalis
GGGGGGCAGAAAGAAAACAAATATAATATTAAGAAGAGAAAAGACAGATTAGTGTCAATCTCTTCACCCATCCATCCCTTTGTCTCTGTGTATCCCTATGAAGGGGGCCATGTATTGAACTCAGTTTTAAAAGTATCCAACTGGGATTTAAATTAGCACTTTCTGACATTAGACAGAGACACTTCAAGCTAGGGTGAGAGGAACCTCACATGATTTCTTGCTCATTCGGTTTATTCAACCAGAGAGGGGAAAAAGTGCAATACAACCAGATGAGGAGACGAGTAAAATAAAAACCCAGCTAAAAAAAAAAGAAGAAAGAAATCACTGGGTTTGTAATCGCAACTTTCTAAACATGACAAAGTGTTGCTTCCCTATTGTTTTGCTGTATTTTGAGTTGGTAAAGTTTCAGGTTTGATTTTCATTTTGGTTCCTTCATTTCATTTCCTTCACATTGATCCGTTTTAAGTTACAGTACACGTTTCTGTGTCAGCACTATTTTTGATTGATGGATTGTTGAGGGCAGTGAATTTTGGGGAGTGCTGCCATTATTCTTTTTGCGTCAACCCACCACCAATGAGTGAATACCGCAGAAACACTACAGAAGTAAAACAAACATTTATGTTGTTATTTTCTGTTCTTCCATTCTGCCAGTCTCCTCAGTAAAAGCCAAATGTACTGAATAAAAATGGCAGATACAATATCAATGTTTCGCACAAACACACGTTAGGATAAATGAATAATGATGACAAAAGAGAAAGGGCTTTAATTATTCCACTACTCTCGTAAAATATTGGACTATTTGTATTCAGCAGTTCTGGACATTAGGCTTAGGGGAATAAATATCAAATATTGATGATTTATTCATGATATTTCTGTCTGCCATACAAAAGCATATCATCATTGAGGTGATCTTAACATGTTTTAATGTATATTTAAGGTCTTTTTGCCTTTATTTCTTAATTTGTCTAATTGTTTCTGAAGTTTTAACAATTTAAATATATAGACCTGATGTATTTCTTAAAAACTAGGATATACATTGTATATAAAAGGTTTTAACATAGATTTACATTTTTAACAATATCGCTCAGCCCTACTGCAGAGTGCTATTAATGTCAAATAAAGACAGAGTAGAAAGAGTGCATGCTCAGAGTAAACAAACAAAAAAGTAAAAACAGTAAACGTACCCTGTATTTCTCCCCATGAGTGGAGTAGGCGATGAGATGAGTGACCTTGGTGCTGAAGTCTTTCCGGATGGTCCCACCCATGTGATGAACCAAGTTCACCAAGTTCTTCTACATGGACAACAAAAATACCACACACAAAGTTAGCACAAAAAGGGAAAAATAAATATCACGGTGGAATATGCCACGCTGGTTACGAGACACAAAGCCGTTTCTGACTCTTAGTGTGTTTTCTGCAAACCAGCAAACCCTCATCCTGTCGTCAAGGTAAACTACTTGATGAGCCACAGAAAGCAGTCCACTGCACTTTATGTACTAAATTAAAAACCATGTCAGTGCAACTGGAATTATGTTCCCCAAAAGAGTATTGTGTTGTTTAGAAAAGTAAGTTGTATTACAACACGGACCTTTCTACAAAGAAGGATTAAGAACAAAATACCCAAGTTATCATCCCGCTATTAAAAAGTTAAAGTTGAATAATGGTAAGTTAATATACTCACCATTTCCTCTTTGTTCCTGAAGCCAGTGAAACACAGTGACAGGTTAAGCATGGTGGTGGAATAGAGAGGACGACATGAAAACTGTAGAGGCTGTGGGGAAAAGAAAAGCAAAATTCAGTGCAAAAATAAATAAATAAATAAAAAATGTCCGAGCATTGCAGCGGCCAACCAAGATTTGTCCCAATGGCCAATCCAACTATTCTGTGGTGTAATTCCATAAAGGAGCATATATGACAGACGAGTAACATTTGACAAGCAAAGACATGTCATTTAAAAGGGAAATTAGGGAAGGGAATGGAAATGTGAAGTCTGCCATAGCAAGTAAAATATTTATATACCACGTTGGCAAGATAATATCTCCATTGTTATTTATGTTTCATTACTATCATAGCAGGTTTTTTTTTTACAGTGCACACAGAGAACGGACAGCTAGTGGACTGTGAGGAGATATTTGCTGAATTTGACAATAAAGTGTATTGGATTAGAAACGCCTACTATACCTTTAATTGCATACAGATTACATTACAATTTCTGTGAATCAGATTATAATGCCCCAGTTCCTTTAGTTGAAATAAATATGTTGCGAGTCATTGACTTACTTCTTCCTTTGCAGCACAGTGCAGCACAACAGGAGGCCCAACAATGCGGCTGTCGCGTTTGTAGAGGTAGCTATAGTCAGGAGAATCAAAGTCTGCGAGGACAAACACTGTCTCAAAGTCAGGGTTCTCTTCGTCTCCAAACTCCTGGACGTTATCTGTCGTTATGCACGGGGTGTGGATGTCCTGAAGAGGAAGAATCACAATACGGAGTAATGCAACACTGAGACGTGCACAATTAATCTGCAAATTACCAAAGAGAGGTTTGTTAACCTTGTTAGTGAGGCTGTTGGTAATTTATAAGTTAATTTCATTATAAGTACATTTTCTCAGGAATAATTAAAAACTACAAACAAAAAAGAGCTTGGTGTTGGTTCTGATGTTTTCATAGGATTGTTGTCAATAAGAAAAACATGGAATCACCATCCTTTCATGGTCTTCAAAACTATTTTAAGACCAAATATTTGTATCGTTTTGATGACCTACTTCCCTACTGAAGTGTAAGCCAGGAAATACTTTACATCACAAGAAACAGTAGCCATACCAGGACTGACTCAATTAGACAATTAGCTGCCAGTAAGATGTCTTTACACAATTTCAATGGAGATTTTCATTGTTATTTTGTGAAATATTTACTTCCAGTCAATGTGCCAAGGTTAATACTGCAGACATCTTCAATCCATCAAGAAAAATAGTCGTAGTGTGCAGTACACAATCATTCGCACATACAGTAGCTGCAATCATATTCTCTCTCTCTCTGTGTACCATGCAGCAAAAGAAAAATTGCTCAGTGCTGCATGAAAACAATCAGTTCTGCCCTCTCAGATAAGTGTTACTCTGAATCAGAGTAGAGTTGCTTGAATCAGTGGCTTTGATACCAGGAAGCAAAAATTAGATCACAAACTAGCTGTTGGGCTGCTTATGGGCAGAGCTGGCAGTTCAGAAATTAGTTCCAGTAAGTGACACAGGACAAAGGTAGAAGCAGTAATGAGGCATCCGCGGAGTGACACACACACAGAGTTAGAAAACACATTTGTGATTAAACTGTTAGGATCCACATTGCTTTGGACAACTGTGTTAGATGAATAGTGTAACATTTAGGAAAACACACTTCTTTGCTTTCTTTCTAAAGAGGAGATGAGTAGGTCTGTGTCTTAAATTCAGAGCTGGAGTCAGGACATATATACCCCAGCTTAGTGTAAAGAACTGACACAGGGGGGAATAGCTCATCTGGCTTTGTCAACAGTTCAAAAACACACCATATCTATAGCTCAAGACTGTACACATTATATCTTGTTTGTGAGTCTACAGCCATTCTGGAGGCTCTGTGAGGTTGCACTTAGGCACTTCAACCCATCCAGTCAATCTTGAAATATTTCACTGGACAAGTGGAACTTTAATGTCGGGGGATCACTTACTGTAAGTTAGTAAGATTCATCCTCTGGGAACAATTAGTGTCCGCATTAAAATTCACGACAATCCACCCCATCATTGTTGAGATACTTCAGTCTGAAACAAAGTTGGGCACCGACCCACCCAAACTTTAGCATAGGTAAAAATGAAAACTTGTGGGCCCAGGGGTTGTTAAAAGCAGAGACTATTTTTTGTGAAGGAGAATGCACAAAATCTAAGTGTTTTGATATTACAGTGAAGTTGCCAGTTTTTTCTGAGACTAAAACCTCAAGAACTGTGTCTTGCAACATGAACTTTAGCTGGGAACACTGAATGAAAGGGATGCATTTTTGTTTGTCTAGAACTAGTTCAAACACACAACAACTCTAACATTATAAAAAAAATAAAAAAAAATTGAATGTAAAAAAACAAGCAAGATATGTGTAAATTATTAAGCTTTAGAGGTGTTGTACGTAACAGACTAAGGGAGGCTGGCGGTTTCATCCGTTTCCAGTGCTGCAAAGTTAAGTTAACCACATCCTGACTCTAGCTCTGTAAAGACATGAGATTGTTATTGAGCTTCTCATCTCATTCTCAGAAAGAAAGCAAGTTTACATATTTCACAAAGTATTAAACCATTTCTTTAAGAGGAGATTACACTCAAAAACCAAAGCTTCTTAGATGAATTGCATCACATTTCACGTCCTTTCTAATTAAATCGTTTGTGTGCAAATAGCTTTTCATGGGACTGCTTGCAACTCTAACCTCGGTATTAACAGCTTGAAATTGGCTTTTTTTTAAAATGCCATGATGCTAAGTAGAAAGCCTTTCAAATGACTTTTAATATTACTCCTCAGTCTAGAAAGTTGCATTGACATTTGAGTGCAAATCTCTGTTAAAGTGTGATCCAGATATCAAGCATCACATCAATTATATTTAAATATTCACCCACAAATCAATTCACCATCAGTGAGTTGGCCATGCACAATGATTAAGTGAGTGCCCACTGTGAATTAAGACTCATGCAGCACTTCCCAAAGTTCCCATCAAAGTGTCAGACAGTCAAACAGAGAGGCAGACACTGTACTGTACCATATTGACTATAGATTTTATCATCATTTTCTCCTCGCTTCCCGCCTCGCCTTCTCTTATCTTTACCACTGGTACCTCCATTACTCTGATGGCCTGTAAAAACCAACCAGCAGGAAGTGGATGTTAAACACTGGCATTTGAAAGAAGGATAGCAGAACAAAAAGAGAGGAGGAGGAAAAGAAGATTGAGAGAGAATGAGTAAAAGAGAATGCCAGAGACAAAGAGAATGCCAGAGACAAATTCATACAAAATAATCTCACATGAGGACAGAAGGAGAATGGCTGGGTTTGGGAATGAAGGAAGGAGGAGGTGAGGAAGAGATGGGTGGGGCCTGTGTCCTTGCAAAGTCTAAAGACAGTGACTTCAAACAACTATCAGGCTCCAGAGGGGGTAGGCTGGGGAGGAGAAGAAGTTTCCGTTAAAAATTAATATAAAAGTTCAAAGCCGTCGGGAAGGAGGAGAGGAGGAAAAGAACAGGACAAAAAGGGAAGGGGACGTGAAGAATTGGTGGGGGGGGGGCTTTTTTTCTGTGGGTTGACTGAGTAACGCCAGTGGGCGGTCAGGCAGACAATCGGGAGCGCTCTGATGGAGCTGTCGGCAGATGTCTTTGGATGTGGCTGCGCTGCAGATTGGCAGGGAGAAATAGATGATTTAAGCAGGAAGCTTTCAGAAGTGACAGGACTCAGGAGACCTGGAAAGGAAGTCGTTCTAACAGCACTTAGTCTGCTGCCACACCTCCAAATCACCTTCACATGGTGCTACTCAAAGACACAAAATCAGATGCTGCTTACTGTGGCAGACACAAACACACACTGATGGACACGTAAAGATCCCTGCGAAAAACTTTACGCATTTTGACAAAAAATGTTATGCTGCAGATTTCAACAGCCTTATGAGCTACATTTTCATTTTGTTAAAAGGAAATATAAAATCAACCCACGGTTTTCTTGGTTCTGTAGTGATTCAATTAAAAGGTCTCAAATTGAAGAAAGTGAGATTAGTGAGATGTCTTTTTTGATTATAAAGCAGGTCTAGGTTCTATATAAATACAGTGAAAATATCAAAGCGTTCAGTCCACAGACAAAATGCACACAGCCCGTGTTCAAAAACTGTGTCTCAAAATGAGCCGTCAGGACTTTGTGTTGTTACAACAAAACACTCACCACCCTCAGCTACGCCCCCAGCACAGCCCACCTGGACCCAGTGTCCAACCCTGCAAGATTTGTTTTTTCCAATTGTTTACCTTGAATCCTCTGATTGGCCGACTGACATATTGTTGCTAGAGGTCCAGGGAGAAGCTCAAAAGTGCAGTAAGTCCACTTGCATTTTGTGAATCCAAAAGGGTTGGTGGTTTGATCCCAGGGTCCTCCCGTCCATATGACTAACTGTCCTTGAGCAAAACACTGAACCCCATGTCACAAGCAGTGGGCAGGTCAGATTTTGACTCACATTTTGATACTTTCACACTATCTATATAGCACCTAGCTTTATAATCAAAAGGACAAATAAATCTCACTTTCTACAATATAGGTAGGTAGCTAGGTAGTGAGCTCACAATTTAGGCTGAAATTATAGTCAGGAAGGGGAGAATGAATGGATGTATTGACACACCAGCCACAGCTAGCAGCTGTTTAAAAAGAAATCACAAGTCACCCATGTCTATGCAGAAGCTACACTTAAATACTTTAGGTTGAGAAAGCTCTGCAGGCTGCCAAATATCTCAGACTTGAGGCAGCAAAAAATGACTTTACAACTTAAATTCAGCTATAATGTCTGTGTGAAATTATTTAAATTGGAAAATTAGAAAAGAAGTTCAATAGTCACTGGTTACATCATTAATACCAATGAGTAGTGAACAGTTAATTTGAAAACAATAAAGATTTTAAATTAATCTCTACTTTAAATTAGGGCTATAACTGATCATTTTCATTATCAATTAATCTACAAAACATTTTCTTGATTTATGCTTTGATCTATAAAACATCCGGAGGTGCCGTAATCAAACGCAGGGGTTGACTTAAGTATTTTCCGTCACTGACTGAATTTTTTTTTAACGATAATGGAAAAATCGGAAGATCAATCCGTCATTTTGAAAGATTAGGGGGAAAAAAGGCGTGATCATCACTAAAACTTTCATTTATTTGTTTATTCACTTCAAATATTGTGGCTGCCTGGATGAACATTCTTCCTCCGATAAGAATGTAGTGCTAAGAAGCAAGTTGTATTGTATAGATGCAGCCAATAGGAATAATGTTTTTTGGGGTTTTTTTTTGGTTTTTTTTTTTATCTATGACACTCGAAGGAAATCATTCAAGAATATAGGATGGGCACACCATTCAACACAGATGAAATTATGCTTTTAAAATACAATATACCAACCAGTCAGTGGCACCCATCTATCAATAAATCAAATTCAATACAAGCATGCATATTTTTACCGTCACTGATATTTGTATTTTCATTAGTCATTAACTGACATCAATGTAGGATTTTCATGTCCCTGATACATCCTAATTCAGATGTTTTTCCCACCTGGGACAATCTGGGAGAAAAAAAACTGAACACTCAAATTACAGGGAAATTCAACAGTAAATAATGGCAGAAACTTCTCATCTACTGACAGTTATAACCCAAAAGTACTGTCCAGCAGAACAGAGTTTCCATGTCCTACTTATCAAATCGAGAAAAGCAGCGACATTGAGTCAGATTGTGGAGGCCTGCCTCCTTAATAGAAACCAGTGGACCACAGTGTACCTTCGGGGTTAACAGAGGATTGATGTACCTGTAGTGCTTTGACCAGCGCTCCATTTCTGCACGCTTCTCCCACGAGAACAACCCTCGTCTCCACTTTTGGCAGCATATCTGAGGAAGCAACAAGGACAGAATGAAAAAGAAGTAAAAAAGGGAAAGAGGAACGAGAAACACACCCACAATCAAAGAAGAATTGATAAAATGACAGATAAAGGAGCAGGTCATCTCTGGGAGGTGATGCAAGTTTTCACATTTTGCCTGACAACCAGGGTACCTGTCAGTAGAGGTCGACCGTGGATTTTTGAAGGCTGAGATAATAACAATAGCAAGCAGCAAAAAAGCCAATAGTCGATTCATTGGAAGAGAAAACACAGAAATTGTAAGTAAAGTAAAAGTTGAATAGTTTCTTTTCCTCCCCTTCTGCCTGCAATGTATCCTGGACAAAGAGCTGATATTGCTACATTACACATTTGAGAGATAACTTTTGTGGAGAGAAAATCTGAAAAAGTCAGATATGACATGAATGCCACTGGTCAGCCTCGCTGTAAACGTTCAGCTGCAGGACTGCAAAGGTTAAGCCCACATTTTCCAATCCTGTAGCCAGAATAATGCGTTTTTCATGGAGGGGAAAGTTTTCACAAAGTAAGACTGCCACTTCATGGGGATTATTATCAGGAGTTAATCACACAGATATTTTGAGTAAAAGTGGCCATAAAATAATCAGATATGGCCATTGGCCCATATTTTCATACTTTAACCAAGCACACCTATAGCATGCATATAATTTATGTTTTATATAAGGTTCATTTTCATTTAAATATAAATTATCTCAGTTACACAATGACATTAACTTGACTTTGTGGATGGGGCCTTTTTGTAAAAAAGTGATGTATGTTCTCCTATGACCAATGTAGCCAGTGCAGCCATCTACAGACTAACAAAACTGAAACAAACTAAACTAAAAAGGACAAAGAGGTTGAAAACTATTTCAACAAAAACTGCACATTGTAACTTTCACAAAGGTAGGATTTGACCACACGGCAGATGACACAAAGGAGCTTCCTACTTTCTCTCTGAGTGATCATTTAACAATAAATATAGCCAAAATTTCTTGTTCTGTTGTCTGACAACAGAAACCGAAAATCATAAATGAGAACAGGTTTATTGGGAATTAAGTTATATCAAAATAGTGTACTCGTGAGCACAGTGTACGAGAGAAGCAAACAGATAAAGAGCGGAAACCAGCTGACACTTGGCAGAATGCAAATAGCCTACAATACAGTACAGCCATATACTATGTTTGTTTGCTTGTTTCAGGTTTTAGTGCATCGTTTTTTCACAGCATTTTGGAATCTGTAGAATTGCTGTGTTTGTCATTCTGATAAAGTAATAGCTTTTTGGCTTGCACACAGGAAAATCCTGATTTAACACTCTAGTGGGTATTAACTACACTGAAACTGAAGGTCACATATGGTGTTTATGCATATATGCAATTTTTAACAACAGCAGCAGTTTGGGAATTAAGAGATTAGAGAGATTTAGAGAAAGGAGAAGGAAGGAGAGAACAAAAAACAGTGACCTCTGCAGACTGACCTTCCCCATCTTCACATGCCATGCCCAGGAATACATGGTCCTTGGTGGTTTCAGCAATCCTTGAATCATAGACCGAAGAATCCACCAACAGACTCCGAGCTGTCCCTAAAGTCACTATGCTGCTGTCAGCCATGGCAGGAACCTAAGGAGGCACCAAACTGTCCAAACTATCAAAAGTTACAGGGAATGAGCAGAGAGCACCACAGAGGGAGAACACAGTAAGGCAGAGAGGAGGGAGAAAGTATAGCACCAAGGAAGAAAAGAAGAAGGGTGACAACTGTCAAACTAAAGGCAAGAGACAACACTTGGCATGACTTCAAACACAAATACTGCCTGAGTCTGACAATTCAGCTGGAGAAAAAGCCACACATTTATGAACTTTGATAACTTTGGTAAAACTAGGCAAGGTGGATAAATTTATATTCTGAAACTTTCAATTTATTAGGTTGCTTACATAACAGCCAAAAAACAGCCGCTGCCAGACTGAATGAAAAGTAGTTGGCATCGCAGATTAGTTGCGTTATGCACAATAAATCTCAGTGTTGACAAAAAAAAAAAAACACAGTAATATCAATGGTTTTGGCTAAAGAGGGCAAAAAGTATCGAGGTAAACAGGTCAATGAAACAACGAATTAGCACGTTTTCCAGACTAGACAAACTAATTAAGTTAGACAATTTATAGATGTGAATTAACGTTACTTTTCCGTCTCATATATTCTCCTATGCTTCGTATAATGTAAAACACAAACTCATTAGGCCAACAGAACTAGCTTATTCCCCTTTAACGCTAGGCCAGTTAACGTTAGCTGCTTTCACCATGGCACCAGATTCCCTGTACCTAACATTACCAGAGCTTAACTAACGTTAAGTGGTATGGTGTGAAAAAGGAAAACTCAAAGTAGACCAAACTTACCGACTGCTTTGGTAGCTAGTACTAAAAACAACAAAAACAAAATAATAACAGGAAAGCTCAACTGGCTGCTGAACCAGTTAAATTCAGTAAGGTCTCTGGCTAACTTAGCTAGCTACCGAGCTAGTAAGATAACAACACAACGAAGAATTCCCGGTAATTCCTTTTCGGTCCAAACTTTTCAAAGATTATGTAACATGTCTCCGTTAAATCTCAAGTCTGGCATCAATGCATGTTGCCCTTTATACGTGGAAAAAGTCCAAATTCTCGAAATGTGTCTGCTTTAGTTTGATGATAGCTAACAACTTCATAATAGCACCGAGGAGGTGTCAGCCTGCTGTTAGAGCTCAATTCAAAAAGCAAGCAAAACAAGGGATCGCGCGCTGATTGGTCAAAGGGACAGTGCGTCAGCGGCTTCCGTCCGGCGAAGCCATTGATTGGTCCGTTCATTCAAATCTCGATGCACGTTGCTTGTGCTGCCTAGACTTTAGACCTTCAGGTACCGTCGGAAAAATTTTATAATTTTCCAAAACATAAATAATAATAATATTAAAACATTCTACGTATTCACAAAGGAGGATATCTTAAGCTTCATTCACTTCATTTACATTGCGTACATTACGACTTTTAGACCTACCTAGAGTCTAATATGATAAGTGAAAAGTAAGTTATACTCTTTATTCTGCTGCTGCAGTGATTTTTTCCCCATAACAGTAAAAGCAACATTTACCAGATCTAGTTCTAGTTCTAGTATATTCTCTGCAGCAAAAACACCTGACCTGAATAGGCTTGGGAAGTGGCAATTAGAAATACTGAAGTCACATGGTATAAGTCACAAGGAGTAAATGAAAACAACAAAGATATATACAACCTGGGTTTAGACTACTTTACAGAGAACAAACGTTATATGCTAGATAGTTCCACCTCTCAGACTAAAGGGGAGATGAAGAGCGCATTTCCAAGGGGGTTTTGTTTGAAAGTGTAAAGTAGGATTCTAAAAGGCCCGGAGCTCTGTGAACTGGCTTTTGATTCCCCAGGATTGACAAAACTGTGAAACAGGTGTGTTCAGCACACACACTGAATTCCTCTCAGGTAGACAACAACTCCTTTGTTTTAGTTTAGGCACATACAGTGCACACGCAAACAAAACCCACCCTTCATACTACTACATGCACAGTCCAACTTTTTCCCTGGCATTTTTTTCATTTTGTAATATTTGTTAGAGTAGGGACAAGCATATAGCATGAACCAGTGCCATATTCCACAGCATTCATATCTTAAATTAGTTTGCAATGCCTGTCGTTACTAATCTGGAATGTTGGATCATGCATCCCTATACTGTTCTCGGGAGGACCCTTTCTTTATTCACGTTCCACTTTACTGTTGTTTTCACACATATGCATGCCATGCATACAGGTAAACTAAATGTTCTTCATGGATCACAGTGCAACATAGAACAGACATTAAGTAAATGCGCAAAACGGTAATAAGTGAAATAAAACATAATTGTGAACTAAAACTAATAAATGTGAGGTAAAAATTAGTATAACACATACAAAGACCATACAACAGCCTACTCTAATAGGGCATGGCTCAACACTGTGACAAACACTCAAGCAACAGCCTGGCTCATTAGCAGCTTCAGTTGTAAATAAGGTGCAACAAGATATTTGTTGTAAACCTTACTGTAAACAAATGATTGGTAGCTTATGCTGCACAGTGCAGTGGATTATCAGGTACAGAGGGTTAAAGTGATGCATACAGTCAGTTAGTGTGCATGTGGTGGATGCAGGCCCATGGTATTGTCTGTGGGGAGGATTGAGTTGGCCTAGGTGTGCAAGCTGTTGAGGATCTTCACAGTTTAAGGGAACAAGCTGTAGCAAAGCCTGGTAGAGGAGGCCCTGAAGCTTCGGTACCTCCCTCCTGCTGTATGGTAGGAGGGCGAAGAGGCTGTGGATGGGGTTCGCCACAATGCTGAGCGCTTTGGGGATGAAACTGTGCTTCACAGGTTTTATGGAGAGAAGTACTGATGATCTTTTCTGCTGTTTTCACTGTCCATTGTAAAGTCTCACACACAGAGACGTTGAAGTTCCCCAGTTCCAGACTGTGATGCAGTTGGTCAAGATACTTTCAATGGTGCCTCTGTAGAATGCAGTGAAGCTGGGTGGAGGACAGCTCACTTTCTTCAGGTGACGGACGAAGTGGAGACGCTGCCTTCTTGGAAAGTGCTGTCACATGTGAAGTCCAGGCCTGTCCTCTGTTTCAACCACAAACACGTGTAACTGAGGAGACAAGACGAAATGACTTTGAACCTAATTTAATCTTAACACTTAGACCGAACCAGAGTCCTAAGCCACTGCAGCTGCACTCATGATGCAACAACTGGCCGGTGTTTGGAGAATGGACTTCATCTTTCCGTGCTTGTGAAGGAATTGGATTCATCAAAAGAAATACAACAAGCTGTCATATTGCACAAACACACACAAAGCATTTAGAGACATACACAATGATGCAATCAGACAGACACAAAGTTAAAAAGACAAACAGACACACACAAAGTGGCCCTTTGGGAAGAAGGATGTGGTCTGGAGGATAGTGAAGACGTATACTTCCAACAGTTCCTTTGCTTTTCTTCTTCTACATTGACTTTTGTTGTGAAATCCTTAGTATGCACGTCGTATTCCTGTGGCTGTCGGACAGCTCCCCCAGTCATCTTATTGACACATGCAGACACAATCTCTGTCTGTCTTTCTGCATTCAGCCCTCAGGAGGTTGACTGTGCGGAACAAAGCTTTGTCAAGACCATATCCTCTGTCTATCCAGGTCTGTCCTCTCTACACTTCCTCAAACCTTTATATTTCCAGCTCATTCCTCTGCTCTTTGATGCTCAGTCACCAAACACACACAAATATGAATAGACACAAATGTAAAGGGAGACCACACGATCTTGAGATATAAGCAGGCCACCGTACGGATATAAATGCAGCCAGGTAAAACTGTTTTACCAACTCCTTCTTTTTCTGAGTAGTTGTATGCCACTTTTGAGGATGTTCTTAGGGTGTAAAGTTATAGTACACACCAAAGTAAGAAAACTAATTTACAAAATACCTATTTCAGAATGAGCATGTGTCTCTCATAACTTCCATCTTCTAATTGTTGCATCTGCATCAGCTCAGGGAATATACATATAAAATGTGAAAGTGAGTGAAATTTGCTCATGTTTCAGAAATCACAGGTTATTGACAGAGAAACAAAAGCAAATGTATCAATGATCAGTAAAACGTTGTGTTAATGATCAGTGCTAATGTCACTTTCATGACAAAAGAGTGATGATAGGTCAAGCCTTGATCAGTATTGCATGTAAAGGAGGCTACAGAGTATGGGTTTTATTTTTGTATCTCTAGCTTCTAAAACTGAATTAGATGATACCAAAAACACAAACAGATTGACAAATTGAAAACAAAGCCACGGGTTAGTTAAATTTATTTGGAAATGAAAGTAAAATTATTACCTAAACCAATTACAGGTCAACCTGGTTGAACTTTGACCTAGTTGCGTACAGTTTTCCTGTACAAAGTGGGACTTATAGTAACATTTCGATTTTGACATCTTACTTTCAATGTTACTGCCAAATGAAGAGGTTAAGATCATCTGACCAAAGTGTTGGACAGATTATTTCATATTGGACATATTCATGAAAACAAAGGCTAGAATACAAGTTGTAATAAACCACAGTTTTTCTTTAAGACTTGTGACATAAAGCATGATGGTTACCACACGTACCCTACAATACCTCATAATTGCTATGATTGTTGATCGCTAAGCATTGCCCCCAACACCACCCCTCTGCCCCGCTTTCCCTGCCAACATGAACACAGTGTCAGACTAAATAATAAAGTGAAATGAAATGGCAATTCTGTATCTGATTATCAGGCTATATAAACTTTTTAATCCTACACACAAAGATGCAGGCAGGGGGGTGAAAATGGTGCTTACATTATGACTGGTTGTCTATGCATACACATTGTTAAAAAGCAAGTACATTTGGAGCCTAAAATGTTCCAAAGAGAATACACTGTCTATATTTTTATTTACATTAAACAGATTTAGATTTTTTTCTATGTCTGGAAACAATACAGACACTTTTAAGATATTGTCATCTATTCTATATATATATTCTTCTATCCAAAACAGCAATTTTGTCATAACTCTCACACATATTTATTCATCCATAAAAACTGAACCTTCAAGAGAGTTATCTCCCTTAGCTCTTAAATGTTGTTGATTCATGGGATGCTCCAATTAACTGTATGCAAAGCTCCCTGGCCTTGTGTCTCTTCAACATGTCTGCATAAAGTTTTTAACTCATACAGTATACTGGGTGCAGCTGCCACTTCATATTGCAGTACACCTCCTATATCTCACCATAGTATCATAGTATCATGTAAAGTCTATTTACAGTAGAAATCGAATGATATTGCAAATGACTGCAATGCCGTGTTGAATATATACTGCATCTGGAGTGAAAGTTGGGTGCATCTTTGTTAACAGCATCAGTCTGCAGAAGAGGCAGCAGACAGTGTCGTGACCTCTAAATATAAAGTCTACAATCAGTGGATCAGTCCATGCAGGTGGAAGTAGTGATTAACTGCAAAACAAGGGAAGGCACTTAATGACCACTGAAAGGCACAAAAAGTTTCTTGCTAAGAGTTTACTTTTAAGATCTGCTCTGAACTGCCACGAGAGAGGCTGTCAAAGATTTCATACACGAAACACAGTAAAATATCAAATCTACATACAAGGTAATTTTACATAGCATGAAACATCATCTACATCTTGGCGCTGTGATTTTATTTTCCATTTGACCAGGCAAATTCTCGTCCAGTGATGTGTAACACTTTAGTTTCCAAGCAACTTTACTGCCAGTAAGTAAGGTCATTAACTTAGTCATTTATGTGGCCAAGGCTGAGATAATTTGTACAATTCATCTCTGTCCTGAATGTCTAAAATGAATTTATACCTGTTAAATAAATGTGGATTATGAAACACAGGCAACAAATTGTAATAGGTGCCTCAGTTTCAGACTCACCTAAATTGTCAAGATGTCTTGCAATAATGGCCCATAGGTGCAAATTTGTGTTTCTAAGTTAAACTGGAGACAAAGGATTAACCAAGCTGTAAGATCATTTTTGGCATAGTGGCCACACACAGTATTGCAGGTTCACGTAGGAGACACAGCGCTGATCGTACAGTAGTATCACTGCTCTATTCAGGGTACGAACAGTTCGCGCCCTAAGAATCATACACTTACATGGATTTGCCGATAGAGCTCATGAGGGCGACAATTATCTAGTTCTGATTGAACTCCTGGTTTAAATGTTTGTGATTTGCTCAGAAACCTTTTTCTCTCGCTCATCTTGAGGTCAGTATGTGTTAGTAGGGCCGGGCTGTAGTTTGTTTAGTCGGGTAATGGTAAAGGGTAAAGGCTAATGTTCTTTGTTCGGCGGGTTTGGTTGTCAGGAGGAGAGCCTCGTCTTTATCACAACAGATGGGCAGACTGACAGATAGTGTTAATTCTTGTGTTACAGCACCCAAATCACAAATGAAAATATCTCAATATTCATCATAGAATAATAAACACAACAAATAACAAAAATATAGTAAAAAAAAAACAAAAATCATAGTGTGCAAGGTTGTTCAAACAGAGTGGAATTTGGTTGAACCAGTAACTATGGAGCTGAGATTTGTGAGAGGTGCAGAGCAGTAAAGACCTGTAAAGTATTATTGCTATAGGCGGGAAATATTTCCTGTATCGGTCCTTGAGACGGCAGAGTTGAACCAGTCTGTTAGAAAAAGTGCTCTGTTGCCTGTCCAGTAGGTGGTGGAGTGGGTGTTCAGGATTATCCATAATGGATAACAGTCCAGCGTCCCCCTCTACCACCATTTCAAAGATGTCTGGTTTGCAGCCAATTACAGAGCTGGCCTTCTTGGGTCAGTTTATTCAGTCTGTTGGTTTCACTGGCTTTGATGCTGCTCCCCCAGCAGTCTACAGTGAAGTACAGCGCACTGGCAACAACCGACCTGGTAGAAGATTTCCAACATCCTGCTGCACATGTTGAAGGATCTCAAACTTCCTCAAGAAGTAGTGTCTGCTCTTCCCTTTCTTATTTACAGACTCGGCGTCTTCCAGTCCAGTCTGTTGTCAATGTGGACGCCCAGGTAGAGGAGACAGTGGGCAGTTGCAACACTTTTTGGATTTCTCTCAATTACTCAGACTATTTGGACAAAACCAACCAAACTTTTATATACTTAACTTACATCTGCCTGCTAATTACCCATACCATTTAAAGATGATCACATATGACATATGACATACATGTTGAATGTGTCTTCTGTCTTCCAGGTGGGAGGACAGTCGTGTCATTGCTAGCATGTTTCTGATTGGAGGAATAAGACTTCTTGCAACTGTCCCTTGTTACAGCCTGCAGAGTCATCAAAGAACTTCTGCAAGTGGCATGACCCGGAGTTATACTGAAAGTCTGAGGTGTACAAGGTGAACAGGAATGGAGACAGTACAGTCGCCTGTGGAGCCCCTGTACTAATCACCACCAAATCAATAGCACTACCTAGTCGGACAAACTGTAGTCAGTCTGTCAGATAATTGGTAATCCTTATGCTTTTTAGCCACAAGGAAGTGCTTCAACCCCTTTGTTTTGTCTTCTAAGTCCCTGTCTAAATATTTTGTGTTGTGTGGATTGACATTTGCTGCTTGTGATCACCTTGCAGCTGACCAGTTTGATAATATAGCGTACAGTGTGAAGTATTGCTGGAGATGGGAAGAAAATAAGAGACTTTATTCTACAGCAGACAGACATTGACTGCTGTTTACGCAGCAGCGCTAATTAGATCAGTTATAAAAAACCAAATAATGTATAATATAATAAAATCAAAATATAATATAACACAAAAATTTTACCTGATGATGGCACTAGAAGAAAAGTGAGGGCTTCACCAAAGTTACAATTAGTCCTGAGGGCGATGGGAATGTGTGCACCGCATTTCATGGCAATCCATATAGTAACTGTGGAGATATTACGGTCAACCTATTGGTGTGAAGTCAGGGGATTCATCCTCGTAGCACCACGTCTGTACAGAATTTCATCTCAATTAATTCAGTAGTTAAAACCGAAGCGACCAACCTTGACATCCCTAGAGCCACACATGGCTAGCATGGCTAAAAATCTTAATTACTGTGATGAAAAAAAAGAAGCATGTTTCACAGCTTTTTTTTGTCAGCATGTAGCAAATACTATATGTTCAAAACAAATGTTTCCTCTTTATAATAAGAAATGTAGTTGTGGTGGACATCATTTTCTAGGAGACAGCTTGAAAAGTAAGGAACTATAAGCATCCTGATACAAATGGCATCCTTAAGTCAAATCCATGTCAGTATCTAAAAGCCAGATAGACAACCTGAAGCATTTAAGACTTACAACACACACTTTCCTCTCTTTAAATTATGGTTATGGTGGAAATCAGATAAGAAAGTTAGCACCAGTCACAGACAATACATTCTGCTTTAAGTTTAACAGGAATAGCTTGTTCTCTTCTCCTTGAGGAGGGGAGCAGAGGCCTGGCTGGAATGGTAATGATTCGCAGAGGTGCTGCTCCGATATCCCCGAGGAGCCACTGATCACTGACAAAATAACAGATGTACACCAGGGCTTTTCATGATGCCTGTATTTCATCACGTACTTCAACCTAAGGAAAAGCCATTTACACCTATCACCTTGATAGTCGTGTCTGCAACAACAACAGGCGGATAGACAACAGCTTTACCAGTTCCCTTCCTATTTCTTTCCCTTTCACTACCCAACTCACAATAATTATATTTAATTTTAGTACACTCTTAAAATAAAACAAGTCGCGATGACATGCAGGCTACAGGAATCTTCTCAGACAGCACATGAATTCACCGCCTGCTGGCACAGACTTAAATAACATCTCATTTGATCACTCACAGGTCTTGTCTGGGAGATAGAGAACACAGCAAGGTGTTGGAAAAGTATCACAACTCTTCCATTCTCACTCTGTTTTATTTTCTCTCAGTGTCAATGCTTGTGCTTGTGTTATGTGCTTTTACAACACAAGTGGAATGCTTGTTTTCCTCTTGTTCATGGTTCTACAGTGACAAAAGACACAAAGAGAAAGTCAAGGATGATGTAAAGAAATTGTTGTGTGATTGCATGCTTGACGACTGGAAAAGATTTCCACTTGAATGCCAGTAAAGGAAAAAAGAGTGTGCAGCGCCCACATGAATCCTAATGATCTTAGCAGCATTTTCTCAACGTTTTTTTACGTTTATTTATTTATTTTTTTTCCTTAAGCAAATAGATGTGGCTTGGACTGGAAAGAGATGACATTTTCACAATAATAGCGTTCAAGCAGGGTCAACAGACCAACGCTCCAAGGCCTTGGAACAGTTCCCAGCTCTGAGTTTGAAAAAACATGATACATTGTTTCTCTGCTGAATGTTGTACTACCTTGTCATTAAGATGTATAGAGCCTGGGGACTGAGCTCTTATCTGGGTATATCAGTAATTCGTACCCTTGAGTTATCCTTATCCTTCTAATACACATAGGCCGAAATGTGAAGCAATTTACATGTATTAATCACTTTTTTTTATTGCCAATGTGTGAATGATTTGTAACGTTACTTAAAAAATGAGGCCTACCCCAACTCTCTCAGTTGCCTACAGCTAGCGGACTGATTGGACCTGGGACGAATTTTCTGTTAAATCCAAGGGTTGAGATTAAATATCTATTTCAGTGCCAACAGTGTGTAACACTAGCTAACATTAGCTTAGAAATGGAGTCAGCTAACGTCAACAAATTACTTAAGCACATAAGAAATTGTCTGAATCTGCTACTTTGTGGATTTTATGTGCATTATCTCCAATCTAACGTTGTTTGACTGACGTTAGTTTAGGGTTATCGCTGTCGCAACCCACTGACAGATCCTTTCAGTACGGTGGTTACATCACAATATTAAAGCTCTGTTCTGTTATGCTAAAACATTAGTGCAATACTGAAGCATGGCAACACATCTTATTCATAATATTCCATATAGTTCACAAGCATTGTCTTCCAGCAGAGGTAGCTATGCTGTCATTACTGAGCCTCTCGGTGAAAACTTGATGAACAGTGGTTGATAAGGCTGGCTAACTAGCTAATGCAGATGTAACATATAAAGATGTGTGACAGACTGTCTGCTTGTGTGTCTTGCCCCCTCTGAAGGAATGCATTATAGCAAATTTCCTGTCATGCAAAAAAAAAAAAAAAAATTAACTCGTGTTCTCAAAAAGCGTGCTAGTGAAAATCCCATTATGTAGAGATGAGTCCAAGTAGCATAACATGTCAGAGAGATAAATCCTTTCCAAAAACAGGATTTATTCACCAAATGAACCACTTGGGTTTATGGATGAATAAACTTTGGGTTTTGCCTGTCAAACACAAACTGTGATATTTAACATCCTTTAAACATTTTTAACAGGGTGACAGATTAGGCCTATTTATGTTGTTTTCTTCTTGTGATGTTTTTTTCTGATTTGTGAGTGCAAATTATGAATTTGTACATGATTCAGTAATTCAAGAGTTTACTAATTACACAAAATATAATTTTTTTATCATTGAAGTCTGTATAAAACTTTTGGCACTGTTACGGAGGAGGTGCTGTGCTTCCAGCACAAACAGATCAAAAAACGTTTGGACACTGAAAAGGCAAAAGCTGTCACAAAGCCACAGACATTACTTCCTGTTCAGAAACCTTGTTTTTCTTTTATGTGTAATAACGGAATCATTTTATGTGATAAGATCACCTGGTTATTGAATAGTGGCTGATATCAAAGGATGCTGTCTGACTGTATTTGTCTTTGTGCTTTGGTAGGAACATTACTTTTTCAACAGGAAGTAACATGTTCTGTAAGAAATGTGGTCTTAATTTTAAGTGCTACATTTAGCATCTCTATGTATGTCCTACATGCATCTTTAAGATACGAATAATAGATAAGTTTGAAATACAAAAAAAACAGAGTGACAAAATTCATATTGTAAATGCATATTATCACAATGAAACAATATGTACAATGACCGATACAATATATAGACATGATACATTCTATAGTATTGTTAAGTGGCAATTAAATTGCAGCAGGATGCAGTACAACTGAAATATTTTCCTTGTAAAGATACAATATTTTTCATTTAACACAGGATGAACATAATATACAGCATGTTCAATAGGAGTGACTTTCTTTACAATCATACACATGACCTTTAATACAGTTCTGCCCTCTGTTACAGATGGTAATCCAGTCAGTGTCCAAATGTTTTATCTGTCTGTCTGTCAGTCCATCTGACCATTTATCCATTCATTCATTCATCCATCCATCCTTCTAAACAACCATGAATACATCCATCCATCCATCCATCCATCAGCACCAGTCTACCTACGTAACTATCCAGTCATCCATCCATTCACTCACCCACCCATCTTCCTATCCTTCTATGCATCATCCAGTCATTTTTTTAATTTATAGTAGCTTTCTTACAGTTATCAGGGGGATATTGCACCTTTTAATATGCTTTTGGTTTCTTCTTCCCATTTCTAATAAGTTACAGACTCATTGTCAATCAAAGGAGCTGTCATCTAAACCAGTTAAAACACAAAGTTTTTGGGCTCCTTCCTGTGACATGACGT
>NW_019525119.1:62655-69607 GCF_002814215.2 Seriola lalandi dorsalis
AAAAAGCGTGCTAGTGAAAATCCCATTATGTAGAGATGAGTCCAAGTAGCATAACATGTCAGAGAGATAAATCTGTTTCCTGAAACATGATTTACACTAGCACCCCATCCATCTAAAGAGGAGATGTGCCTCAGTAATGCTTAATTTGCATCAAAAGTCATTTGGCTTCTTCTGTCTGCTATTCACTGTCCATGTATAAATAATACACTGGGAAACACATTATGATTGATTTATTTTTCACATGGATTTTCTGCTGGGAAGTCATTTAGCTGTCATTAGCTAATAAAGGAAATTCTTTTAAATTAGATTTTTCTCAATTGTTGCACGCCTGACATAGCACTTTATTTTGTGGCCTATAAATGTGAATGTCTGACTAAGTGATTGACTGACTGACTGACTGACTGACTGACTGATTGATTCTATTTATGGATTATCAAACATGTAATGAAGTTACATCATTGATCTGCCAACCAAATGTTGGCGTTTTCACTGGCTGTTACTCTCTCAAAATAAATTTGTGCAAACAGTTTCTATCACATCAAGCTTTTCAGACCCCGACCCAACGTTGTGGTTATACAATCAGGATTTTAGCAGCAGCAGAGCGGCAGCTTGGAAATGGCTTGGGAGTGACTGCTGGTTATTAACAAGTTTTTTGGGAGTTTGTCTGTATTAAAATACTATACAATACAATGCAATGATGTCATGAATATGCTAATTGGCGAATTATGTCATCCAGCTACATTTAGCAACTTTTCATGCAGGCTATAGCTACTTTCCATTGACAGATGTTAACAGCAGTTATCAACGACGTCCTCAATTCTTCACATTGACCATACATGGACCAGCCATATACTAGGTTTTGACCTAGTCTTGTTTTTGTTGTTTTGGTCTTACAGCTTTCATCAATGTTGTTTCTGGATGCATCAGAGAGCTTCTTTAGGCAAACAAGCTACCCTACACAAGCATCACATCACCTTGCTTGGCACCAGAAGGCAGAAAAAGTTAGTGAAAAGTGATTTTCTATGTCTTTACACAGAATATATACTCAGTTATATTCCACAAAAGCTGGTGAAGCCCAAAACACAGCAAGAAAGACAGTTAACATGTGACTTACATTTGTCAGTTCTCCAGAAACACATGAATTCCAGTGTAACTCCATTTCTGCTTGATGTCTAGGCAAGTGTTTGCTAACATATTAGCCATATCAACTTTATAAGACTGTTTGATATAATATAAGCTCTTTCCACATAGAGTAAATCATGTTTTTTTTCCCCTCTTTCAGTGCAGAGAGAATAATGTTTGGATTATAAATTCATATATGAAACAGAGATATCGTTCAACCTCTTACCGCAATTTATAGACATAATCTGTAAGTCCGCAGAGTGTGAGAATAAGCACGTTGAGTTAACAAAGCTGATGTAACGTAATGACAGGGCAAAGAAAGGCAAGCAAGACAAATTCGAGGTTTTCTCTGGAGACTGCAGCTATTGTGGAGTATCTATAAAGCTGAAGCAGCTGAAGCGAGGCAGCAGAGGCAGAACCTGGTCCTGGACGGCTGGGCCACACCGCTAACCTCATTTGTGCATGACAGCTACCTCATTGAACTGCTACACTGTCTATTCTTGCCGAGAACCACGCATCTCACGTCTGCATAATAGGCTCCATGTCGTAACTCGAGATGCTGCACCTCACACCCCCATCTCAGGCAGGCTGTGTGGCTGCTCTAACCTGTTAACATGGGCGCCGTCACACACAGGTGAGGTATGCAGTGTGGCCAGGGCCTAAGATTTTTTGCTTCAGCGCAGCGTATCGCCAAAAACAGGAAAAGGCCCACTCACAACCAGCACGTGGAATTTATCGCTTTTCCTGTTCTATAAGTCATAAATGGGATTTGATTTCAGGTATCCAGCCCAATCACTCTGGAATTGCAGTTTGTAATGTGAATTTATCCACATTTCGGATGTAGAGTCAGCATCCGCATCCATCAGTCTTCACTGTCATGTAGACAACAGCTGGTTGAATTAAAAGTCTTATATGGCTTTCCCATGGCGGCGTTCAGGTATGTTACGGTTCCAGCTTTTTTCAGAGGCTTCACTGAGAACCCTCAATGAGTAAGACATGAAAAACTGTGGTTTAAAAACATCAACAGGCCATATTTGTAGTCCAAACGAAGAACTACAAGTAGAAAACTAATAGTTGTTGATATTTAAAATCCATCTGAGGAAATTGCAGTTGAAAAACTAGAGTAGTTAGTTATCAGTCATGTTTGTCATCCAACAAAATGCTTGTAGTCCAATGTAATGAACTACAATAGTTAGCTGTGTTCATCTGCTGTCCTGAGACACGCTTTCCCACGTACTGGCTTCATTTTCGTCCAAATCAGAGAGCGCTGCTGTACACAGATCCGTGAAGATATCTGGAAAAACAGAAAGATTTATGTCAGCTTCAACTTTAAATACAATCTTGCATCTTTGCATCTTTGAAAAAAAAAAAAAAACAGGAGTGGTGAAATATGGACAAACTGTGGCATTCAAACACAGTGTTTAAGAGGGGGGATGCACAGCCCAGACTAGAGTACCAATCAAACATAACAAACCAAACAATGAAGCATACAGTATACAAGACATACAGAAGCCTATACAACAAAATTACAATACACAATTATTAGTACACCCCTGGACAATATCGCTCAAATGTGAAATGATTAAAAACTGTGTCATCTTGCAGTATTTGTATTATTTCAAAATTTGTTTGATAATATATATAATTAAAAGTAAACACGTTAGATAGACTAGATTGTAAATAAGGCCCCAAGGACAACCTCAATGCAACAAAAGTGAGTACAGCTCATTTCCTAATTGGAAGAACAAGGTTATAAAATAACCTGTAAACACAACAGCTTTCTCAGTTTTGGTCTGGGTTGTGTCCACAGGGTGAGGAACTGCCTGAACAAGTAAGAAACAGGATTGTGAGACTTCAAAAAGATGGGAGAGGGTACAAGAGCATCAGTAAGCTCTGGACATAAGCTGATAAGGAAGAGCAATACTATCAATAAAAAAAGGCACAGTGGCTTCTGCTATTGGCTTTGAAAAATAAACCCACTTACAATTTGCTGTTTATGCAACCTTGCATTGAAAACAGATGGGTAAGTGCTTCTGACTTGGCACAAAGATGATCTGTGGAAATCTGTGTTTCGGTGACTGATCAGACAGTGAGAAGGACACTGCATGATGTCAACCTCTGTGGATGGCATCCAAGCAGAAAACCATTACTTACAAAACAGCACAAAACTGCAAGAATAAACTTTGCCAGAGACAATGAAAGTAAGCGTGATGAATGTTGGCAGCACATTCTTTGGTTAGAAAAAAACAAAAATAAATTTGTTTGGATCAGATGGGGGTGCAGAATGTCTGGTATGGACCTGGTCAGAACTACAACAGTGACAGCAAAGTGCCAGATGTGGAACATGGAGGTGAGACTGTGTTGATATGGGGCTGCATGAGTGCAAAAGGTGTTGAGAAGATAACATTTATAGATGCCACAATAAATGCAAGTTTGTATATAAAAATACTGAATAAAAAGGCGACTCCCAGTCTCAAGACGCTTGGCAGGAGAGGAATTTTTTAAAGAAGAAAATAGTTAAAAAAAATATGACCCGGCCAAGTATGTCCTCTGACTTGAATCACATAGAACGTTTTGAGTATTTTAATGTGGAAAGAAGAGCTACAAAACCCCTGCAACAAACAGCAGCTGGAAAGAATCACCTGTGAAGAATGGCCGAACATCTGTCCACAGAAAAGTAAATTGAATCTCACTGACGAAGGGTGTACTGACTGTTGTTGCTGTGGCTCTTAAATAATGGCCTTTCTTTATAGTTTAATTAGTCAAACATTTCTGTTTCTTGAATGAACAGGAATTGTAATTTGTAACATTTCAGTGATATTGACCAGGGGGGGTTGGTTGTATACTGTAATAGTGAGGCATTCAATATCTGCAACAATGTCTGCAAGTACAGTGCATAAAGAATTATAGGAAAGGCAGATATGGGCAATCAACGCTTCACGTAACCAAAATACTGAAGAGAAACTGCTCGAGTGTGAAATCCTGTCTTATTCACACACACAAAAAAAAATCAAAACACAGAAGAAGAAGAAGAAGAAGAAAGAGATGAAAGGAAGAGGAAAGGAGGACAAATGAGGAGAACGAAGGGGCTAGCTGTTTTGATGATGAGAGGATAGAGAGTCATAACAAAACAAGCAAGGCCACAACAAACACTTCAAGGACCAGCCGTCAAGGCGGCATTAAAGGGAGGAGACGGTGGAGAGATGGATTGAGAACAGAGGGACAATGAGGCAAGAGAGCTGAGAGACAGTCAGAGAGCGCAGACCCCAGGAGTGGCTGTCCTGTTTGTGGCATTAAACCATGAACTCATCGGCACAGTATGGTGATATAGAACCTGTGCTCAAAGTTCATGCGAGGTCAAGATGGATAACAAAGATATGTGGATATGAAGCTCTCAGTTATTTCAAAGAGATTTGAAGAAGAAAAGCGTTTTGAGAAGAGTTTTGAAGTGAGAGGAGCTCGGTTCAAGAGGTATTTTTTGCCCACTGTGAATTCATCTCCAGTTGTCTTTTAATGACATTCACACAGAGTAACTTAACTCTTACTCTTAAAAGTGGAAAATATGTAAGATTTTAATGTTCCACTGTTGCTGCTACTACTATTAACACTAATTTCACAGTTATAACTGTTGTTCTATGGTTTTGGCTGAACGCTACGTGGATTATCTAGTCATTAACACTGTTGCTATGCATACGGTGTAGACAGCCAGTGGGGGAGGTGAAAGGGCACCGGGACAATAATGTGACAGAGCTGTAATCAGGTTAGTGTGTAACGCTACATTCATGACAAATGGGATGGATGATACAGACATGACAGATTCCCTGGGTGAATGCATGTTCAAGCCAAAACAAGGTGTTAAGCTTATGGTATGGCCACAGGTTCTAATTATTCAAACTTCATTATGCTGTACCTGATGGCTCTGAATACTACAATACCCATGAACCTAAGCCATCCTTTCTATGGAAAAAAAAGAAGCAAATTAAAAGCTACAAATCCGAAGTATATTGCTGCAGTTTGGAACAAAACACTGCCACAGTTGCCAAATTTGATTTAAAAATGGGCCTGGAATCCAAACTGGAATTAAACTGCTGAATTTTTCATCAGCTTTCATCAAAACATATTGTTTAGCTCCAGCTCGTGCCACAATCAGTGACAGAGTTTTATATTTGGTAACTGGATGTTTCTAATGACTGCTTCGGGAGCTGTAGTTGACTTTTCCTATCCTTATGTTTTTCTAATACAGTTACTTATCTGTTGTGCTGATGATTAAATCAGGAGATCATTAATTTCATGTCGTCCAAGTCTTCAATCTGAGTGCCAGTCACCCAAAACTGTCTCTTCACAAAATGAACAGGAGTTTCACACAATTCCTCCTGCTTTGCCTCTCCACAGAGCACCTCATGTAGACGCTCACGACAAAACATTTTTGAGCACACGCGTCTCTTCAAAATGACAAGGCACGTCATGTACAATCTTACACCACTTAGGTGATAAATCTTTGCCTCCATATATATTTTTTCTTTCTATGTCCACTCCCAGGCGTCTTAAGTAGAGAGAGAGAGAGAGAGAGAGAGAGAGAGAGAGAGAGAGAGAGAGAGAGAGAGAAACAGACAGAAAAATCAGTGCCGTAAAGAGAATGTGCTGCAGTCGGTTACATCATGCTCTGAATATTCAACTCAACAAGCCAAAGCTCTTCCACCCTCATCCGCTCCATACTTCCATCCAACCTGAACTCCACCCGACAGTCTCTCCCTCCCCACCCAATCCCTTGGCACGTGGCCGAACTATTAAGTCAGAGAGTGAAGGAGCAATTGACAAAGTTGAAGTGAAGGAGGGAAGGGAAGGGAAGGGAGGGGTGGGGTGGGTGGGTTTGGGAGTGAGGGTGTCACAGCAAAGCGGCCAGTGGTTAGTCAGAAGCATCAGCGTTGTTACTTCATGAGTGACCTCCTTCAGACGCCGCCTGCAGTATTCTGGGCGGAACCAGCCCTGTCTCTTCTGTTAAAAGCTTCTTGACCAGCCTAGAACATGAGACACAGTGCAGGCAAGGGTCTTCACTCACTCACAGGAGGAAAAGTAAACACAGTGACACTTTATTTTACTGGTCCTATGGGTTCTTCATTTCCCAGATTTATGGACAGCAAGCACAACCTGAATATACACATACCTGTGGCTCACACTGATCACATAGAAGCCCCAGAACACACTAAATCTTTATAAGAAAACTCTTGAATTAGCCTGGAATCACGTTTGTCCTCTTTTGGTAGAGGCTGCCACCTACCACACGCCACAAACCACATCCCAGACCAGTCCCACTGAACACAGAAAGACCAAACTGATATCAACCTTCCATCAAACTCCCAGTGAGACAGAAATGTAATCAAACTTTAAAGCTGATGTTGCTCCAACACCGTTTCTCTTCTTTGATCTGTCTATCTGCTGGCGAAGAGATGTGCCGCTAAGATAACTCAGTACCTGTGAAATCAGCTCCTGTCTTACTGTAGTTTCTGTGGTTGCCATGGTTACACGATGAGCTGTGATGGAAAGCTGAAAAAGCTGAACCATTATCAACACAATGGAGGCTGTGGTGGTGGTGGTGGTGGTAGTGCAATGACATTTCTTAACTTATCTTGACAGTTTGTACTTAATGTGTTTATGAACTCTAAATGAATACTGAAGAAACACAGCAGGTAGACAATGAAAATCCCCTAGTGTAAGTCTTGATGCGACTGCCTTCGAGAAACAGCCTCTGAAAACGGAAGAGCATGACAGCCAATAGGGAGGAAGAAGGACTTGAGCGCAGTGGACCCTTGTGACTGGTGGTGGTGGGGGT
>NW_019525119.1:69627-183166 GCF_002814215.2 Seriola lalandi dorsalis
GGGTGGGGGTGGTGGGGGGGATGGGGGTTTCATCAGCCTGGAATCAAGGCAACTCATTGAAAGTACTTTGTAAATGATTAAATATGTAAAGATGTTGATGAAGAATTTGTCCAGTAACCCATACTGACGAAGTGAAAACATGTTTGGAAATTTTATAAAAATCAAAAACTGTGAAGTTTACAAAAGTATTCAGACCTTTAATTCAGTACTTTGTAGAAGCCTCTAAAAACATGTTCATCATTACAGATTATGGAGGGTAGATTAATGGGCAAAAAGTGACATTTTATCCATTTAAAATGAAATCTACAACACAAAGTACACAAAAGTGAAGGGGTCTGAATACTTTCTAAAGCGCCTTAACACCAAACTGAAAAGCATTGTTTCACTGTCCTCTCTCTAAGTGTGTTGTGCTAATTTCAGACTCTGCTCTGCATTAAAACCACAGATCATGTACATGCCAACGCTCATTTATAAAATGATTTCTTTCTACATTTCTGCACAAATTTTAGTAAGGACGAGGCCAGGTTAGGACTTTTTCTTATATCTATTTATTTTTCACCTTTATACACACCAGTTCAGCTCAGCTGCCCTACATCATACATGAAAAAATGTTGTAATCATTGTTCATCATTTGTGAAAATGTGAAAACATCAGATTTCCGTACAGTCAGAGAAAGTAAAAGTTGCCGTCCCGGTCGTAGCTCAGTTTTAGTAATCCTAACACACCACAAAGCGTGTCTCCAGCGCTGTCAGCTGGACACCGGAGCTGAGAGTATCAGAGCAGACAACGGAAATAAGCTGCTCTCCTTTTTCTATCATCCGCCTCTACTTCCGTAGTTAGTTTGGTCATTACAGCCCGCCATACTGTTGCTCCTGTATTGATCTGTGTACTGAGGAAAGTAAAGGTGCAGTGACTCGACTTACAAAATGCAAGTCGACACAGGGTTTTCTCAGCTGATGCATCGACTTTAGGCCTGATATTAAGGTCATACTGCCTCCTGCATTTGCATTGAACCTTTGCACTGGACATAAACCATGACCTGAAGAATCATTTAATAGGAACATACCTCTACACCTTAGAGAGCAAGCAAACTCTTGTGGATGGAGCTCAAAAAATTGTCCAGAGAACTGTTAAATTTTATATAGGCTCATTATATATTATATTAAATAGGTCGCACTAAAGAGTGATATTAACTGTCAGTTGCTGTCAGTTAGGCAACTGTCAGAGTAACGTAGTTATCTTACAATCTAGTTAGCACCTAGCTACTAGACAGATTTAAATTCACAGATTTAAATCTAAAACATGAAATAACTTTCACGACTTTGTCAGGCAGTTGACTTTGAGGATGTAGGAAGTTGCTGCTAGACATTACACACCAGAGCCAAGTAATTCCCTCTTTATTCTGCTCATACAGTGACTTAGGATATGGTTGGATGTGCTAATGTGTTTTCAGCCCTTATACAAATATGCCACATATTGCCAACAGGGGCTGAGACACGTACAATGTGTGTGTTGTGGGTGTGAAATGAAAGCCTAAATCAGGACGGTGCAACACACTCATGGGAGGGGGTACGTCAGCAAGCATATTACTGCCTGTGTTGGGAAAAAGTGTGTGAAAAATCAGCAGTGTGTAAAAAAAAAAAAAAAAAAAAAACAAACACAAACACACACACGCACGCACACACGCACACATTTATTTGTCCCAGAAGTTGTGATGTATGCACTGACACTAATCCACAAAGACACACACATTGCAGATGTATACTGCATACATGGAGGCGTATATGACATATTCAACAGCAGAGAGAGTTCATCAGTGACATTCTGTAAAGCTCTATACAGTTGCACATAAACTTTGATCCAAAGAAAAAAGAGAGGGCTTATGAATTCTTCATTTTCCTCAAGTGAGGAGGAGAGACAAGTGTGAGTGAGACTTTTTGGCGGCAAAAACCCATAGATGCAGTTGACAGGAGACTTTTTTTTTTTTTAAGAGCTGAAATATTCATGAGCTGATGAAAAATGAGAATATTCAAAGCCAGTCAAACTTTTATCTAACAGAGTATTAGTCACTTCCAAATGCAGAGAGCTCGCATGAGATGAAAACACTCAGTGGTGGATTCCAGAGGCTGTTTCTCTGTAAAGGCAGTAGCCACTGTTTTTCTGGCAAGCCAAAAGGATAGATGGTGATGGTGTAGGAAATGAAACAGTGATTTATTATTCATCTGAAGCCATTGTGTTTTCAGCCGCCTCCCTTGATTTCGCAATAGACCATTAGTCACACGTTTGGTTCATCAGGGTAATGTTACAGTGGAAAAAAAGAAAAAAATTCCACAGGAGCCGCACTGAGCTTTTAATCCTTGTGGAGAGAGAACGGGGCAGCAGAGGAGCAGCTGTTCCACTAGTCTCATTTCCTTTCTCAGTCTTGGTTGATTATTGTGGACCAAACTCAAGATAGACTTTTGACCATGGAAGCAATAGTGTGGATAATGATCACAGATAGCAGCGAAAGAAGTCGAACGGCCTTTTCCTTATGCATAACTACATAATATCATCAACACTGATTTCAATCTAAAATAATCCGACATAATATCTGTGCCAGTGTGAGGCAGTAGCAGTATCGAAATTCAGCATACCCACGCACACATGCGCGCACACACACACATTTGCATTTATTAGCACTTTTTTTGAGTGAGGTACAGATGATGCGAGACATTGGTTGATACAGTTACATCGCCGAAGTCTGATTTGTTGGTTCCAATAAGACGCTCAGATACACACTTTCCAGGTTATGCTCTCACCGCTTAAGAGATGCTTGCTGTTATATCAGCTCTCCTCTGCACCTGTTTACCTGACTACGATTTGTCCTTTCGTTTCCCCTGACCTACTATTTTCTATACTACCACCAGATGTCTGCGGCTATTTTTCCCGTTCCACTTACTCACCCGTGTTCATTTGTAATCACAGAGCTTCCCCTCCCACACACCTGAACCCAGTTACCTCATCTCAGTCTGGATCTATATCTGCCATTGTCACCAGTTCATTGGCAGTTTGTCTGTTTCTGTTTCTAGAGTGGTTTAAACCTTGGTTCCTGTTACTCATGCTTTAGACTTTTTGCCTGTGTTACTTGACGACTGGATTCCTTGCTGCCCCTGACTTGCTTTTTTTTCTACCTGTTTTGAACTGCCTTGAATTGAACAGTTTTGACCTCGGGCAGCCTCACCATCCAATAAGCCTTTGTGTTTAATTGTTTGAATAAATCACTGAACTGTATCGACTCGTATGCCCTGACAAGTGCCTTTATTTTGGCGGAAGGCTGGTCTGCCACCATTTGTCGAGAGATCCATTTGGTGTAGCTCATGATTTTGATGGACTGTGGAAACTCAGTGGGTTTATGGCATCATCTGCTATACAAATCCAACAGCTTGTTATCTAAAGTAACATGTTAGTATGCACCAGTGCTAAACAAGCTGCACTTATCCCCTCATCTAGGGTAATACAATATTTGTTTTTGCCACCTTGCGTTTTGTTGCCGGTTGTTTCATTCGATAATGTCGCTGGTACCCAATTCTGTGCCGACAGTTGTGAGACAACAATGTGGAAAAACTAAGGTTGTTCTCAGTTGGAGTCAGGCTAAGTTGCCCTAAATCCCTCCTCCATGTGTTGGCCCTAGTTGCACAAACACCCACACATTGTGTGATCTGCACCGAATGATTCACTTCAGGTATAAGTGCTGTGACTCAATTGGTAAGCAGGTGGACAGTGTGCTTACAAAACACAAGGGCAGGAAGCAGGAAAAAAAACATGACAATCTGCCACCATCAGGACTGTCTATAGATATGCAAATAGACTTTGAACATATGCCTCCATGTAGAGGGAACAGCTAGCTTTTACTGATTGAAGATATGTAGAGTGTGTTTTATTCATCAACCATAAAAGTAAAGTATTTTCCTGAATAGGACTTGGAACAACAACTAAGACCAGAAAATTTTGTGACTGCTATAAAATATTTGAACAACACGTTATTGGCCCATGGTTGGTAGGATTTAACAGTAAAAATGAGGGATCAGGATTTTCATCTTAAGTTACGAGTTCTGTTGAATCTAATTTTACTGTGACATACTTAGTTTTACCCAGAATTAGTCTTGGATAAGGAAAAAATACTGCCTGAGCGGAAAAAAGTTAAAACAGCGTGAGACAACAATGACAAAGACCAACTTATTCTATCATCAGTGACAGAGAAAAATCATAAGAAACACAATTACTGGTAAATCACCACTGCATCATTGACATGAGAATAAATAGACCCAGGCAGTACAACTTTTGTTCTGTAAGGGTTCAGTCGTGCTTCAGAAAACAGTGCTTTGTCTGGAGGAACAGACTGAACATTAGGGAAACTTATTCAATCTACTCCATAATTTTAGTGTCAAATGCTGCCCGAATAAAGGGACACAATGACACAATTTTGCTGCGAGTTGATAGTTGGATGATTAGCACATTTTAAATAGCAGAGCAGCAGGTAGCACACAGCATTATTAGGGTGATTTGAGCAGGTTTCCAGTAAACACTGACACCATTATGGTCCACTGAGTTGTCCCATAGTAGAAAATGACCATAACAAAGCTGCAGGTGGTTGATACTGCTGATGATGAATGCCAGTGAGTCACTGATTACTGCACCTGGTGCAACTTTTAAAATGTGTGGCCTGTACTTTCTGTTGGAACAATAGCTCACCTCCCAATCACCACCTCCACTTTGAATTGGTAGGACATTTTAACATAATCACGATGACAAAAGAGGGCTATTTTGCCCTGAGTGATAAACCAGTGTGCAGTGCTTTGCATGGCGATGACAGTTATTACCTCCTTACATCAGTTTTAAAGATGCAATCCATAATTTTGCTGTTTTGAAACTTGTCTTGAGGAAAATTTTAGATGCATACATTTGCACAACTGCTGTGCCAGCTGTTTTAAACCAATCGCAAACTCAAGTTATAGTTATGATATAATAATTTTTTGTTAAGACAGTTAGCTAGAAAGTAGCTTACCTCCTATCAGCCAGAGTAGTAGCTCACAGGATTAGCATGGCGCATGACCAAAAAAAAGGCCCTTTTCACTGAAGACATTTTGACATGTCACAATGGGAAAAGCACAGCTGTAAATAATTTAATTAATGGTGGCCAAATATGATTTAGCTGCTGCAGTTTCTGGGTTTTGGTATTGTGCATTATTACACTGCCATGACTTATTGGGACACTTGAATAGATCAAAGCCAGTGCTGTTTCCTACTTTTACAGCCCACACAGTTGTTTTCACATATTCTTCCTGATTAGACCTTTGCATGGGATTTTATAATTGACATTTGTCTGACTGTGTTGCTGCACCTATTATGGCAGGATGATATTGAGAAAGATGTGCAACAAGGATCTATTTTAGGGTCACTGCTTTTATATTTTCTATATTCTTTTTATTTATATCTTCCTCAATTTGTTCATTTATATTTAGATGAGACTTTTATATACACATCTGACAACTGACAAAGAAGAAATATCCAAGTGATATTATTGTTGCTCAAACGTCATCCAAGCTTCTATGTGGTGGTGATTATCAAATCATTATTCCCTAATCACTACATTGTCTGACAAATCAAAGCTGTGTGATTAGCCATATCCACATTTAAAATGAGTGATTACAGAGAAAGTTACACACAGTTACACATGCTTTGCTCAAAAGCATTTCCTTTCTTCTTCTGAAGTTACCATGCAAATTAGCTGGCCACCCGTCTGGCCTGACAGTCTCCTCACTTTCCGATACCGAGTCACTGTAGCGTCCACTACGGACAGTGAATGACCATCACCACCACCCTCTCCTAGCAAGAAACCATGTTCGGCTGCAGTTAAAACTTACAAACAGCCCCTTTAAAAGGGGATGTGCTGCACTGAGTTGAATCATCAGCTCCTGACATTTACATTTACTTAAGCAGACACATTTATCCAAAGTGACTTACAAGCGAGGGACAACAGGTCCATGCATAGCTGTATGGTAAAGCATTTTTTTAAATATGCGTACTGATGCCACCCTTGTAAGTGCTGCAGGTTTTCTATTATTCTTCCTCAATTGTTGTGCACATTTAGGCCTAGATTCTGAAAAGTGCTTTATGCAGCATGGGTATTTATTATCTGATGTATCTGAATCATCCAGAATCAAATAAAACCCGCTCAAATACACTTTTTGTTTCTGACCTTTACTTTCATCTTTATTGCATAGACGTGCTCAGTACTATTGACACATTGGGCCTCCCTTCCAAGGAAGTAGCCATTAGAAGAAACGGCCATTAGAAGATGGTAAATTGTGGCCATAAATAGATGCATAAAGGCAACAGCACTCAGCTGGTCTGTGGCATTCAAACGATGACTGATTGGTATTAAGGATAATTGTATGTACAGCCAATTATAACACTGTGTTGACTTTTAAAATATTAAAAAAGCATTTATACACAGTCAGAGCTTCACTCCAAACATCCCATTTGAAACACACTGGTTCCTATGCACGCATGAAGATGAACAGTACAGATCTGGGGCTTTGCCAAAAAACATTCAGGACTTAAAACTCTGTTAGCTTTAGGTGCCGCCTGTGCCTATAGTTAAGCGTAATACTACCTGAACACTGCATTTGCCTGTTGATCACAACTGTCTTTTGATACACTCATTCTATTTTAAGAAGAAAGTTATGCAGATATTAAGCTGAGCATAAACGAATTTAAGAACAAATCTTAAAGTAAGCAGAAACACAATAAAAAGACACTGTAATAAGCAACCTATGGTCCTTTAGTTGCTATGGAGAATGTGCTTCAACAGTAGAGGCTTTGTGCAAATAATTCTGAGGTAAAAATATAAAATCTTTAGAACTAAAAAAAAAACCAATTCCACAAATGAGAGAGGAGAGTGGATTTGCACTGCAATTAAACTTTATTGAGGGCACACAAAGTGAAAGAGATGCTCAACACAAGTACCCTAAATAAAGTCAAATGCAATGTCGGTTTATTTTTTGCCTTATTTGTGAGATTCTTTCTCCTGCACTGGGAATAGACTGTTAAGTTTGTGTTCTCGCACATCTATTTAGGAACAAAATGCGTTTAATAGATGGGGACCCACTTAGCCAGAGATTTCAAATACAGTGCTAAGTCAACCAAACCAGGAAATAATGAGTGGGCAGGAAGAAAATGACTGATTTTCCACAATCCTACGGTGGCAACAGTTGGAACTCACCAGTGTCCGTTCTCCGCTTCCTCCAGAAACTGGACCAGATCACCCGTCTCCAGAGAGATGTCCCGTGAATCACGAGAGTCATAAGTCAGCTGCACCCGGAATCGGCTGCTGTCACCCTGAAGAAAGAAAAAGAATGGCTGAGTCACCCTCTGAATTCAGCCAGTTCCATTCTGGATATGGTTCCAGGCTGGTAAAAGGGATGGGCAGATGCTAATTAACGATAATTAGGTAACCACCCCAAAAGCCAAAGCGAAAATTGGTTAATATGCTTTGCCATTACTCAGCCATATACATATGTGTTTCTGTACATGGACTGGACTGTGCATCACTAGCTAAATGATCTGCTGTAGCTGGTCACATCACTTTCAGTTGTTGGAATGTACTCTTAAACACACACAGTTTCATATTAATATTTTAAGCTAGACAATTTCATAGTTCTTAAACCGGGACCTCCAGTGTTTGAGCAAGTAGCTGTTGAACAATAAGATGTGTAAAAGTATTAAAAGCTGATTTTCTGCTGTTTTTATGTCTTTTAGCTATGTTAAATGTTTAAGAAATAACATTATTTAATTTAATGTTGAAAGAAAATATGAATAGATTACCAAATAGATCACACACATTTGAGTCTGCTTGTTTAATTTAAGTGCTATAATCACTCTCCTTTAAGCTGTTTTTTTTCTTTGTTTATGTCAAAATATTGATCAGTACAACTTTACCGGATTCAAAAGGATTTGTATCCAATAGGCCGACTGCAAAACCCTGGACTGTACTATAGTATTGTAGAGTCTAGCTGAATATGAGGTTTTGATTACACCCAGACAACACAGAGAGCTGGGAGATAAACACCAAGATTTTACATTTATCGCATGGTGCAAAAATGTCAATTCCTTGAAAGAGCGTGCGCATGTGAGCACCACTATTAAGCTCCGTGTGTGTGTTGCATGCGGGCCTGTGTGACTGTCTACTGTATATCACACTGATTATAATGAATCTGGAAAGCCTGCCATACCCAGTAGACCTGTGCAGCTATAATCCTCCCCCTCTTTCGTCTCTCCTCCCTCGTTTCTTAAATGTCAAGTCGTCAGCGCCCACTGCTAACGAGACACGCGTCCATGGGAAATAATTAAGCAGCGGAGGGGTCCTCTTTAAAGGGGATCAGATGGGGATTTAGTAGAAAAGAGGGGAAAGTGAAGAATGAGTGGAGAGGAAACAAAGGGTGAGAGGAAAGCTGTCGAGGGATGGTGAGTGATCACAGTATGCAATGATTTATGATGAAAGCTGATGTGACCCAGCGGGAGCAGAATGGGCTTGGACAAGCTAAGTTTGAAAATGTTGAGTGATACTGAAATCATGTCTTATTTTAAATCAGAATAAAATTATTTTCTATTTTTTCAGTGTTTCCCACACATAGACTTTACTTGGGCGCGTCGCCCAAGTATATTAACGGCCACCCAAGTATATTTGGGACCCATTTTAGCGTTATTTTCTTTATCCATCCGAGAGAACGACGCCATCCTCGATCGATTAATCTCCCCTCACTCTACCCCTCCTGTTCGTTACGAGAAGGGTCTACTGACAATCACACATGCTCTGCAGAGAATCACACACACACACACACACACACACACACACACACACACACACACACACACACACACACACACACACAGGTCGCGGTCTGTTAAGTATATTAGGTAACAATTCAAAATATTGTGTATAGTTGACCATTTTTGTGCCAGCAGGTAACACATGGCCCTTTCCGCCGGCTACCACCTCAAGTATATTTCAGACCTGTGGGAAACACTGGTTTTGTTCAGTTTCACTATTAAATACATTTTAGAAAGTAGGGCCAGTAATGCTCCTGGTTAAACTTTCTTACATTTTCTAGCCAAAATGAGCTGCAATCTTTAGTGTTACCTACATTTTTATTGTTGCCTTCCTCCTCTGAAGAGTTGGAGGATTCCTCTGCACTGGAGGGGATCGTCTCAAAGTCCTCTGTGTCCATGGAAGGGAGACGCCGCTGCGTCCAGCCTGAGGGGAATTCATGCAAATGATTAAACACGGAAATGTACTAATAAAACCAGGGGGATATTACTTTTCCAGTTGGCAGCTGATGGTGCTTCACTGACAGGAAAAAAATGTCACTGTGCAATTAAGTAATTTGTTTTACATCATCAAAGAGTCTGTTTGCAAGAATCAAACTTTTAGCCAAACACAGAATGAAACGTGGTCAAGCACACTATAGAATACCTAATGATTATTCCTAACACTAAAGGAAGAGTTCATGCTGACAAGGAAAGTTGCATCTAAGGTTCCTTAAAAACTGATGATTGTAAGGTGGGTCTAAGTCTTGCAACAGAAGATAATGTAATAAATGAACTGATGAGAGTTGCAAAGAGTTTTTACTTCTCAGCATTTTAATACTACAGACGTGGCTGTTGATACAAAAATACAATTTCCTCTTAAACAAGTTGAAACTGACAAAAGTAACTGGCAATCTATATTCTCTGTTCCATTTTTAACAGAACAGACACATGGCTTTTGATTTTTCATACAACACATCATTTTAAAATATTACAACAAATGAAAATGACGAGGACAAAAATAATGGGATTTCAGGGCAGTTTGTTGCACAACCTTTTGAGGCAATCGCTGCAATCAAGCGCTTTTTGTAGCTCATAATGATACGTAAACACTTTTCAAAATGGTAGTGGTCAAAAACAAGAAGTATATTAGTCTCACTTATCATGAACACTCCAGTTTGATGCATTCCTTCACTATGCCCAATTGTGAGTGTCAGCTCTTTCCATAGATTTTCAGTTGGATCAAGATCATGGCTCGTAGCAGTCCACTTCAGAATGGTCCAATGTTTCCTTCTCATTCATTCTGAGCTGCTTTGGGTGCGTTTGGGGTCATTATCCAGTTGGAGAAGCCATGACCCGCGACTAAGTCAGAGCTCTCTGACACTGGGAAGTATATTTCACTCCAGAAAGCCTTGATAATCGTCTGAATTCATTGTGCCCTGCACAGATTCAAGGCACCTTGTACCAGACACAGCAAAGCAATCCCACAACAGAACTGATGCCTAACAGTGGGCAGGTGTTCTTCTCTTTGAAAGCTTCATTTTTTCCCTCCGTGAACATAGAGCTGATGTGACTCACCAACATGCTCTGATTTGGTGTGTACTTAAACATGGCCTTTGTTACGGCCAATCCATAATGAGTGCAAAAGTATAATAATAAAACACCACACAGCTTCAGGGTAGAAATGAATGTGCTACAGAATGAAGAAGTTGCACATCAGAAGGTCTGGTAAAATAAGATGCACCAAATAAAAGACTGCCCAAAACCAAATAATTAACCAAAAGAAACTAAATTTTCTCAACAACTTATCAAACACATAAAACGGAAATCAGTTCTACCAAGAAGACAAACCACGCAAATCATTGTTGGAGATGAGTCTTCCTCTGCAGTTACCTGGTTGGGAGGTGGATCTAGGGACAACTGTGGTGCCGCCAGCAGCAGTAGCAGTGCTGCTAATCATGCTCTGACGTTTCCCGACTGCAGCCATAGCACCGCGCAAAGTATCTGGAGGAAAGCCAAATGCTTTAAACCATGCTTTTCATCATGATCACTCAAAGACCACTCAACATCGTCAAACCCCAACCAAAATTTTAGAACGTGAGGTCCTGATGAATAAAATGAGCGGTGCAACTCTACTCATGCAGAAATCAAATAAGTAGACGACAGGCCAAAACACCAACAAACCCCTCAGCACACCAAAACCGCACACACACACACACACACACACACACACACACACACACACACACACACACACACACACACAACAAAATATTTTTATCTGATACTCCTTTACCTGATACTTTTTACTTGATTTGCATGCGCTTTGAAATGTCATATCACAAATCACAACACAGCAGGCAAGAGATGGAAATACAGAAAGTGAACAACCACAACCATGCGTACACACACAACACACACATCATCCAGAAATAAATAAAAAATAAAAAATAAAGTTCCACCTACTTAACCACAGGCTAAAAGGCTCAGCATGCTCGGAGCCAGTGGCCTCATAAAGTATTCAGACCTCTTCACTTTTATTGTGTGGTAGAATTAGACAATTGGACAAATTACTGTTTTACCCATCAAAGTGAAAACATGTTTTTTTTTTTTTAGAAAACTACAATCTGTTATTTACAAAAGTATTTGAACCCGTATTTTCAGTATATTGTAGAAAGACCTTTGGCAATGATTAGAGCTTTGAGTCTTCTTGTGTAAATCTCTACATGCTTTGCTTATCTGGATTTGGGCAGTTTATCCCATTCTTTCTGGCAGATCCTCTAAAGCTCTGTCAGCTTGGATGGGAAGCGTCTGTGAACTGCCATCTTCAGGTTGCGGGTTATTGAGTGTAGACTTACAGACAAAAATTTTAGCCACTTAAAATGAAATAAACATAATATAAAGTTTGCATAAAGTGAAGAGGTCTGAATGCTTTCTGAACTCACTGTATACGACATATCTTTGCATGTACCTTCATAACCAAATGGAGTGGGATCACTCTTTATCTCATGTCTCTTGCTCTTTATGCTAGCAGAGAGGGGGCCTGGTCAGGGAAAATAACATACAACCAAAGGTTTAATTAGATTTTTTTTTTTTTTTTAGAAGCAACCCTGTCTCCTAAAAATAATGTTTTATAGAACTAAATAGCATATACTGTACGTTTGGTTGAGATGAGGGAAAGACTAATGGACACAGACGCAGTGTGTTTATTTACATTTAACCAAAACCACAGTCGTTCCCTGAGCTTAACCAAAGTGCTTCTGTTTCCCTAAACCGCAGGCGGGACTCTGGAGGCGAGTCCTGGTCTCGGGGGAAAGGTTTTTTGCATTCGTATGGCCAATCACCACAAATCAGCTGTCGTTAATGAATGTGGCACTTCTTCCTTTCAAAACATACCTTGCCTCTGAACATAATTCAACCAGTGATTACATTTCATATAAAAAAAAATGTATTTTCTTTTGCAGTGTAGTTGTATAGAAGTATAATTGCTATGGGACGGTCTTGTTAAAAAGAAGCACACAGCATTACCCCAAAACTTTCCTTTTAAAACCCCCTTTTAAATATGAAATTTGTAACACTGAGCTTCCATCTTTTCAAGTCAAGGCTTTCTTTAGCTTTCCATTATGGAAATCCTCGTTATGATTTTATTCACACTGAACTGATTTGATTTACATGTACTGAAAAAGAAATCTAAAATGTTGAATGTTTTGGATTCAATTGCATGTTAATTGTACATGTACATATCTTCTGTGTAGAGTATATGCACACAGTATACCTATCTGTCATGACCTTCACTGATATATAATGCAAGGGGTTTATTTAAACGTTAGACCATCATGTGAAAATGCTTGTGCATTGTACAGTCGAATGTTTCTGAAACAGTTTCGACTCCATGCGAGAAAAAGAAATACAACTACAGCAGAAAATAGACTGAGAGGAAACAGTTCAAGGGAGAACTTCAGTAGCCCTCTTCTTCTGTCATTAATTCCTCCCATGCCTCTGCGTGGTTGAAAATACACTTCTCATCTGTATTCCTGCAGTAAATTGCACTTCTACTGCCACTTTGAATGTCACCCTACGTCCCAAATGTCAGCTTATCAAAATTCTTATTTCCTGACGCTTTTTAAAAATAATATGTATGTCTAGTCATTTGCAGTTTTTTTTCCCCCCTTAACATTGTTTTGATTCTCAGCAAAGGCTTGGCTTTACCTATGCATCTCATAAATTTCAAAACCAGCAGTAAATGGGGAGAAGGTTATAGGAAAATGAATTCTTTTTCTGCCCCCACTCTCTATACATGTGCACACATACACGCAATTTTCTCACTACTGATTCAGTTTGAGTCCGTGTTACTGGCCTGAGAATGAATGAAATTGCAAAGTGTTAAAAAATGATAACCTCGGATGTATTGAGGGGCAAACCCACCTAAACACGGTTTTCTCATCTTTTCTCGTGTTTGGTGGAAACACATTGTGAACACATTTTTCTACCAGGATTTTAATATATATATCTTTCTTGGCATCCATCCTGGCCTAGGCTACTCCATAAACCTTACCAATATAAACTTTACTATAATATACAGTATATACTATATTATCTTCTTTTTTTATTTGTAAAAAAAAAAAAAAAAAATGTCAGAAATGCTCCTTTAACCTCCAATCCTCTGAGTGGGTGGGTTGATGTATGTTTTTGATTGACGGCTGAGCCAGCAGGCCTACCAGACCGCAATGTAAATGAATTTGCTTTCCTCTTACAATCCATGGACAGGCAGCGGCATTGATGAGTGAGGACCACATCATTTAGCATTTAAACTGGCTGATGATGTCATTTCAATCTGTTTAATGTGTCACAGCTGACCAGCTATTAGCTTTTAATCTGCAAACTGACATTAGCAAAGCACTTCTCCCTCAGTGGAGGCTTGTTTTGTAGCCATTTTAGCAAGCTAAGACGCAGGACAAGTTGTGTCCATGCTTGTAGCTTGAAGGGAGACGTGAGCAAAGGTAATGTAGCCTGTGGCTGAAAGTCTGTAGCTCTTATTGTGTCTGTTGCAGGATGCTGTCAGGCTCAGTGGTCATTGTATTGCCTGGTGTAAGAATGAACGTATTCGTGTGATAATTCAGCCGTATGTACGGGATTCATGAAAACAGCCGCTGTCACCTCCCACAATTTTTCACTGTGACTGTGTTTCACAGCTTTTGTTTGAGTATCAAATCATTTTGTTTGTACTGTACATACCTGTATATCATATTTCTTCCACGCTATGATGTACAGCGTGTTCTTTATCCTGCACAATAACATTGACCTGCAGTTGAAGCAGTCAGTTTTGTGAACCCGTGCGTTTATTGTGAACTGCGGGATATAGTATGTTGCATTTGATTCCGGGTGTGCTGCAGTATGGATTTCAATGTATGATAGTTGCATTTAAGTACAATAATTCCGGTCTGTGTAACCAGAGAAACAACAGTATTCTGGTCCATGCACAGACATAGTATTTCTCCCTTTCAGATACATTTTTTTTTTTTTGCAGGGCATGTAATTAAAGAGATGTGTATTATGTAGCAGAACATTACATGGAATTTGTTATGTATATGATCCTGGATAATTTAGTTCAGTCCAGGATACTTTTGTCTGTATTGGACTTTCTTTGCATTATAATAATCTGAGTGAAGGTGTGAATTTACTCACCTCTTCATTCAGCACTGAATCGCAGAATAAGCCTATCAAACAATGCAGTGTAATAATTGCACTTCCTCCTGCTGAGCTGCACAACTCTGTGTAGTTTGCTGTGTGTGTGACTGCGCAAGAGTAGTGAACGTGAACAGAGGAGAAAAAGACAAGCAAGAAAATACTGAAAGAGTAAAGTATGGAGGCAGCTGATCAGGTACCTTTTGTGCGTCGTGTCGCAAAGGAGGAGGAAGTGGAGGAGGCGAGAGAGGAGGTGAGAGAGAAGCGGCGGGGGACCTCTGCCTCCTTAGCAGCAGACTCTACAGGCAGGAGGGTCAGGAAGCAGGAAGAGTCAGAGACAGAGACAAACGACAAGAGACAGAAAGAGTAAAATGGAGTAAAGGGAAGGAAAGGGAGGAAAATAAATGAAGAAGCAGAGGATGGATTAAGTGATCGGAAGAGGGAAGAAGTTATTGGTTTAATATTCTACACCCAGTTTTACTTAATATAAGTAGTGCATGTATCACATCAGTTACTTATAGCAACAATTTATCTACTGAGCAAATGAAAACCATTAAATATAACAGCAGTTCAAGCAAATGGAAAGAGGAAGCCAGAAATGCATGAAATGTAAAACAAAACAAAAACACAAACAAAAAGAAAATCTTTAATGTCCACTTTCTACTTTTACCAGAGGTTTCAACCAAGTCTCTCATGTTCTTCCTCTGTGTATACTTAGGTCATGTGACAGTGTGACACTTTGGTCACATGATTACAGGTCGTTACGGTCAGAGGACTGTATATTGTAAACACCCAAATGAACCAGATATTTGAGAGAGATGCAACTGAAGGCTCCAGCGTGAATCTCAGGGGCAAATGTTTCAAAACAAAGGATATGTGAGAAAGTATATTGTTTCTTTTTGCTGGTGGCGGTGGGTATTAGAAAATGTTAGAGATATTAAAAGGTGCCGAAAAATGTATGTGATGAAACAACAAATATCACGTTATTGCGATGTTGACTTTTAGTCTCGTAGATCACAGCGTGTGTTTTTTAGTTGTAATAAAACAAGTGTTAGAAGATTAAAACTAAACGGAATCAAACAGATGACTGCTGAAGAAAAATCATTGTTCAGATGTTTCGGTCCGTGCGGGTCAATAACGTCAAAGGATCATTCACATCATATTGAGAAAGCACAATGCTTTTACATAAATAGCTGTGAGCCATCATAAATTGAATAAATATTTCTCTTCAGCATGGAGGTCTCATTATACAAGATGCAACACAACAGTGGAACCACCACAACTCATTTTTAAAAGATGTTTTCCATCGATTGACAGGCCTTAACTTCAATGAATTCAATACAGAAGGTTAGGTGCAGGTTGACCTCCAACTCTTTTTCACTGCCGAGTTGGAATGATGTGATAAAATGCTATAAAAAGGCCAGAGCCTGAATGTCAGGGAGCTTACAAGTCACAGGACGCAGCGGAGAGAGCGGCCCTTGATCTCAGTCCATTCTTCAGTGATCTGACACGTTGAACTTATTGAGTGGGACGTACGAAGCGATGAAGCAAAGGAAACTGCAGAGAGCACTCCTGTAATGATGAGTCTATTCAACTGGAGGACACCTGCCATCGATTCAGCATTGATTTCCATTTCGTAGAGCAGACTGCACATTCATCGCTCAGGGTAGCGCTCAGAACTGTATTGTACTTATTGTATGTATTCTTTATAAGCGGTTTGGAGCAGGAGCAATATACAGTTAGGCACCTCCTGGTTATTGACCGTCAAAGTACAATAACAGTGAGAGATCCTGTTGTCATGAATTAATTCTATAAGAACCAAAAAAAAAAAGAAATTGTTTCTGTAGATGATAAAGAGTTATTTAGACCAGCATAAAAGACGAGCCAGGTTTAAGAAATAAATCACATGTGAGGACCACATTTCCCATAAACAAAGCTGCTTCCTGAACAGCGAGGAGGCTGGTGGTTGCGAGGGTGCCATGAATCTAAAAACCACGAGCGTGAATCTGCTGCTATAACAGCATCCGCTCCTCTGCTTTTCCACCAGATCTTGGAACCTGGCCGCAGGGACCTGTTCCCATTTAACATGATGCCTTAGTCTTATACGCTAACAAGCCTGGGTATCAATTCAGCTAAATGTGAATCTTTCAGCAAAAACGAGAAGAAATTAAATCACCTATACTTCAACGGCTCATATGATAAATTCAGCCTGATGTACATTTATATTAATTCCATCAGTACAACAGCTGCCATGTCATACGCACAAATTTGCTTCTCCGAGTTTCACTTTTAAAACACAAATGTTCTCATTCTTTAATTATCATTCTTATTATTACTTAGCTACTAAACCAGTCTGCAGATGTTTTCAAATTAAAAACCAACCAGGAGAGATTATGCCCTTTGAGCTGGTGGAAGGAAATATCGGTGCAAGACATATTAAATTTCCTGAATCGTAGCTCACAGGCAAACCAAAACAAACAAACAAACAAACAAAAAAGGCAGAAAAAGGGCAATTGCAATATATCTGTGGGCAGAAAACAGTGCTCCCTTTTTTTAAGATAATATTTCTAGTATTAGTATTAGTATTTCTAGAGAAACCCAGAGCATCGCAGTGGATTGAATGCCATAACATGTTATACTGATTGAATTTGTTGCAGTAAATCAGATCAGAAACCATGGAGGCATCTTATTAAAATATATTTATAAAACAGGAAGTAAGTAATAAAGGCCTATCTTTAATAATAAGCCTGATTCGAATAAAAGCCTGGCCTATGACTGAAATCCCTCCCTGTTGACTAGTGCACTATATTCACTGTCTGCTATTTTAGTGTGTAAATTAATCCGCTGTATAATTCCATTAAAAAATCCCACAATGGAATAAAAATTGTAGTGTCCTTTCAGTTGATACTACTCTCTGCTAACAATCCCACAATGCAATTCACCGCATTATCTAGATGTGAAAAGGCGATTCAACAGCTGTGAGTAATGACGCAAAACGATAATGATAAGTGTCTGAAATCTCAATTTACTGCTCACTACTGAATAAACTATTGAGTCTCCATTGTAAAGGGAGAGATGACTGAATGAACAAGAGAGTGGCTTTGGACACAGCCCTGGTTCTCTCTGCAGTTAAGATCAATAAAAGCTAATGTTTGAAAATTTATGGTTATTCATATTATTCATTATGATTTCATTTGTAGTTAGAAGCTCCATAAAAACAGATTTCAAAATTTCAGTTTCACCTGCTTCGTGCACGGAGGTTGCTGGATTACTGTGGGTTTCCTGGATATTTTAGCTTGACTACACAACTGTCTCCATTACCTGTCTCCCCAGCTCACTCAGCAGCCTCATTAGGGGCATGTGTGGCTTGAAGACTGGCCGGACTGCTGCAACATGGAAAAACACACCCTGGAAGGTTCACCCTCCTCCAAAAATGTTAATATGCTTCCAAATGTCAAGAGGGCTCGAATATTAAAGGGTGGCATTTAGCGCAGCACTGCCACACAGAATTTAGTCCAGGCTGTCTCTCTGTTTATCACCTTCTGTCTACCTGTCTTCAGATCCTGTCTCTTCGACGGTACCCTGTCCCTCTCTCTCCTAAATCACAGTTTCCTTGTTGTTGTGTGGGCAGATACAGATGATACTGACATGAACAGATAAAAGCAGAGAACGGGGGGGGTAGAGGGAGATGTGGCCTTTACGCTGAGACACCGCGGGCGCCGGGACGCGCAGAGAGATCTACCCAACAGCGAGATACGCACTGACACAGAAATTTATATAACATTTGCAGGGAAAAAAAGGAAAGGACAACAGCAGTTGTAAGACAGGAGAGCGAAGACTGAAGAAGAAAAGACTGAGGCAGGAGAGATGGTGGTGCTGTTCAGGATGATGATGATTGTCGTTATGATGAAGAGGATCATGACAGCGGTAACAGATAACGAGAACAGAAAGCAGACAACGAGGACGATGGTGTTGGCAGAGGTGCCAGTAATGAAGGCGGCATGAGCGCAAACTTGACGTGCCAACGTCATACTGTTACCTGCTGGAAGAGACCTCCTGTTGGAAAGTCCCTGCAACGTGAAGCGTTTCCTAGCGTTAGCAACCGAGTGGCCTGATTGGTTGGCGGAAACGTCAACTGAGAGGGAAAGCAAGAGGGAGCTGGAGTTAGTGAAGCAGGGAAAGATGAGTAAGATCAGGCCTTGAGCTTTGTTTGAAAATTTTCTATATTGATGGCAATATGATAACTGAGTTTTGGTACCAATCCCAAAACAAATAAATAAATATCCAGTTTTGTTTGTTGTTAGTATGGAGTTGTTTCAAGGCTTTATTCCATTTAACAAAATAGATGAAACTGCTCAGTGGATGAACGATCAATTAATCAACTTTGGCTATAAAGGGCTCGGTGTTATGGCAAACAATTTTATTCCAATAATTTTGTTTCTTATCAGTCAGTATTTACATAGATCACAATATAAATTAAGCAACTTTGTCCGTTGATCTTAAGGATTCACTTCAGCTTAACATTTCCTATTGGAAGATTCATTATCATTATCAACGGTGTAATCTATGGTCAGTATATCAAAGTCTCATATTTTCCTATTTGGAAAATGTCTCAATGTGAAAATTGTTTATCACTGTATGTTTATAGTGTCTAAATAAAACATAAAATATTGTTAGAAGTTAGAGAGGTTTCCTTATTTAGATCAGGAAATATCTGATGAAAGAAAAACACTAAACAAGCCCAAGAAGCAAACATTCAATAACAACTTTCCTTACTTTTTTGATGCTGAATGACTAGTATACTGGTAATGCTACTACAGTATAAAGTATTGAGGTTCGATACCCAGAAGAAAAGGGAAGCAGAAGGTGTCAAAAAATCTTCATTTTCAAGCCAGAGTTTTATTTAAAAAAAATGACTAGCTCTTTCTGGCATGGATGGAGCTGCTTAAAAATGGCCAACTGTTGAGGTGTGAGAGAGAATGAACCAGGGTTTTGGTGAAGAAAGCATATACACACATAACTATAGCTATGAAGAGAAGTAGAAGCAGCAGCCTGTCAGCAGAAAAAGTCAGCAGCACAGAGGAGACATATTCACTCAAATCACACATCCTGTACATTAGAGCGAAGAGTCAGGTCGGTGAAGGGATCCCAGTCCTGGAACATGCGTGCACACAGCAGGTTCTCAATGACAGGCACACAGAGAGGGCTGAAAGAGACTGACAGGGCTGCTTTTTTCATTGATGCCCAACGGCTGCACTCGTCAACCCAAGGCTCGGGTTTCCAATCGAGCCGCCACAAATTCCCTGATGCTTAGTCCGGAAGGGGATCAACTTAGGCTCGGAATACACTGGCGGAAATATTGGACTAAGACCCATATATTCCTACTCCATCTATCCATCTACACTGGCTTCAGAAAGTATTCACTTTCATTTGCTGCACACTTCTTTTTATTGTTATATTGTTTCATTTTAAATGAGAAAATTGTCTATTTTTCCCCATCAATCTACAACCAATCAAAAGCAATGACATTTATAAAAAGTATTCAGACCCTTTGCTGTGACACCAAAGTGGTCAGGTGCATTGTGTTTGCTTTAGATAGCCTTGAGATATGTCTGCAACTTGACTGGAGTCCAGCTGTGACAAACTGAAATGATTGGACATAGTTACCAGCTGCAAAAGCAGGGTTGGTATTATTTTCACCTTGTGTGTGTGTGTGTGTGTGTGTGTGTGTGTGTGTGTGTGTGTATGTGTGTGTCATCATGGCAAAATGTGGTCCTGGAGACACCTACTGTAGCAGGAGCTACCACAGAGGTGGTTTTGAGTACTACAGTAGGTTACATGTCTGTCTTTTGACGGGCAGATTGTCTGAGATCCAGTCATCTACACGTGTAGATGAGATCAAATGAAATGAAGTTTGGAACTACGAGGACTCTTCCTCTTCCAAATCGAGTACCCTTGCAAGAAGGGACTTAGTCATGGAGGTGCCCAAGAACCCAATTAGAAGACATCAAGTCATTAGAAGACAGATTCAGAAGTCCTCTGCAGAGATGGGAGAACCTGCTGGAAGGACAAACATCACAGCAGCGCGCCATCAATCAGCCTTTATGGCAGAATGACTAGACGGCAGCAACCTTGAGTAAAAAGCATATGACAGCCTGCTTGGAGTTTGCCTAACTGCATTTAAAGGACTCCATGAGCACGGAGAAAAAGATTTTCTGAACTCTTTCGGCAGAACTCCAAAGACTGTCTGGCACTGCTCATCACCTGGATAAATACCATCTCTACAGTGAAATATGGTGGTGGCAGCACCATGTTATGGGGGGGGGGGGGCTTATACAAATTTGCTCCAGAGTGCCTGTGAACTGAGACTGGGTCGCTTTCCACTTTCCTGAATCATACAGCTAAGACAACGCTGAAGGTCTTTGGGAGGCAAAAAATTACACTTTTTTTAAAATTAAATCTGAACACACAGACGTAATTCGTATATGTTTAGATTCAGTGTGACTTTGATTTTCCACGGATATCATGATCTCCAGGTATGTGATGTTCTTTGTGAATAAACATCAATAAATAAATCATAGTTCCATAACTTCCTGTTTACATCTCCCAAAGCATCATGGGAAACGTAGTTCCAAAACCTAGAGCAAGACAATCCACCAAATAGAATCAAGACAAAGAATAATAATAGAAGTTAACAAATCCATTAATATTTACTTTTCCATGTTGTACTACCAATCATTTAAAAAAAGAAGAGAAGACAAAAAGATATCTTTTGATAAAGGAGAGAATGGCAGAGAGGAGAAATAGAGAGTTAGAAAGGTGAACACAGAGCAGTGGGTGAAGTGCAGAGAGAGGACTGAAGACAAAGGTGGCAGGAAGGGTGACAGAAGAGAGAGAGAGAAGAGAGAATGCGAGTGAAAGAGACAGAGGAGGAAGAGGAAAAAAGAGAAAAGAGTAGGAGGTGTGAATGGATGCGAAGAGACAGGTATGGGTTTGGACAGTTGGTTTTATAATAGTGACCGCACACCCATTTGAGGGGTGAGACCAAAAAACAACAGCCGCTTTCAACTGTCCTTAACCTTTACCTTCATTCTAGCAGTGGTGATTGGAAGAGGAGTGTGTGTGTGTGTGTGTGTGTGTGTGGTGTGGGTGTGTGTGTGTGTAAAGCCAATTCTGAGTGAGAGCAATGAATGGAAATCCACACCTTCAGTGTTTTTTGAAGTGCTTCTGTAGTGTTACAGACATCTGTGACTCGTCGGTCTAACGGAACAGAACCGGATCTATCATGACAAATGTATCCATGAAATTTGCAGAATGTGTAAATCATAAAATACCAGCTTGGTGTCTCACAGTGTACAAGGAATCATTAATATGCTCCTATTTAACTCATGCCAACATAACTGACTTTTCACTGAATGTTATGGGGGGCAATCGGGTGCAAGGGGGGGTCTGGGGCCCTTGGTCAAAAACTGCTAATAAACTGGCAACTGAATAAACTACATTGACTCAGTGTCAGTATGAAATAATAAAAAAGTATCTGTAAAGCTCAAAGGTGTTGTAATACTATGGTACCAGTAGGCTCTTCTAAAATCCTAATTTCTATGCAATCTTTTTTTCTCTTCCCTCCTCATCAGTGATTCAGTGATGTGTGACGCACTGTCTGACTGGTCACACTGATCTTATCAGTCGAAATGAGAAAATAAACTTACATCACCTCCCATAGACTCTCTTTCCCAATTCTTCTTTGCGCGTGTGTGTGTGTGTGTGGACGTGCTGTCTCACTTGGCCTTGTATTGCTTTTTACACTGTGATGCCAAACTAAACTCAACACTTAACTTAATGGTGCACACTTCATATCCCATTTCACTTCCTCCAGGAGTTAATGAGAGTTGAGATGCTTTTGCAGTCAAAAAAAATTATTCATAAAGAAAAAAGTCTGTTCTACCTCTCTTCTGTCTCATATTAGGGCTGGGGTTGGTCCTCCGGAAGCCGGACTCCGGACTTGATGAATCAGACTGTCTCAGCGCCAACTTCCGCACGTTCCTATTGGAGTAGAGTAAGATTGGTGTATCCCAATGAAATGACTGAAGCAGAATGTCCTAACTACAAAGTGCAAGGTGTCACATCCTCTACAAAATCTGCAGGTCTACAGGTGTTTTAAGAGGTCACAGAATTCTGGGGGCAGCAAAACAAACTATTGTTGTTTTAATAGAGAAGTCAGATAATAATTGGCCTTTTTCCATGGATCTGATTTTCTGTTTCACACGGCATGAGCCTGCGCACAGCAGGGCAAAGTGAAAGGAGTTGGTTACTGTTGAGAGGTTGGAGGTGTGCAGCCTGTCGCCTGCAGCTCGTCATCTAACAGCTCACTGTGGCTGCTCCTTCTTGTTCCATTACTCCCTGCAATGTTTCAAACTGATCTGCTGAAATGCTGAAAATGACTGTTGTCATATTCTGTTGACACATTTTTGATGAACAATAGTGGCAAGAACTAAGATTTTTTTTTCCCCTTTTAACAATCTTGAAAAACCTTCTAATATTCTGTTTTCACTTTGTCATTATGTATTGACTGTAGATTGATGAGATAAAAGGTTTTAGCATAAGGCTGCAACATAACAAAATGTGAACAAAGTGACAGGGTCTTAATACTTTCTGAATATGAGCACTGTATATAAATATTGCAATACTTTCATAAGTGGGCCCAGTCGCTATTGTGTTGGCTCATTCGGTGATAAATGTCTGTTAAGTCACTATCTATTAAAATGAAAATCTTCTAGACTGACACTTTAACTTTTTAGCTCTCATATTAGCTCTTTCATGTGCTAAGAAGAGACATTATGTCACTTTGTCGTTTGTAACATGACGGTGTTTGCTCACCTCATCGGTGCTCCATAGATGTTGAGCTGACTGGCTTCTGTGAACACAACAGAGAAAATTACACTTTACTTTGCATCAAATGACAATACTGGTTGTGTCTACCATAAAAATCCATTTGAGTGTTCAAGAAATTATTTATACGAACATTTTCTGATCTGCCACCTCACTGATGAAGGTCTGCTGAAGTTTAAGCTTTGAAGAATACTTGGTTAAAGTTAGGGAAAGATTAAAATCATGGTTAAAATAACCAGTGTTGAGATGAGATCTAAACTGTGGTCTCTGGTGTCCTGCACTAAGAGGTGCTGGAGGCCTGAAACATTATAGTGGTTCTGCTTTTGCTCCTTTTGTTTTTTTTAATTGATATTTTTGACAGACACATGCGATGCTACGGAACTGTTATATATTATACACTGTAATGTTTTTTTTTTTACCAGGCAAAATAACAAAAAATGGGCAATAACCTCAAAGCATAACCAGACTGTGTATAGTTAGAGATACAGTACCTGCACATACAGTGTGCATACAGTATAAAACTACCACATTCTGTCAAATTAATAGTCCATAGTCCATATTGTTCACCTTTATATAGAGGTACAATGTAAGTTTCAGTTCTCTCTATGTGGGGAAAAACAAATTTGTCTTCCTACCAAACAAAAAAACATGAATGTATCTCCTTCTTTATAAAGCATTTACAAAGCTGCTTTTTCTTAATGGGTACCCATTATGCTCATTTCCAGGTCTATATTTTTAATCTGGGACTCCACTGGGGTAACTAAAAAAAAAGGCAATATTAGCTCAGGCCGCCTTAAAAGCCCACTTTATTCTGATTGGCCAAACTTCCGCAAGCCTACCCAGGGGCAGCACAGCCTGCCTGATCCCTTTACCGCTCTGGAGCTTCGGAGACCAGATAGTAAAACGAAGTAACAGAACTGATTGGTAATGGCAACTTCTCAAATCCATCTGTAAAAGTTCGAGTCCGAATTCATTCCAGAATATGTGAGAGGAGAGAATGAACATCAATCACAATGCGTAAAACCAAAAAAAGTCTTCTGTCAGGAAATACCAAAGCTAATGTTGCTAGTAAAATGTAATTCTGCTGTCCCATAGTGTTTTCTGTTGACTGGGCTTTGTAACTTGGCAGGGCTTTTACATGCACAAAAAAGCATAAAGGCAAAGAAAAAAACACTACAGGAAAGCGGAAAACCCCATAAAACATAATGTGGGCACTTTAAGAGTTTGAAACCTCCATTGTATATATCTGGTGTTTAGTAACTAGGAGTTTTCTTCTTCTTTGTTGGCATTGTTCTTTATCTTAGTGCATTACTGCCACCTGTAGGTCAGTGGAACAGTGTGAAACCACCGGCAGAAATGTGTATTGCATCAACTGCATATATGTGCATGCACATGTGTGTGTGCACAAGACAGATGAAACACAACTACAGGTCAAAAATGTCATGTTACCTTTCAGGTTTGTAATCCTCTCTGTCCCTATATTAGTGCCTGGTCCTGTTGAATCTGCATTGCACAGGACATGAAGGATACAGGAGAAGATAGATGCTAATAGCTGGTGAGTCATTACACAGGTCAAGATATTAAAAGTTGCATATTGCATATTATGGGTTATGATTATGTTTTGTGTTTTTTATAAACTCAGATATGAAAAATAAAAGCGGTGAAGTTGTTTTACTACTGCCATTCCGCTAACCCTAACCCTAATGGCTAACAGTAAGCTAGCAGTGTGGGCTAGTGTGAGTGGGTGAGGGAGAATCATGGCGGGTAGGGGTGTGCTGATCATCAGCATAAACTGTGAATGTTGCTCTACATTTATATTAGTGTCCACATTTTTATTATAAAAATAAATTATGCAGCCTTTCGAGCAAAACAGAGTTTCTGAATTTTGTATACATTCTGTACATGCCATGATTACCATGGCCTTCTGCCAAATCTGAACCCAGTTGGCCTTGTGAGTTGATCTGTGCTTAGCCAGTCAGAGCATTTTCTGATGAATAGTGGGCGGTTACTTGTGCCTAACAGCAAAATCTGCTGTGGTTGGGACAGAAAGAGGCCATCAGAAAAGTGGTGGAAAATCAAGACTATTTTTTTGTTAAAAAAAATTATAGTTTTATTTAATTTCATAGAGACATGAATAGTACAGACCTAACTATAAGTGTTAAAATATGGGACCTTTAAAAACAAAGGAGGAAAAATAGTACAGGATGAGTTATAAAAAATAGCTAACCGGCTGTTTTTGTGATCAGCCAGAAAAGGAAGTTTATGGGGTTTCAGGCTGTGTTTTCAGTGTCTGACCTCTGGAGCAGTATTAAAGGATGACATCTTTTACCCTTGGAAGCGTCTCTGATCCCTCTCTCTCCTTCCACTCTAACATTTTTAAGTTATTTCCAAGCTTAAAATCGCCCAAACTGCTGTGTCAACTGTGTAAGCTCATTTTTATTGGCCTTTATTGGCTCCAGAAAGAAAGAGGGAAACATCAGAACACTAAAATCCCTGGGGAAACAGCTTCAGAGACCAACTCATATCTAAACAAGAGGCTTCATAAATGCAACGTTACCAAATCTGGCCTGCCACAGGATTCTGCTGTCGGACAAGAAAACTCTAGAGAAGACTCTAGCAACATAACTGCAGACAAGAAGGCACAGCCTTCCCCAAATGCATAGCTCACATAAGTGAAATACCAAGCTCTATGAATGATCTGGCTTGACACCTCTTGTTCCAAGCAACCAATGAACCTGTCGCAGAAATGCAGAGTCAGCATGGAATCCTTCAATATGCTCCAAATATTGTATTCAGCAAAAGGGATATATTTTTTCATTATGGATCTAGCTATGTTTTATTTATAAAGGCTGGTCACACTGAGGTTTGTGCAATGGTACGTTATCTGTTTTCACTATAGATTCCTTCGGAGCGAATAGTGCATATGTTGGGTGACTCATCTTTATCATTGGATCTGAACCACAAATATCACCAAACAGGCAGACCTACCTGTGCTTTTCAGCTAAGCTGCCCGGCTGTTCCACCAGTCATCTCTATCATGACTTTGTCGAAATTTGATATGTCATATTCTTTTTCACAAGCTTTATCCATTATTTTGTTATATATAATGATGCGAGAGAATTTGGTCAGAAGGCTCAGACAATGAAGAGAAAAGTCCTGAGGTCGGACATGCTTCCAAATAATATTTCAATAGTTTACAACAGAATAAACAAAGTTCAATATGTTTACAATTCTACAAGGGCACCAACATGACATAAAATCATCTTGAGTGGTATCCAACCACCAGATAGTTATAGGGTTTTCTTGTCCAGATTTTGATTTTTGTCTGCCTCTGACATATCTGTCTCTACCCCAACACAATGGAGATGAATGGACCTATTCATATGAGACAGGCTTTCACAATTAAATCTCTGGATGACCATGTCAGCCACTTTGCTTTTGAGTTCGGTGCATTTGACTGACAAACCACAGTATTTCTTAGAACTGTATTACAAGTCGAGATTTAGTTGCACTTTTCTCCATTTGCTCTCTCTCTCTTGCTTATCCATATGTGGTTACACTCTCTGTTTCTCTCTCTCCGTCGCCATTTCTGTTGTTTTCTTGTTCTCTCTCTCTGTTTTCAGAGAGCTGGTTTAACATTAATATCAGCTAAATAATTTCCCGCCCAGGGCCCATATTTATCTGCTAAAAGTAAAACAGAAAAATCTTTTACTCCTACTCACAAACTAATGAATTCAAGTATTTATCCAACAACTATCCCAGGCCGTCAGGCGATCATTTTATTACTGATTTAAACATCATTACCTTCTGTACTTGCTGTAGTTGTATGTGCATACACAGTTTTAGTGTGCCAGCATTTTGGATGCAGTCTGTTAGAGTTTTAGATAATGTGGGTAAACCATTGGCTGATGGTCATCTAACTACTTTTGTTCTTTGCCCAATCACATGTCTTTGTGGTGATGTCACCACAGATCTCTGCAATTACTTTGGCGAGTGCAACATTATCATTACTGATAGAAATGATGGCAAAAGTATGAAAATAAAACTCCAGTCTAGCATGAACTCCAGTGTAGCATGAAAGGTCATTCTCAATCTTGGAAACAGATCATGGATAAACTTTGACCTACTAGCTTTTTCAACAACATCTCGTGGTCTTCGTTTGAGTGTGGTCGATCGTCATGGAGAAGAACATCCATTCTTTGACTCAGTAAATTAATAATAGTAATAATTTAAAAAAAGACTGTGACATACAGCACAAAGTTTCAGAGGCTAGTAAGTGGACTTCAAATTGTTTTGTTTAAACTTGCTGCCTTTTGTTTTCAATATGGATTCTACCTGTACATTTGTATATTTTACATAACACACCACTCATATTATAATCCATCTTCTATACTTCTCTCTCTCATCACATTCGTACTGTTTCTCCCTCTCCCTTCAGCTCACTGAGCTGAAATGACTGCTGTTCTCGTTTGCTGTCCTTCTCTCAACCCTCCTTTCTCCTCACACTTGCTCCTTCCTCCTTTCATGTTCATCCCTTCAAGCCTCCCTTCATTTACTCTGTGCTGCCTCCCAGTCTCCATCACCAACCTGAAATTCTCTCTTCTCTCTCTCTCTGCCAGTCTTTTTCTCTCCATGCATCATTCCAACATTGTCTCCTCTTCTTTAGGTTCAATCTCCCTTCTCCTTTTCCCAGTCCAATTTCATTCTATCTCTCTTGTCTTTCCTCTACCCTCCTCACACAGGGTCACAGCTGTAAATCACACATGCACACACACACACTCACACACGCTCGCTGCACTGGGCTATCTGAGCCTCCTACAGCCTCTGCTCTCTGGGCTTCATGACATGGCTGCCGTGTTATTAGTCAGTCTGCTCACACAGACACACACACTCAGGCACTCGTCCCCCGCACATATACAGATGGGTTGTCAGTCGGGCAGAGTGTGTGGCGCGCAGAGGGTGGTTTTCCTGTCAGTCAGGACCGCAGAGTGGAACTGTGGTAGACTGATGCTCGTTGGTCAAGAAGAGAGAGGGTTATAGAAACCAGTGGACACAGAGAGAACCAGGGAAAGGTTTGTGTTGCTGTGTGTTCATAAGTGCAAACATGTTTCACCTTTTGTACATTCTTTGCAGCAACTATTAATTTTACAGTTATTTTCACCATGGATTAAATGCTCTTAATTTAAAGTTTACAAAATGTCGTGAGCAAAATCGTGAGGAATGTCCATCACAGTTTCCCAGAGCCTAAAGTCACATCTTCACATTGGCTGTACTCCATTGATTTGAGATACTGTATGTTAATCAATTTTTGGTCAAGGGCCTTTGAAAACATATATATAACATAACATAATGCACTATGCAAAACTTATTGCAATGCTATGCAATATTACATCTTGTGTGGCTCTGGAGGAGCTTTAGCCTCGACGATGTCATAGTAATGTTATCCCCGGTTATGTAACCAGGCTTTTTTTTTTTATGTAATCAGGCTTTTAACGGGAAGCCTGTATTAACAACTGGGGCTATGATGTCTGAGAGATGTCACTTTGAAGATTAAGCCACACTATGGACTAAAAGTCAGGATGTCTTCACCGTGGCTTCTTTAATTTTGACCATTCTTTTGGTAATCTGTCTCTTGTGAGTTCCCGAACTTTATTGAGATGCGTTACTGAATTGCTTGAGGAAAACTTTAACTTTCAGTCCAGCAACTAATCATTTTATAAAATAATCATTTCAGCACTACACAGCACAGAGTTAAATGGGCTGACTAGACTTAGGCATCTCTTGGTGAAAGTTTGTTTGAGCATCTCTGTGTGCAGCAGTTCTCCATAAAGAGTTTGTAGTATTTTCATCATGTTCTTGTTGAGCTGATGGACCGTAGATCTCTAGTTTTAATTGTAGCTATGTTGGAAAAAATTGGGATGGAATTCTTTGTGAGCAACATAGTGAGGAAAAAACATATCTGAATTTTAAATATCCAGTCCTGCAATACAGTGTCTACTCATCAATCTTTGTGAAATATTTGCATTGCATTATATTTAGGCTTTCACAGCACTTGGTTAAGATCAGGTATCTGGGTAGGTAGTATTTGTATTTGTCAGCATCAATGTTGTGTAGTTGAAAAACTTCATTCTGTCAGTGCACATCTTTAAGGTTACTGCTTATAAAAGCTACGACCAAAACAGAAATATAAATGCAATCCCTGTGTGCAACAGTGATTTAGGTAACCAGAGTGAACGCTTCAAGGCACAAATGAACCGATTTTTTGAAGGCTGAATTACGTTTGTGAGCTGTGATTGAATGAGAACGACTAAGAGAAGAAAAATCTTACATTTCCTTTACGTAATACTTATTTCCCATAAGAAACTCAGTATTGATTCACATGTCTTAAGTATTTTTGATGCGAACAGACTCTGATTATGTTTTTGTTGCAATATAATTTTTCTCCGTCTGCAGTTCACAGACAGTTTTCAAAATTGGACAGTTGACTGTGACTTGGCAGTTCAAGAGAATGACAAGCACAACTCCAGACTACAGCGAAAGGATGACTCCAAGATGTGCTGACAGATACTGGTGTTGACCCGAAAATGTTCATAATAACAGAAAAAGAATTGAGTTGTTGCAGCAGGAAATAAGGTTAGAGCCACAGAAATAGAACTGAAAAATCAAACTGTATATAAATAAGAATTTATGAAAATATGAAGATTCAATAAAATATAGCAACAGCAACCAGGTGAATGTGTGATTAGAAATACAATATTTCAGTGTACATACCATGTATACAGCATATGCACTGTAGTAAGAAAGTTACATGTATACTACAGGTATACTGGGCTACCAGGAGGTAACAGATGAACGGATTCATAAAATCACTCGCCTGTCCTTCAGCTACAAATAGGAAGCTCTTATGAGCATATATTCTCAAGTGCACAGGAGTGTGTGTGCATGTGTATGTGCGTGTGTGTGTGTGTGTGTGTGTGTGCGTGTGTGCGTGTGTGTGTGTGTGTGTGTGTGTGTGCCTACCTCTGCATGCCTCCAGCTGGCCTGTAAGCACTTTACGAATCTCTGACACCCACATATTTTTCACATCCATGGAAGGAGCCTTGGGAAGAATAAACACACACACACACACACACACACACACACACGTACAAACACAAATCAAGCAACATATACAACAAAAGCATTCTTACAGTAATGCTGTTTCTGTGTGTGAGAAACTGCTCAGTGGGGAAGCTGTATGGTGCAACACTGTCCCCGAGAGGAGAACTGTGGAAAAGAGCTCAGGATGCCTCCCAACAAGCATCTATGACAAAATGAAATATTAACTGGATCTTTTCAATCCAGATATCATAACACTAAAAATTACACTTAAACATTTTTGTGTTAATTTACCATCACGTATCACTATAGGTGTGATCAGGGAGGAGAAATCATGAATTCATGATGTAAGCATCCACAGAATCCAGGAAAAAAAAAAAAAAAGGTTTGTCTCATTCCAGTGGCATCAACATACCTGGATGATGTAAACCTCCTCCCTGCCGTTGTACCACACCTCAAACTTCTTGCTGTCTCCTTTGACGTTTTCTGTGATGCCCACGGCGCTCATCTGGACAGACAGCAGGACAGAGACACTGTGAGACGCAGAAGTAAATGAGGCAGCATCTAAGACTAACCTTTATTGTTTAGAATATGTAAAATCATTGACATAAGCAATTATTGAAAGTTGAGGAAATCCACATAACCTAAAATGACCTGAAAACTTCAGTTAACTTGACATTTCCAGATTAACACGTTTGAGAGACCCAGGAAAAAAAAAACTTTGAACTTTTGAAACTTAAAGGTTTGCTCTAAAAAAAAGTCAAACTATTGCTTTTTTAAGATTTACATCTTCACCAGAAGTATGCACATCCTGTCTGAATGTCACAAACAGGGTAGGGAAGTCAAAGTGAAAAACTGGGTGAAGGACTGACCATATCCATACAAGATGCCACATGAAACTGGGGCTCTTGAGCCTCCTGCGCATCCGGGGCAATAGGGAAGGTGCCCACTTTGCCCGGTTGGTAATTCAGCCTGATCAGTTGTGACTTTTGGTCACGGTACTGAGGTGATTTTGGAGGAGAACAGTGTGTCATGTAGTCTTTGTTGCATGTTGAATGACATTTAAACACGTAAAATAAGCTTTCATCAAACACTGTAAGTGTGAAGCCTTTATAGATCAACACTTGGACGGTGTGAAAAGTTCATATCTTATACCTGAGTCTTAGTCATTACAACCACTTCGCTCTCAAACACAGGGTGCTGCATTTTATTGAGCTGCTCTGGCTCTTCTCAGAGTCAAGAGGGTCAGAGCTGGAATATATCACCAATGACAAACATGAATGGCCTGAACACGGTTTCAGATAAAAAAAACATTTGTCGCAGGAGGCACAAACAGAATCAGCCAATTCCAATGGCTGGTAAGTATGTGAAAAAGACCTTCGCCAGTCATCCAGCAGTTTCATTACTGCATCATTTCATCTCTGTTCACGAATTTCAGCGGATAATTGCAACATTAGTACGCATTTGGAGTCCTGTTTCTGTCCATCTGAGAGAAAAGAACTATCTTCGGCTGCTAAATGTTTGACTTGGTGCTGGGCAGGTAGTGTAAAGTTGGTTTATCGGAACATTTTCTGTGAAAACAGCTGCGTCCTGCTGCTGGAAAACGAGGAAGAGCAAATAAAACCAAAACAATGATCTAAAAGACACTAAAATGCTCCATAGTGCTGAAGAAACCTGTAAGTCAAATGTTAGTTCTCTATGAATGTATCACTTCAAATAACCGCTTTCAAATTAAATACAGTAATTAAAGTTATTTTATCATTAATCTTCAATATTAATTTGTGTTGCTGCCACCTATAAATACTGCAGTCGAATACCGTGAAACCACCGGCAGGAATGTGTGTCAGTTCACTCGTGTGTGTGTCCTCATATGCATGCACAAGTTAACAGTACAGGGCTCCAATCATAGAAAAAGAGCTCCACAGCACTACAGGAAGTCAATGACTCCACAGGAATCCTTTCATTAACAGATTAGTTCAGCCTTTTTCTCGACATTTTGGCCATGTTTGAACATTTGCAGCTGTAAGAGAATTTGTTCTTTAGTTGTTGCTTTTATAGATCTTCAAATTACAGGGGGTGTTTATCGCACACCCGGGAGTCATGCAAATCTAACCTTGAGTGAGTGTTTGAAGCTGTAGGACGGGGTCTTCTCGTGTCCATCTGTGGTCTCCTCTCGCTTCTTGCAAAACAGCAGCATCTTGTCATACAGGAAGAGGTGCCTCTGCATGGGCTTAAATCGAGCCAGGTCCTTCACCTGAAATCAGGTCAGTCAGTCATTATGTCTGATTGCTGGTCCAGCAGTCACTCATCAGTTCAACTATTATATTCATTTTGAAATAAGTGTAAGTGTGGAAGCTCGGTATTCTAACTGTAAAGAACTGAGATAGATTATGTGTCACATAGTGCTGGTGTTGTTAACGACTGTGTTTCTCCATTAATGCCATATTCCTCATGAACCCTCTTGCTTCCCTTCCTTGCATCTTTTCCCTTATTGAAGAGGATAAATGTTTTATAACACTCTCTGCCCTTTCATCATCAGTAATTACTACTCCTGCAATCTTAAGCTCCATTTGCAGCAACTTTGTCCAGTTTTGTGCAGACACACCTAAGAAAATGTATCATTGCTCTCATTAGTGGGTTTTCTTTGTTCATGTTCTTTCTTTGATAAATGTGTAAAAAGAAATGTAAAACTATACGGATGATTTTGTATGCATTTTAAATCCATTTATGATGAATCACAAATTCACAACCCTGATGCTGTGTTTAAAGCCGGAGTGCTGGACTTTTACACCTAAATGAATGGCCGTTATAGTAAGAGTACAGTACTGATTAGGTAAATCTCTCTGTATTTCAAAGTATACTGGAGTTTTAAATCTGGTGTCAGTGACAAATTTCCCACGCTAGCACATTGTGTTTTATCAGCAAGCAAATGATTGGTTTGCCAAAACTGAAGAGGCGAGCAACCGTAGCAGTGTAGAGACGGTGTAGGCTACAGCAACGAGAAGTGGCCGAGTCTACGGCTGGAAAATCTAGAAAGCGTTTTCTGATTCTGTTATCTAGTGGAATGTGTTGTTGTACCTTGCTGTGGCCTTTCTTGTGGTCAGTCCACACATTAAAGGATCCCTGCATCAGCAGCTTCCCCAGTTCACTCAGGTTTCCCTGTGAACATCAAGACAAACACAGTCAGACTTCTACAGCACCACTCATTAGAGTCATAGCACTTTCCATCTGGAGGAGGCGATGGAAGCGCCATCTCATTCAGTTCTGTAGCTATAAGCAGATCTACCTGGGTTGAGGGGGAATAAATGAAAATCTGTTATTCATAAAAGAAGAAAAAAGCTAAATATTTTGCAGATATTTTTTATGACAATATAATGCCTCAACTTGTAAACAGTTGTGTCTGTAAATGTTTTACTGTACAAACTGAACTGCAGATTTAACCATCTTTTCAAATAGAGAAACTTATTATGCAGTATTTATTCCAGCAGTCTTTGCATTGCCACGCACTCTTGCACAACCTGTACCGTAGCTATAGTAGTAGCTTTATTCAAGGTGATTTTCTGCTGTTCATATTCACTTAATAACCACTGCTGATGAATAGAAATTTCACTATTCAGTTCATGAAGCAAGGAAGAACACTGCATTAAACCACAGGACGCCAATACCATCCCATGTATCAAGCTACTGACAGCTTTCAAGCGCCACACTGAGATTGTCATGAGGTTAACGTTACACAACAACAAACCATCCATGAACATGAACACACAGTCAGACGAACTGTCTATCTAAACCAGGTGATTTCTTATTTTTAAATTACCTGGAAGGGAATGAATTCTCTCATTCATCTTCGACTGCTACATTGATATCATCACCTGCCATGTATTGGGAACAGCTATGGTAAGACGTTTCTTGACATCTTGCTTCATGTTAACGTATTTCTTCTTTATTTCTGTCCCTCTAAGGCTCTGTGATGACACAGTATTAACAGATGTAGTAATATTTTCCCTTTTTTTGCCCCTAGTACTTGGCTTCTGTGTTTTCACATTGTAAATGATGGTGGTGATGATGATGATGATGATATACAGTAATTCTACATACTGACCTCAAAGCCAGTGATGGCTATTTGATGCATGGAGTCATTGACAGACTTGATGATGTCCAGCATTGTAGCTAAAGCCTCCTCTAGCTCAGCCACCCCCTCGCTCTTACTGCATTTTAGCATCTCCTGGAAGACAGAAAGGTGGAAGAGAAGAGAAGAGAAGAGAAGAGAAGAGAAGAGAAGAGAAGAGAAGAGAAGAGAAGAAAGGGGAAGGAAGTTAATCATTAACACTGATAACAGAGTTATCAGGTTGAGGATGTGGGGCTGTTGTCCAGGCAACAGCTTCTCTACACTGTGAAACACCATACAGGAATTTAGTGGAATAAACTAACCTTTCCTTTTTTGTTAATTTTAATTTAATTTAGAGGCCACTTAAGAACTTATGAACACATTGTTCTAACTTGAGGACTTTTGATTTGAAAATGATTGAATGAACTGCTGATGGTTTTTAAATAAACAAAACTAGCATATTCAGAGAGTTCCCAGCATGCACTGTTTGAGAATTCAAATTTCCCAGAGACTCTTATTTTGAAGGACCCATTCATGATGGAAACTGGCTGTGTGTTTTTAATACATGTTAAATTAAGTCATGATTGTTAACCATGAGTACGACTGAATTCAGCCCGTCATCCTACACATGACAGAATTTAACAAGTTTCTAAGTTGCACAAACTTTAAATGATTTACTGAGTATTAGTGACAGGGAAGTTGTATCCTCAAGTGTTTTGCAAAAAGCAAGAAATTCAATTTTGAAATTATTTTGACTTTGTAGTGTCAAAGTGATGTCCACTCAGCAGCTGCTCTAAATAAATAGGGCCCCCACTTCAGAAGAACCAGACGATGTTACGCTGAGACGTAACACCATAAAGTTTATGTCATAGCATTATAGTTGAGTTTTTCAATGTCTTTCTTTTTTTTCTTTTTTTATATATATTTTTTAATCTATTTATTTATTTTTCTCTTGTCCTGTCTTGTCCTGGGACATCTGTTTATTAAGATGGAGTGGCGTGAAAAATCAGAGCACTGGGTGAGTAAACCACCAATAACAGCAAACTGTGAGAGCCAGAACAAAGTCCTACTGTAGATCCTCAGCTCACCCACCAGGAGGAATCTGCAGGTGAGATCATCAAAGTTTGATTAGGGGAAACAGTGAGTCGGGACATGCAGAGCCTCCATCAAACTTGGTTTTATCGGATTTGCTGCAGGGCGTAGGGGGGGGCTTCCACAGGACTGATACTTATGATCAAGCAAATCAGTTTTGGTGAATTCACAACAGGAGATCTTACTTCTGGGATCTTCAGCTAATAGTATACATTAACTATTACATTACAGCGACATGTAGCACAGTTGTTTTGTGATTATAAGAGTGAATACAGCATGAATTCTGTTATTTCCTCTTTTTAATTAATATGCTATGGTGTAAAGGTATATTCTATAAGATGATTTTCCATAGGATAAAGGGCAGTTTATAATGTCATTGATATGGATGTGTTATCAGGCTGTGCAAAATCTGCTTAATAATAATAATGTATTCAAAATGTGTTTATTCTGGAACACACGATGTGAGTTGAAGGACATCTATTCTCATTATGTTATAACTTTGAGCTGACATCTGCAGATTTGTTACAGATAGGATCTTCAAATGTTGATTACTCTGGTTTCCATGGTAAAAGACTATAAAGCCTCATTGCGACTCCAGACTCAGAGAGTTTCTTGTCAATCTGTGGGGGATTACGTGGAGCAGACCGAACTAATTAGACAGATAATTACACAAAACAATGCTGTTATTAATGTACTGACATTTTAGTCAAACAAAATTTGGATAATTTTTAATGGGATCTTGTAGATTAAACAAGCTCAGCCAAAGCAAGCAAGCAGCCTTCAGAGTTCATGTCATAACAGTATACACTGTCATAGAGCTGAGAGCATTTTAATGTGTGTGTGTGTGTGTGTGTTTGTGTGTGTGTGTAGGTAGGTAGGTAGGTAGTTACCTTGAGCATGAGTTGGTATTTGGTGATCCTCTGGACAGGCTTCAGCAGGTAGGCATCCAGGGAGAGCTTGTGGTCCAGTTTCTTCTGGCATTCCTGTTGTCAGAAACACCAAACGTTCTCCATCAGGAAGGGACACTTCTTCTTCAACTTAGTCACAAAATTGGATAGCAGCATTTTCAAGATGTTGCCGTCAAAAGATTAAAATTTTACCATCAGGTTGGGCAATGTTTTCCTGATATGGGAAGTAACAGAGCACAGACTGAATTTCTACAGCACCATAAGATCTTCATGGCTGAACTTACTCATGACCTCCATCCCTAACAAGATATTTGACAAACCAAATCGTACAGGGGTCACAAGTTCAGACAGTTACGTTAGTTAGTTGCTATATGGGGTTGTTGTGTTGTTGGTGGTGTGTGTTTGTGTGTGTGTGTGTGTTACCTGAAAGAAGAGGCTGTCTCCACACTGTCTCCAGAGGACTTCAGAGCGGGGTTTATTCTGACAGTACTTTTCATACACCTGAAGCTCTTCTTTCTGTCAACACAAAGACAATATCTGAATGAGGAGAGGCCCTTAAATCATCTCTTGTCTGTTTCTGGTCGGTTTCAGCTGTTGCTGGAATATCAAGTTTTATCAATTCTGCACATCACTAACTGGTAGACCTCGTCTACTTATTAAGGGAGTCCATTATCATGAGACAATAGACAACAGAGTGTATACTGACCCAGTTTCCTACAATTATACATTTGCATTTTTATGGTAACGTTCCCCCGCCACATTTGTAAACAGGTTAGGCAAATTATTTGAAAGATCTCCTACTGTGATGCAGTCCAGTTCAACACCACTGCAAAGTATAGCCTCAATAATAATATTTAAATCAGCACCTCTATGAAAGTGTCAATAGATACTGTACATCTTTATCTCTATGGCTGAGCTGATAAAATGATTAGTGAGTTTGCTATCCATGTAGTATACCACTGTATACACATATACACAAATGCTCAGACTCATTCATTAACTTGCTCCTTTAGTCAGAAGGATTCAGATCTTTACTTGAGAAAAATAAATGATATTACACTATAAAAGTACTCAGATATACTAAAGTAAAAGAACAATAACTACTGAAAGTAGTTTAAAAAGTATTCATTATAGAGGAAACCAAAAAATGTGAATAATCATGTAAAATATAAGGACCTGAAAAATTGTACTTAAGTGCAGTACTTGGGGAACTGTACTACTCACTCGTTTCAGAAAGCAGGTTCCCACCAGCTCTGGTTTCTCTGTACAATTCTCCAGCTCCCTCAGAAATGTCCTGCAGGTAATTTATGGACACAGAAAAAGAACACAATGCACATTTTTATTTCCCTTTAACAAGCTAGATGCCAGTTTCTGCGCCCCCCTCCACCAAGTTTTACACAGGAAGTCAGTTTATTAGCCGTTGAGCAAAGCTATTCAGCCTATCAAAACAGTTGTAACCCTGATGACATCATCAAGATAATCTCAGTTTGAGCTCGAGACCTCAAACAGAAAGCCTGCATTATTAACTGGGTTGTGAAGATCGAAAGATGCAGACATTTAGTAGATAGGGAGGATCTAAATTGATATTGATTGCATTACGGAAAGTGCCAGGTCATATTAGTGCCTAAAAGTGGAGATATTTTGGCCTCTGCTGCTGAGATTTTTACCACTTTTATTATTCTATTTCTTTCAAGTCTCCAAGTTCAATTCAATTCCAAGTTCAAGTGGGTCTTGGCCCCTTAGTTTATGAAATGAAAGAATCCAGTTAAACGAAGGGCGCACTTCACAGAGGGATGAGAGTGAGACAGGAAGAGAAAACATAGTGGGATAGAGAAAAGAGTCAAGACAAAACAGGCAGCAAGAGAGAGAGGAAAAGAGGTGCAAGACAAAAGAGAGTGAATGGAGATAAAAGAAAAACAGGAACAACCCTATGGTTCAAGCCTCCTCGGAGTCTGTAATCAGCCTGAATGGCCCGTGATGTCTGTAAAGATTCTGCTTATTGATAGTTGCCTTGAATTACCATCTTGTCGGCACAAGTACTTTTTTTTTGTGAAACACATGCACACATGCTGAGGATACACACTGGTCTATAAATTACACTATGGCTTGACACTTTAGGGAAGTAAAGAGAAATCAGGGCTCCACAGCTAAAATGTCTGCACATGCCAGCTTCAGAGTCACAAAAGTTTAATGTTCCTGTCTATAAAACATGTTTATTTGTTTCATGCTGTTCTAACAGTAACAAACAAAAAAGTACAAACAAATCATTCAAAATGGGAAAAGGGACAAAAACCAAAATTGCCTTCGTAAACCACTTCCCTGAACCTGCAACTGTCCAATAAAAGCTATGAAACTGAAACTAGACAGTGCTGATCTGTCAAGCTCTGAATTTCCGGTGCAAATGCTGGTCATAGGAAAGATATTGCTAGTATCTCGTATGAACATTGCTTAAGAGGAAATAAAAAATAAAAAAAATTAAATAGCTTGTCTGTCTGCTTAAATACAGGCTGAGTATGTGAATGATATGTACAGTAGCTCTCACAACTATCACAATATTAACCTGGTGTAACTTCCAAATCTAAGGGGCATGACTAACTAAATTATGTTTTGGGATTACAGGTTATGTTAGAAAAATTAGACTGGAACATCCACTGTGCATGATACTTTATTAGGGTTTAGGCCGCCAAGAACTATTGTCCTGCTCTTTATTTGATCTGGTGATATTTACTCTCAGTTTGCACATTCCCAAACTCCTCAGTTTGTCTTCATCCTCGGTTTTTCTTTTGTAAAAGTGAAATATATTTTTTGTAAATCCAAACAATAAAGCCTAAACATAACCTGTTTTCTTTCTAAAGTAAGCATCCAAACAAGAATATATTAGAGCAAATAACATTTCCATCAAATTTTTATTTATAATACTGCACAATAATACAAGCACTAACGAGCTCCGCGCTGCAATTCAAGAGCCTTGTGTCTGTGTCTTTATTTCCATGTCTCCTACATAGACCATTGGTGAGGATGCTGACTTTTTGCCTGAGACAAAAAAAGCTCAGCCTCAGTATTTCTTGCATATCTAAGATCCTTATACATTCATCATCGTCATTTCAAACAAACAATTAAAAGTCAGCTGGAATCATTAAAATGTCAGCCGGCTACAGGTGATAAAATGTGCCAGTGACGCTCATCATTGAAATCAAATACTTACTGGTGGTTAATCTGTCACTGTAAACCGCTTATATGACTGCCTTAGAATAGAAAGGCTGGCAGAAGTAGTGACAGTAACTGAAGGCATGGGGCTTAGTAGGTGGAGCTTTGATGGGAATTATGTGAGGTTAGACAACCCAATTGGTATAGGAGATTGCGTTGGCAAGGCTGTAACCATAAACCACCTCCTCTCTCAAACTGCCTGGACTTCTGAGGCCCCTCACATTCCTCAGGTCAAAGTTTGAAAAGACTAAACTCATACACACCCAGTGGAGATGAATATCACTAGATAATTGGGATTTTTCCTTTTCTAAGACGTCAGTTTGTTTTTCACCTTGGATGACCTCCTTCCATCCTCCTTTTTAAACACAACCAAAACAAAACGGATTACTACAACTGATTACTGAGCAGTGTGGCCTCATCCACAGACAGCAGTCACGGTGATCATCATGGAAAAAATACGCAACACTGCTACCAAAGCAAAGGTCAAGCAAGATATAGAATGACTAGTGTCTAATTCCAACAAAGACAAAGAGCTCATTTCTTTGAAACAACGCTGCATCCTGACTGAGTCACAGTTATAGAAAGAATGACTATATAGATCACATGGAACGAGGTTCAAGCAAGTACACAGGTGCTTCCTTCTCTAAAATGTGAACTACACAAACAGGATGGATATTGAACTGCTCAAAACACATGACCACCACATGAAAAAGCTGCTGTATGTAATTATATGATGTCATTTTGTGAGTTTATGATACATTATCAGTGCTCTTAGCTGTGGGTCCAGGCTCACAAAACACTTTGTCCTCAGGGAGATCATATGACTTCAAGTGCACCGTCTTGATGTTGTTCATTTGCTGTTCCTCTCATACAAGACCTCGCTAAAACAATAGGTGTGTATGTGTGTGTTCTTATTCTTATATGTGAGTGGGGACCTGAATGCATGCAGGCTAATCAATGAGGACTTGTGTCAGGTAGGGGTCACGTAGGGGTAGGGTTAGGCATTTATTTGTGATGGGTAAGGTTAGGATAAGGGGCCAGGGGAATGCATTATGACAACGTGTGTGTGTGTGTGTGTGTGTGTCTGTGTGTGTTTGCCCTCAGCAAACAGAGAAGCTGGAATGCAGACAGTGGATTGTGGATTGAGAGGAAGTGGGAGTGAATGGAAGATACCAGAAAATCTTCCGCAATTGACCAAGCACATAGAGTTATTTGGTGGTGCAGGAAATTAGTAAAAACTGTCAACGTACACAGGTTATACTTTATATATGACAGCGTGCAGTGGCATCATATTTTTCCAAAGTGGCTTCTGGATTGATGTAAAATTAGATTGTGCTCAAGAGTCATGGAGGGATTGTGAGTCAAGTCAATATTTTCAAGTTTAATTCAAGTCTTAAGTCTTTGAAGGGCAAGTCCAGATTAAGTTTCATGTATCTTGAGATTGTAATGAGCATTCTATCACCTGCTGTATGTCATCCAGTCTGTTTAAAACACTACATGGCCATATCAGTGGAATACAAAGCATGTACTGCATTGTCATCACTCCCTTATCTATTAAGGATGATAATAAGAAGGGCGTAGGGACGGGGTGGGAATAAATATTGGCCCTGGACTTTTATCTTGGGGCTGGCCCAACAGAACCCATCTGGAGACACTCTATCACATATGGCCCATGTAACACTTTATATGAATCATGTAGCAAACAGAGGAGAACAGTACATGAAATAGAACAATCAGTACATTAAACTTATTTATTTAATCAGTGCATTGGAATTTATGATGAAAGAAGAGCAGAAAACTAAACTTTTACATTACACTTCTAAGACTTGAGACTAGATTCCTGTTGACTTCTGCCTATCACGTCTGTAAAACTGGACTCACTGGGAGCTGTGGTCCTGAACCCGCTCAGCTGCTCTGCTCCTGTCTGCAGAGGTCCTGCTGCTAGATGCAAAGCTATTTGAAACAATTGGATTTTTCTGGATTTTAACTTCTTTTCTCTGAGCTTTCCAGACATAGTTTGGTGGGGAGGCAGACGTGAGGGAGATGACGCTCTCACAGAACCACCGTGGAGTCTGCTCCACTCCACCGCACACAGTGCTATCGATCTCTCTCTCCCCGTCCTGACGTGCAGATTCTGTTTTCTTAAAGCAGAACTGATCCTAATTTAAATTGCTATACTAATCTTACTGTATCTTAATGAAACACTACTGTAGCCTCAGGGGTCTCTAATATGAATGAAAAAAAATAAACAAAAGGAAATACTGGATTGACTTTGGTTTTCAGATATTCAATACTAAAACACTGATCAGAATCAGTAGCAAAAAACACATCCTGTCTCTCAACTAAACTATGTGACTTTTTCTAACAAAAAAATGGTATTTTACTTCAGAGGCTCTGGCCCAGGTGGCCCTGTGACCTTTTGGGCCGCTATCCCTGTGCGCAGTGAGCCCTTTCAGTGACCCGGCCACGCTCAGAGTGCAAACCTAAAGTAAATGTGCAAAATATGTCACCTAGTAATGTCAAGGAGAGCCAGTTTCATGTTCAATTTTTTTTCAAAAGTTAGTATTTTCTTCAACGCATCAATAGCAAATACATTTGTTTTTCAACTGTGCATGGAAATGGGGCTTGAGATGTGTCTTTTCACCGGTTTAAAATGACATGAACTTTTAAGTTCACCACTAGTCAACTATCAAAACACCACATGGAAAAGTTTGCTAAAAGACACAGTGTGTTTTATTTAAGTTAAAAAGTTTCAAGTGAGAAACCCGTTGCATACCTTACATCATAACAATAAATTCAGATATAATGTAAACAGAAACCCCCAATAGAGATGCTCTTCAAAAGCACACAACATTAGCAACTAGCTGGTTAATATAGTGGAACATTTAGCAGCAAAATAGCCAGATATTATTTCTCTAAAGTGGGTGGAGACCAAAAAAGAGATAAAAGGAGAGAAAATATTGGACTTGGCCTTACATTTTATTCCAATCCGGTGCGGACTGGTTTTATCTTGTTTTGTCTGTCATTGATATAGTGTTCCAGGAAGTATATGGCAGGGCAATGTACAAAATGCATTCCACCTACCTGTTGTGAAATTCATATATCTCTGGCAGGTTGCCGAACAGCACATCCCTTTTGTTCTCCAGGGACGGGGGGGTGAGGTGGCTGAGCTCTGAGTTATCTAGCTCTGCAAAATAACCCTGGGGAGGAGGTTTAGAAAGATGAGACGATGAAGAAGAAAAAGATATCACATTTAGCCATAAATAAACTGGTGAATCAGCAAAACATCATAACTAATCAGTTCAACCAGAGAAACAGAGATTCTTAACCTCTGCCCCTCTGCAATGTCAAACTCAGTCCACTGATCAACACCTATGGGTGATGAGAATGAATTACAAATAAATACACACGACCATGCTATGTTTCACGTGGTAGATATATTGTTATCAGAATCAATGCAGTCTTGCTTTTTAATCTTTGTTGCATGCGTAATCTCACAGAAAAACTGATTGGACATATCAAACCCTGGAGGTCATGGTCAGGTGGAGTATGATCATTTTATAACCCTAAATTATAGGTGTAATAGTGTAATGATCCCTCATAAAAGTAAAAGATTAGACCAGGCTTCATAAGCAGCTAAAATAACATACCTCCATTATGCTTTGCAGTTCCTCCACATATAGCCTCTCTGTTTCAATCAGCTCTGTCATGATGTGTCTGCATAAAAAGAGGAAAGAAAGAACACATAATGAAACCCTAGCAGAATTACCCTCCCTAAACCACTGATTTATTCATCTATCCAGTGTTGCTCTTTGCAAACTCACAAACAAAATCAGTAACCAGTAATAAATGTGTCAGTGAAGTGCTTTTTGGTCACATGAGACCAGCACTTTGCCTCCTGAGTCAGTCAATGCTGTGGTTCTGCTGTTGTTAGCTTAACTGCCCATTTGGACCCTTTAGCTAATGACAGCAACATGAAACCACCAGTAATGACACGCTGTTTGAGAGGATTGTTTGATGGGTGTTTTGAACGTGCAGTGAGATCAGACTTCATCAGAATTTGTCTCCCAATTGACAAAAGAGACACGATTACACAGAAACTAGCGATTCACTGTGGAAAGAGAAGACGTAGTAAAAATAGCTTCTTTGTTCTCACACTCAATCCAATTGATCTATACATAGAAGTTTTAGCAATTTAGCCTATTCACTCTTAAGGAGAGTCTAATTTCTGTTATCATCATAATAAAAGGCTACAACAAACAAGCTAAAAACAAAGTACAGGACTTTCCTGTGAGAGTGAGTCAGTCATCCATGTTCACCACTCCCTCCTTCCACTATTTTATGTTGCTTCTTAACGTTCAGTTGCAAGGACTTCAATCAACACTGTGTGTGTCTTCAGGAAACTGCAATTTCGTATCCAATTGTCACAAGTTACTAAATCAGTGTTGCTGGAATCTTTTCACCAGGAGGAAGTCAGCTTTTTACTTACGCTGACATTTAACTGACACGTTTCTGTTTTCTTCACAGATTAACATTTTACATACAAAAGAAGTGATGATCTGATAAAATATGATGCCCTGCTGTAGATTACACAGCCCAACACTATATAAAATTGTTAAAAAAAAGCTCCAATTCCACCATCTGTTTTCAGAGTTTTCAACCATATGGAATGAGATGCGGTTGAAAGCTCTGTAGAAAGCTTGTAAGTGGGTTGAGTTGAGACTTTTTTTTTTGTCAAACTAGTTTTAAAGCCTTTATTATACCCATAAAACAAAATATACCTGGACAACACAAATATGTACAGGCAATAATGGTCCTTTTTGTCCCATGGAAACGTGCTAAAAGGCAGTTTGATGTACATTATAATTTTATAGGTCAATAAAGCTCAAAGCAATCGCATCGGATGCTCCCATCTGTCACATCACACACACATAGAGGAACTGGATGAAATGTTTGTCTGTCTGTAAACGCTTGAGCGTTGAGCACCTACAGACTTCTCCTCGTGCTGTAAGTGGACATCCCAGACTGTAACTGAAGTGCTCTTCTAACCTCATTATAACTAAGAATGTCCACAAGTATGGGGACACAATGGGCTAGTCTTATGTGCTCAGTGTAACTGTGTATGGCTGCTATCTTAGAAATCGCTTACAACCGAAGTGCTGGCACTGATTTGTGCAATTTTACACATGCACACAGACACACTTATCCTCCTGTTGATGTACAGTCATAATTAGGTTAGGTTCCACATGATGTGTGCATCAGCTGATGTAACTGAGGACACGCATTCTATATATTGCTGAATATTACTAAATGTTAAATAAATATTCTTTGCCAAAATAAATAGTTACAAGCAAATAAATAATTAGATGAGCCACTAACATTTCACCACATTAACTTTTTGTATAACTGTAAACTTCCACTACTGGGCTTAAGCATTGAAATTGAGTACTGCTTTGCTATGTGTCTGTATCACTGAGCATAGTCAAATGCTACGGTTTGGTACTTTAAAACACATTCATCCTCCAATCACGTATGTCCAAGACCGATCTCTGTCAATAGATGCCCATATAAACATTTGTAAAAAAGTAAACTATATTGTGCCTGAGGGGAAATTTGTCTTGGGCTCAGTGCTACAGTCTGTTGCTTTACATAAAAACACCACAGAAACATAGTAAGCACTTGACAATACTAGAGAGTTTGATATTTGATGCAGACAACACAAATGTTTACAAAGAAACATTAAGAATAAAACTGCTAAGTCCTGTGTATACAGGCACGTCATTCACTGCTCCACTGCATTATTTAGCTTAGCATCTTAGCACTTAGCATCAGGGTTCGGCATAACAAACAATTACTTTGAGTGATTTGATTTGCACTTTGGCAGTGGTTTGTATTCAGAGAAGAGTGCATGTTGAGAGTCTACAAAAGATTATTGTTGCTTGTTTCATGACTGCATGCTTGTATGGGCGTGTGTTCGTTTGTTTCTATTACCTTCAAACCTGCTTTTTAGTTGCACTGTTCAGTAACCAAACCACGCTGTAATTCTGTATTTAATGCGCATGCTAACAAGCTAATAGACTAACAGGCTAACAAGCTCACTTGTTATCAAGCTCCCAGCACAGTGACCTAAATAATTGTGAAATTATTGAAGAATTTTGTAACCACCAGTAAGTTGACTGTTCAGCCAAGCTGAGTAACAGGGCAGGAAGGGCCTTGGTCAGGGGTGTGACCAAGAACCCAACAGTCACTCTAACAGAGCGTCAGAAATCCTCTGCAGTGGTGAGCATACGATCACACACCTATCACTCAAAGCAGCTCACCCTCAACTATGCATAACTTTAGGCCTGAATGAAATTTAAACGAGTGAGTTATATAAAAATTCAACCCCCCTACAGTTGTCACTGCTTTGGGAGTATCTATTATCTATTCAGAAGTTTGCCAAAGTTTGCACAAATTTTCAACGACTGTTAATCCTTAAGTCCTGCTGAGTGCCAATGTCAGCTCCTGCAGGATGGTTAGATATAGTTTGATGGCCAGTAATGGCTGACTTTTTAATTTGGGGAATCATACTTGGGACTGCATTTCCTGGATGGTGATGCATTCAAATGTGCCTGTGGGGAAGTTACTAACTTCCTCATTCATTCATTCATTCATTCATCAGAAACATAAAACTGAAACATGAAACTAAAATACAAAAAATACAGACACATTTCTGTGAAGCACAATATAGAGGAAGGTGGGATAAAGTAAAGGGGAGGTAAAGAGGTCTCCCCTTGCTGACCAGTGGTTCCTCCCACTTCAAAACAAGTGCCCACCCACTCCAGCACACAGCGTGTTTCTCTACACAGGCTCTCAGACAGGGACTTTCAGGGCAATCAGAGAAGACATTTAAAGCGCCCTTCAAATGAACTACTGTACCGACAGGAAAAAGAGGACGAGAGGAAAGAGAAGAGGAAGGTCTGACGAAGTGGCAGAAAGCAGAGGGCAAAAGAAAGAAAAAAAGCAGTTGGAAAGTGTGAGGCAGAAAAAGTGTGTCTCGCAGGTAGACAGATACAAAGAGAGAGTGAGTTCACAGGAGCTGAGCAGAGGAGAGGAGAGGAGAGGAGGAGGATTTATCTGTACTCAAAATAAACAGCCCGGTAAGTGAGAAACACAGGGTGTATGTGTGTGTTTGTGTGCTGAAAGATGTTGCTCTAAATGAAATCTGTAATACCTTCAAATGTTCAAGGCTAAAGGCGTCAGCTTGCAGTAGCAGACTGACAGAGTTAGAGAGGTAAGACATGGGAAAAAAACGAGTTGGATGTGACATGTTGATGAAGTCAGATGAGTAAATAATACGAGAGTCGTAGCACCTTTTCACCATGTCTCTGTTGGGATGTCGCTGGCCAGATTCAGAGTTTACAGGAGTATCCCAGAAAGGTTAAAGAGCTGAACCAGGTTCAGAATCGGCAGGATATGTTAACAAGGGAATATGGCCAACAGATTGTAAAAGCACAGGACACAGTCATAAAAAGTAGTTCTCGTTAATGATTAATTTGAAAGTATTTATGTTCATTTCATACTCAAAGACATGATGAGATTCAGCGTGAGTATGTTTGAAATATGTTCTTTGTTTTCCCTGTTGAGTTTGTTTTCAGTGGTCTAAATGTTGTTTTATAACCTTTCATTTATTCTTTTTAAGTTTGACTAAGGGTTCAATTTGTAGTGGGGCTTAATTGATAGTCATTTCATGGAACATGGTGTGTGTTGCCATCACCAGCAGCAGCATAAGTCATAACAGGTGTCTGTCAGAAAATATTAGGGTTTGGATTACAGCTAAACTTTATCGATACTGAGAGTAATTGAGAGTGAAATAATTTCTTGCTTTCAGGGATGCACTGATGGTTTTTGTGTTTTATGCTGAAATCTGGTTCCCACAACAAAGAGCCAAGTTTCCACACTGCTCTAACATATAATAGTGTTACTGCAGGTCACAGTCAAAAAACTTTAACAGTTAGGATAAGGTTTAGAGGACAAACACACAGTGTTGTTTTATAAAAGTATCTCAGATGATGATGTGAGGAGAGTCTTTCAATCTCTCTTCTCTTGTCTTCCTCTGGTCTCTCTGTGTGTCAGTCAAAAGCCAAAGTTATAATATTATGCAACTGGATTTGACTTCACACTAAATAGAAGTTCTACCTACAAACAAAAACAGTTGTAAATTAATGCTACATCCACATTTGTACAAACGTTGTCTACTTCACTGCACATGGCACGTGCCAGCATTTATAACCAGCAATGTTCACTATGATGTTTATGATATGACACTTTTGTCTTCATTATGAACTGGCTGCTTTGGTAGCTTCTGTGACCTGTGGTAACCCTTAAGGTAGTCTGAAGCCAGCCTAAGATGCAAAAATAAGGAAATACCTGTTTATTTGACCTTTTAACCAAAGGACAATTATTCCAAAATCAGCGCACACCAGCATTACTGATTGTTCGATTGACTTGGTCCAAAAATATGCAGATTGTGAATAAGACAAAATCAGTTTACTACAACTTGGGCCTTATTTCTATACTTTTTATTCACCGGTGTTAATTTGTTAAAATTATAGAAACACAAGCAGAAATGAAGCCGAACCCACACAGTTTGGTTTCCTGTTCAATGAGGGATTATTATTGATATTTCAGGTGCACTCACTGTCAGTTTCACCGACACGTAAAGTTCTTTAGATAATCTGGACAACTGGCTGATTGCCTGACTGCTTGCGTTTCTTGGCAAAGAAAAATAATGTTGTACTAAACCAGAATTTTTTTTTTTTATATCCTGCTTACCAGGTCAGTTACCAGTTATCAGGGCCAACAGACCGTACGATTGAACTCACACTGAATCAACATGTGACCACAACCTAAATAACAGAAATGTTCTGCATTCCTGTAATATTTCACCCTCATGGCGAAGAGCACCCATTATGTAGAGAACCATAACTATGTCAAACTAATTATCTTACAATCCATGATGTTATCTCATGTTATCTGTTCTCCCTGCTCCAACCCACATTGGAACATTTGCTTACATTCAAAACAGCTCATTTACAAGAGAAGCATGTAAAGAGGTGACACAGACTTTGGTTATAGCCTATTGGTGCTGTTTGCCTGCTGTTTAGAGACTTGTTCCGAAAACCAGTTTCAGTGAGATGTGTGATGCAAATGGTGGGCAGTCTCGGCCTTTCAAGCGTTACGAAATACCTGGTGTCAAACATCAGCACCTGAGCACTGATGTCCATTAATGTGTGCACCTTAGATTATGTTCTCACTCTAATGAATGACACTGCACCTCTTGGCAAAGAGTCTCAAATTTTAACCCGCTCTACTTTAATGATTCGGTGCAACATGAGTTAAGCTGCTATTGTTCTCTTCTGGCCATCTGAAAGTAAAAGGATGAAACAAACCACTCAGAATACACTTGCAGAGAACAAACCTTGAGTCCCTACAAGCGACCACAAGAAAATGAACCAGTAGTTTTTAGTCCATGTATCAGTTCATTTTCCAATATAGATAATGAAAACTGAAAAACTGAATTGAAATTTTCAACATGTTTTTAATTTGTCAAATATATTATTAAGATTTGCATTTTTCTTTTTTCAAATTTCTATTCATGGAATGTTAGAAGAGAATAGAAAATAGAACATTTTAGTGATTTTATTCCTGTTCATGCCTTGGGCTGCTTGAGATGGTAGGATCTAAGCAGTCAGTGTGGCAGCCCAACTGTGGCACCTGCTTTCAAGGACAGTCAAGAAAATTTTGCTGCTTCTCAATCTACATAAACAAATTACAAACAGCTTGAATCAGCTGGTGAAGACATTGTCACAAAGCTGAGAACAGCTGTTTTTAACTTGTATAAAACATGGAGGCCAATCTTTATTACGGTGTAGTGTTTCCCTTAGCATTTTTTCTCAGCAGTGGCGCCATAGTGTATGCATTCACAAACATTACGCGCATTGCTGGAGGAGTACCTTGAAATGACCATAGAATCGTTGTAGATAAGGTTATTCATGTTCACCTTGTCATGTGTATTAATTTACTGGGTGCTTTGTCACAGGCGCAGATATCTGTAGTCATGAATGTCAAACAATGAAACGCCTCAACATAGAAATTTACTTTCACCATTTTTATTGAACTTAAATAGAAATAGATAAATGAATTGCATGAGCCAGTCATTCAGACTCATCTGAAAATTCTAATATAGTTTGACTAACAAGGTAATTCCAGCGGATAAAGTTGCACAGGTTTAATTTAAATTTGTACGTCTTCGTATGATGGAGGATATGACCAGAACCATTTCCATTTGCTTGTGCATAAATAAAATGTGATAGGTTTGGAAATAAAGAGGCACAGATGTTTGTTTTGCTTAGACAAATGTGCACAAATGATCTACAAACAAATGAGAACACTTTGGAGACATTTGGGTATTAGTGGGCTGCTGATATCATAGGCCTATGCTTAAAATTTTACTATTATTTTCTGAGAAATTATTTGAGCAAAAAGTTCGTATTTAGTTTGTACAAACCTAGACAAACTGATTGAAATTGTTTTATTCATGTCCTGATCACATAGGGTGCCAAACTCATTGGGGGGGCAATGTTCAATGTGCAAGGTTCTGCTGTATTCCCTGCAGACATCACTGAGGATGTGACAGTATTATTGTAATGTATGGATTAGGCTGCACAGTGGTGTAAATTTATTTCGGCTTGTAACAATCACTTTGCCATGGACAACTGGGAACGTTCACTTTGTTTCACTCAATTCTGGTACTTATGTTATATTTCTACTGCCTCCACCAAAGAAGTTAACGTAAAAGTCTTTCCAATTTAGTTTTGAGAAATGAATTAAAAACACTTATACACAGTGATGGAACACCATCACTCCCTTTACTTATGTCAAGCATCTGAATGCTGATTATATACTTCTCTCACCGCTGACTTAACGTTAGTTACATTGACAGGTGGACAAAGTTTTCAAAGTTTCTCTCATAATGCTCTTTGCAACCACATCTCGTTCATATGATCTGATCAAATAATTTCTTTTTGTACAGTGCGCTGTTACTTGAGTAAACGTACAGAAGTATTAACAGCAAAAGTAAAATGACTTGATATACAACAGAATGGCACTTGTCAGTGTTATGTTGCATAATATTTGATTATTATTGCTGATTTTAAAGTTGTGACAGTTTGAGCTGGGGATAAGTGGCTGTCAGAAAAATATAGCGGAATAAAAAGCACAATATAGAAGTATAAACTAACATGAAATGGAAAATAAAGCAAAAGTAACAAAAAAGTGGACAATTTGTACTTGAATAAATGCACATAGTTACTTTCCACTACTGCTTATCCTGTTTACTATGTTTGAGATTTAATTTTTCCACACCCATGGCGTCGTAATGACATTTTATGAAACATACAGTATGTTATTTGATGTTCAACAGGTTTTAGTACTTATGCTTGAAGCCTATCTGTGCTATAGAAATCTGGAATCATGCTTCTGCTGATTTATTTCATTCTATTAAGGTTGATCAATCCAAATTCTTTTGTACGCCTCAAGGAGAGCTTTGTTGACACTGTGATCAGGGTGAAAATGATTTTTCGTCCGTTTCCTCTTTTATTCTCTATTTACATTGTGGTTTGACAGCGCTTCTTATGTATGTTACAAACCCAACAATTGATTGCTTAAAACCTACATATATTTAGAGTGACAGGAGACTCGAAATGACTCAGTTCCTGTGATAAACAGTTTTCCCCTAAAAAAAAAATCAAAACAAATAGTACAACTGTCAGAGTCATAAATTAAAATGTACAGATTACTACTTGATGGGTCATCATGTTTAGTCACAAGACTACTACTGTTAAGGCTTGGCCATGTGTTGTAAGAGCTCTCTATTGTTGGTTGACCCCAGTGTTCAGTCAAAATATGCTGCTGGGGAAATATGTGTTCAGCCTATTATGTGGCAGCATTGCACACACGTCGGCAGCTTCTCTGCTCAGGGCCTCTGTTAGACTAAAGCCCCTCTATTATAACTCTTTGTGCTAGGTCAGCACTTACATTCACAGTGTCCTCCGCAGAGTTAAAGGCAATTGGTCAACATGGTGGACAGGCAGTTTGGGGGTGTTTACAATATACAATGGTTATTTTTGTGTTTGGGCGGGGGGGGCATTCTGTTTCTATCTACCCCCTTCCCTGTTTTATTCTCACTTAGGGCTGAACCATATCAGGAAAATGCTCCATTGATACCAAGATATCTTTATATCAAACATAATTACACATTACACTTGCAGGTGCAAGTTGTTGACGTCCTCCCAGGGTAATTTTTTGTAAACAACTTCATCACAGAAAAGTCACAGTAGATTATCATTTAAATTCAAAGTTTATTTGTCTAACCCCCTTTCAAAAAAATGGACCAGTTTAGACCGCATTTATTATGCTATTCATCTAATGTCATTCTTGACATTATTCAATGGTGTTAGGTGAATTTTTTATAAATGAAAGATAACGATAATTCCATGACAACAACTTTGTACAGAGGTAGAGATAAGAATTTAAATTGGATGGTACAACAGTAAATATAGCAGCAGACATTTGAATTTTAGTGGCTTTTCTTACGTCATTCGATTTTTCTGTAATAAGAATATGTAGGTCTGAATGAATCACACAGACGTTGAGCCCTTTAATTAGTGTATTACAGTTTCTGATGAAACCGGAGCGGAAAACAAAGCTACACAACATTATCCTGCCAAAATAAAGCCAGACTAGATTCCAGTCTTCTTCTGCCTGCTGCTTATGTTGGTGTTTGAACTGGTCTCACTGGGAGCTGTGGTCCTGAACCCACTCTGCTCTTCTGCTCCTCCCGTCTGTCGCCTGCACAGTTACTGCTGCTTGATGCACAACTATTTGAGGCATTTGGATTTTTCTGGGTTTGAACGTCTTGTCTCTGACCTGTTTTGCCAAATCTCTACTTTTTTTTTTTACTTTGTTATTCATATAAAGTATAAAAGTAAAGTATTCAAGTAAAGTAAAGTAAATAATAAAGATACAAACACATACAGTAAATGGCAAGCAGGTGGGCGACAGATGACCTGAACCACAGTGGGCCACGGAGCCTGCTCCATCATCATAACAAAACATAGCAAATAAGCTTCAAAACGGGAGATTTTGACATCCATCAACTGACTGTCATTTATCTCGGTAACTAACAAGCCAACTTCTACTATTGACAGGCACAAACACGGCCTATTTCCCATGTCTTCAGACTTCAAAGGTTTACAGAGTGATGTTTCTGTAAGTATATTAACCAAAGAACAACCAAGAGTTTCATTTTTGTTGTAAGGCCAACTCACAGAATGAATTAGCTACAGTCGAGTAAATTTGCCAATGAAAGTTGTTGACAAACCTTTCAGTCTTACAGCTTGTTAAGGCACTGTTAATTATGCGAGTTATAATTAAGCTGTATGAAATTTGAATTTCAATATTTCAGCCTGGCACAAGGCTCTCACCACCAAACACACAAAAACTTTCCTGCACAACTAATCAGGCCAGAAAACTACAACTGAACTGAGCACCCGGACTGGACTGGGTAGGAGTTCAATACACTTGACCCTTCACTATCTTCGTATAGGAGTTGTTTCTAATGTTCTGACCGACAATTGTAGAAAGGAAGGTTAAAGATTAGACTCAAAGATTACAAAGGAAATGGGGAATAGAGAAGTAGGCGACATGTCTATGTCTCTATTCCCCATTTCCTTCACTAGCACTGTATGAACAGTCACATGCAAGTGACACAGCTGATAAAACAATATGCTCTGTTCAGCACTGTTAGTGCTAGAGGATTCACCTGAACAGAGTTTGACCCCTGAACAGTGTAGTTTATGATTATTTTTAGTTTGTTGGAGACTAGTTGCTAGACTGACTGACCACTGACCACATTTTTGTCTACATTTTCTTTCTGAATGTGTGATGTAAAGGTCTCAGTTAGTCTTTCACAAGTCTGTGTGATGGGAAACTCTTTTATTTTCAACTGTACTGCTAGACCTCAAGTTAGTATTGTGTTCAGCTAGGCGTAGTCTTTAGATGATGTAAGGACTGTGTCATGCTAAATGTACTACACAAAAAAATGACCTCGCATAAACAGCCATATTTTTCTCTTTCATGTTATATTTCACTGTTTGCTGGCTATACTATGTATTTGTATTGTCATAAAGGTCAAAGCCGTCCTGTTAAGCGAACACATATGCTTAGTTGTTCTTCCGTCATCAGCAGGATCGGTTTTCATTTTGTTTAAGCTGAGGAGAAAAAAGATGGATAAAAACCGTCCCCCGTTCTGCCGACATTTGAGTCTCTGTGCACACACATACACTGTGCTTCACATTTTTATTCACCTGCCAACTTCTGAAGAGGTTCAGCTCTCCCTGGAGAGTCTAAGATAACTACTACACTAGCTGTTAAATATTATGAATTCTGGTGCCACTCAGGCAATTGACAAAGTTAATTTCATGCTCTGAATACATGTCACATTAAGAGCTAAATGCAACTCTAGATGATTAATGTGAGTTTGTTCAAATATGAATACACATCTGTATAATGTATGAATGCTACTTTATGTAAAGGCAGTTATGGAGGTTTGCTAGACGATACAGTTTTGTTATCAGCCTCAAACTACAAATCTCACAAATGCTTCCTCCATCTTTTGGAATCCTTGATTTGCTAACACAGTTGCCCTGTGAGAGGATAATCTGGCCAATTTAAAGCTCCACTCCATAAAGCTACTTTATTTGGGAAGACACAATACTTGTAGACTGGAGTAGCCTCTTTAAATAGGTGATGGCTGCTTGCATTATGTTGCCCAGCTGAGAGGGGTGGACACAGTAGTCCTATCCACAAATCCTAAAATGTGTTGTTTTTTTGTTTTTTTTGGGGGGGGGGGGGTTTAACCTTTATTTAGCCAGGCAAGACATTAAAAACAAATATTATTTACAATGGCAGCCTGGCAAAAGGCAAGAGCCTCTTGAGGAAAAGGGGGAGTTCTGTATGAAAAGCCTAATTTTAATTTGACTTTAGACTGTAACCTGCTAATGTGATGTGAGAAAGACAGATTGCTGTCTAGACAGATACCCAAGTATTTATATTCAGTAACTTGGTCTAGAACAGCCCCACCAAGAGTAGTAGTAATATTCAGTGGTGGAGGGGGGCACCGAACCCTTCCTAACCAAACACATGACCTTAGTCTTGGAAGTGTTAAGCTGGAGGTTTAAGGTGGAGGAAGCCTGTTGGACCCTGTGGACGCTGTCCTGGAGTGAAATGAGTACTGCATCTGGGGAGGGACCAACTGCATAAGGGACTGTAAAAAGGGTAGGGCCAAGAATCGAGAGCTGAGGGACACCTTTAGTAACTGGAGGCTGAGAAAGGAACTGTTCTGACTTTACATATTGCACCCTAATGATGAGAGACCCCAATGCTGGCCAGCCTATGAACATGAACGGAGAGACAGATTAAATATATCAGAAATGGGACCTGCAAGGATTGGGGCTGCAATCTTAAAAAAATAAGGGTCCAGCCAAAGCAGCTCATTCAGGACTTCATCCTCCAAGACAGCCTGTAAGGTGAGTCTATGTAGGGGGGTGAAGGGCCTCGATGGAGTATTATAAGAATCTCCAGGTGGATTTGGAGAGGGGGGCCCATAAGAGGGGTAATCGGACTCGTAAGTAGATCCAGACTTTACAAAATGTTGATTAAAAATGTTCGCCATTCGTTATTTGTCGGAAACTATATTATCACCCACATTGAGCAACAAAGGCAGCTGAGAAGAGGGTTTATTTTCCAGATCACTCACAGTTTTCCAGAACCTCTTTGGATCACAGCCACAAAGATTGAATTGTTCTTTGTAGTAACCAGCTTTGGTCTTTCGAACAGCTTGTGTTTCCTTGTTTCTAATTTGCCTAAACACCAGCCAGTCTGAAGGGGATCTAGACAGCCGCACCTTACGCCAGGCAGAGTTTTTCCGTTGAGCGAGCACTGCAATCACACGGTCAAACCAGGGACAGAGGCATTTTTTTTGGTTCTCATTTTCTTGACAGGGGCATGCTTGTTAACTACAGCACTAAACAGATCGTAAAACAGATCGTAAAACAGATCAGGTTGATTCTGAACCATTCAACCTTGGACAGATCATGCAAGAAGGCTTGAGTGTTGAAATTTTTTAGAATTTATTTATAACTGATGCGAACAGGCTGCTTAATGGAGGAGTTAGATCGAACACAACAGTGGTCACTCACATCGTTGCAAAACACACCAGAATAGTACAAGTACAGTAGTACATTTATTCAAGGTGTGATACCCTTTAAAATGAATATTAGGGTCTTGGTAAGTCCAGGCAGTACAAAGTCTTCCTTTTTTCTCACCCAAAGCCAGAGATGAGATTTTTTTGCATTTTGTTAACTTGATAAGTTCAAGGTAGAGTCAAGAAGAAACACCAGGAGAAAGAGGGAAAGAGTGATGCTGCAACATAGATCTCTGGACAGATTTGCTCTAGCAACAATGTGTTTTTGTAGTTTGTGTCTTAAACCTCTGAGCAACTTATACCCTGGATGTCGTGTAGAAAAATATTCTCTTGCTCTGTAAACAATGAATAGAGAAGATAACAAAGATAACTACATCCAAGATTTTGTGTGTGTGTGTGTGTGTGTGTGTGTGTGTGTGTGTACGTGTGGTTTCTAAACTAGAAAAATTGTACATGAATGTGATGTTAATGGAGTTAATAGATTGCTTAGTCGAATGAGAAAATATTCCCTGACATTTCTTCCCCAATCCCAAGCAGACATCTTCACACATCTTGTCTGACCAACAGGTTGAGACACAAAGATGTTTCATTTACACTGATACAACACAAGGGAAAAGCTGGAACAGAGCTAGAAAAAACTGGAAAATATTTTTTATGAGCTGAATAACTTGAACAGTTACTTTGCGATTCATTTGATAAATGAATCAACAAATCATCTCAGGGCTAGTGTACTCCCTCCTCCATGTGTAGACCAAGCATGCAAAATCTCATCTATCTGAGAGTGATCTTGATCGTTTTTCTTTTCTTTTCCAGGTGCCATGGGATTCCTTTAGCATGCTGACGTTACAATAACCACAGAGGAGGCGCGACAAGTAAGTGGGGAGAGGGGTGAAACTCACTCCGAAGTCTCAGGACAGGAAGAAGAAAAAGGATGTGGGTTATCTGCTTGCTATGAGGGAACAGAGCTTTTGCATCAGACAGTGGAGCCAGTTCAGTGACTACCGGACTCGACAGCATCAAAAAGAGAAGCCAGCTGCAAGGACAGGAGAGGGAGGAAAGACGGAGGATATGTACGAGGCGAGACAGACATAAGAAGATAAAGTGAAGGATGAGAAGGAAGACAATTAGATAGATGAGAGGTGCGCTAGAGACTGAAAGGTGATTAGTGAGAGTGAGAGTCAAATGAGAAGTCACACTTCAGAGTGAAAAGAGGCAGAGATGAAATAACATACTCTACTATTAGAAAAAGAACATAAGACAGGGGGAGATACAGCTCCAGGAGATCAGAAGTCCAGCCAGCAATCAGTCTTCAGTCGCGATGTTCATGAACTTCCGTCGTATCCGCAAGTGCCAGTGCGTGCAGCTTCTGACCACAGGCCTGGTGCTGTGTATGGTGATGGTGTGTTGGGAGGAGCTGGACCACCACGTGGTCAGCCACATGAGATCCTATACATATCGCTACATGGTCAACAGATATGACTTTCTCAATTCTTCCTTCAACATCACTTCCAAACATCACCACAGAAAAGATGGTTCTGACAGTGTGGGTGATCGGTTATGGAACTATTCATACATAATCAACCACCCAGGTAAATGTGGAGGTAGTGGTGGAGATGGAAAAAGCTGGGATGATGTCCTCCTGCTTCTGTTTGTGAAATCATCGCCAGAGAACTTTGAGCGGCGCCAGGCCATCAGGGACACATGGGGAAACGAGAGCTTTATTTGGTCAGAACTGGGGGCAAGCATGAGGGTGTTGTTTGCCCTCGGCATGCACCACGATGTCAAGCGGAGGGCCAGAGTGCAGACTGCACTGCAGCAAGAGGACCAGAACTATGGAGACCTGATCCAGCAGAACTTTGTGGACTCTTTTCACAACCTGACTGCCAAACTGATCTTGCAGTTCCACTGGGGCCACGAATACTGTCCTCAGTCACGCTTCCTCATGTCCGCAGATGATGACATCTTCGTCCACATGCCCAATTTGGTGAAATACCTGCGGCAGCTCGAGAGTAGCCAATCAGGGGCTAAAGACGTGTGGGTGGGGCATGTACACAGAGGAGCCCCTCCAGTTCGCCGTAAGAACAGCAAGTATCACGTTCCCTATGATCTGTACCCCTGGCCTTCCTACCCAGACTACACTGCCGGAGCAGGGTACGTGGTTTCAGGTGATGTGGCCGCTAAGATCTACCACGCGACTCTGGTGCTGAACTCCTCCATCTACATCGATGATGTCTTCATGGGAATTTGTGCCAAGGCCATGGGGGTTTCTCCGCAGGAGCATGTGTACTTTTCAGGGGAGGCCAAGGCTCCATACCACCCCTGCATCTATGATCACATGATCACATCGCATGGTCATGCCGCAGATGTGCGATCACTATGGCACACAGCAACAGACCCTGCAGTGTACAGTAACTACAGAGGATACATGGGTAATCTCTACTGCACTGCAGTGAGAGCGATGCTGCTGTGTCTGCCATATTACCAGAACACATACTCCTGTATGGCTGCTTTTACATGAAGGATCTTTAGATGATGCAAAGACTGCTTCATGCTAAATGTAGCACACAAAAAAATGACAGTATCTCATAAGAATAGTCCTGTGTTATTTCACTGTTTGCTGGCTATCTGTGTATTTGCCATCTTGCAATAAAGAGCAAAGCCGTTCCGTTAAGCAAACATATATGCTCATTGTTCTTCAGTCATCAGCAGGATTAATTTTCATTTTGTTTAAGCTAAAGAAAGAACAGATGGGTAAAAATTCCTTTGAGACGAGGGTTTTTTTGGTCTCTGTGTACACACATCCACAGTGCTTCACATTGTAATTCATCTGCCAACTTCTGAAGAGGTTCAGCTCTGTCTGGAGAGTCTAAGATAACTACTACGCTAGCTGTTAAATATTATGAATTCTGGTGCCACTCAGGCAAATTGAATACATGTCACATTAAGAGCTAAATGCAACTCTCTTGATGATTTATGAGAAACTGTTCCAGTATGAATACAATTCTGTATAATGTATGATTGCTACTGTATGTAAAGGCATTTATGGTGGTTTGATAGATGATACTTTTGTTATCAGCCTCAAGCTACAAATCTCAATTTAAAGCACAATGCATCATAATGCTATCGGTGAAAACCATTTAAAGATCCCAGTATCAACTTCACATTCATACAGTATGTGAAAAAGGTTACTTTTTTTAAGGAGTACACACTAAACAGTAGTTAAAAAGGTAAGATATCTTACATGTTTACATTGCCTCTATAAATGTGGTTCATAAAAAACTCTGTTTAAGGAATAGATGTAATTAGCTTGAAATATTCTGTATCATATATTGTTGGTATTTTCTTTGGGGAAGTCAGAAGCTTCTTTAGTCAGTCTATTCTTAGACCACTGAACTTTGTATTTGTTTTTAGTTGTGCCGTGAATGACTCACTCTCATGAGGGTGACAAAGTGCATCATACATTTCCTATTGAGACAGTCAGCCAGCCAGTAGGAGAAAAGCTACATCTGACCAAACTCTGAGCTAAATGATGCCAGATAAATACATTTCTCTACCAATGTACAGAAAGGACAAAATGCAGAAAATTGAGAAAAACTGAGAAAACCCAGGGTTGCAAGGTAATTAATTTACATGTGTGCTATTGTATACTTTGCTGTATTTTCCAATGGCCATGGGACTTTTGCTTTTTTGTTTTGCTCATCTTCATTTGAAGTTTTAGATCTGCGGTTCTCAAACTAGAAGTTGGGACCGTCCAAGTGGTCACAAGATTAATGGAAGCAAGAAGATTACCTGGATAGGAGAGTGGTAAAAACATTTAACCTACTCAAAATAATGTTTCTATGTATGAAACTGAATTATTGGATAGTTCTACTTCTTCCACTAAAAACACAGGAAAACAGACATAGAGGCAGTGACTATGGCTCACAAGAGGACAACGCTTTATTTTAATTTTCATAAGCCTCTGCGTGGGAGTAAATTATATTTTAAAATGTTAATTTTGATCTTGATTTTTGATGCAACCTAAAAAGACTGTTGTCATAGCAGTAGATAACATAACATATTTTTGCCACTTGGGGGCAGCAGAAACATGTTGTGAGCAGGACATTAAAATAGCATCACCAATTAAGATGATAATGGCAAAGTTGTTAGCAAGGAGTTGCTTATTTACATTTATTTATTTTGCCTGCTGCCGCTGAAAAAATGTGCTGCAGTGAGATTTGATCATTAGCATAATCAACTCCCTTAAAATTGCCATGCAAAGCCTCAATTATACACACTTGCGGACGCACACACAGACAGCTGCAGACAGCTTCTAGTCCAGTGCATGCACAGGTGGTGCCCCTGAAGTACTGTCTGTGGGGACTGGCGTGGACTCACTATAAAATGGAGGCTACACAGACGTCTGCGCAGAGCTTCAAGTGCGCTCTCTGATGACGAAATTTACATGTGACCCTCACGTACTTGTGGATAGTGAAAGTATAACACTAACTTAAGTCTACCTGTTCTGCTTCATTTTATGGGAAAGGTTTGATTCATAAAAATGCCATACGAGAGCATAAAGAAGAAGAAGCACTTCAGGTTCTGCTGTCAGAAATCAGCAAGCAAAAAAATAACTAATTTAATCAGTAGTGGTATTAGACCCAAAACAGGTTATAGTTCTGTCAGAGACTTCTCATCAGAGCAGGTGCTGTACTGTGACAGAAATAAGGAGGGAATGCTTCAGTCTACACGAGGTTACACTAGATGCAAAAAAAGATCTTTCTATAGCAGAGCAGCCCATGAGCAACAGGTGGTGAGGGGTATGACAAACACTGAGATATTACACTAGGGAATGTTACAGCCTACAGTAGGTGAGCAGGTGTTCTCGCACACGCTGACAACAACCTGCATAATGCAGTTGCTTAAGGCAGAAGGGGAAACAATTTTCAATTCTTCTGCAAAGGTTTAATGTCACCCGACCGGAGAATTAGTGCCTTCGTCTGTACATGTCGATACACATATCTCCTAAATTCTACATAACCATAGTGGATGGAAATGCACAGCAATGCAGCCAATTTTCTTATAATTCTGTTAAGATTTGTACTTAATTTGAATTTTTTATGCTGCAGTCTGCTGGGGCAGCGGCACGTCCGACACGAACACAAAGAGACTGCACAAGCTGGGTCTGTGCTTGGCAGGAGTCTGGACTCACTCAGGACTGTTGTGGAGAGACGCATGTAAAACTGGAGGTCATCTTGGACAATACCAAGGAGGTCGTTTGTTCCCACTGCCATCAGGCTATACAACACCTCAGCCAAAGGAAGTGGACTATTTAATTATTATTGTTTATTTATTATGAACTGTTTTAATATTATGAACAATGAACTAATGGACACATGAATTTCCCCTAGGGGATAAATAAAACATCTATCTATCTATGTATGATACGATGATGCAGATTTTACGCCTTCTTTTCTCAGACAATACATTTCAGATGCAGGTTCCTCTGACGCAGTGCTCAGTGTGTGTTGATAAATCAGGTAATTTTTATACATTTTCATTCTCGCTTCCATGTTTATTTTTCAGAGTAAATATGAAATCTTTTTTTACCAAGATCATTTTTAGTGGGATGACACACTAACTATTACCCAGGAAATAAAATTATCAAAAGAAATCTCTGTATTATTTGTCTTAGTTTACCTGCTCAAATCTGTGGATGGATTCTCATTATGACATATTTTCTATATCAATACATTTTTATAATATATTACATTTAATAATACATTACAAAGAACCTTTCAGACAAGGGGCATTGTGGTTTGTAAGCCTGCAATTGTGTAAAAGCACAACTGTGGCCTTATGCGATGACCTCTAATTTTAAACTAGGGTTTCACTCTTGCACTTTTAAGTACTGTAAGCCATGTATTGTTCTCAGTGGCTTCTGAAAAGCATGTGATATTACCTATTCCATCCACAGCTGCTGTACTTAACTGTCTATATTTTATATACTAATGCAACTAACCCAAAGATGGTGATTCTAACTGAATTGTCAATCAAGGCTGAATGTAAATACCATTATCTTCCTCCAGTCTGTTTATTTTGGATCCTCAGTTCTTACTGTCTCTCTGGGCTTTCAGCCAGTTGCATAAGATGCTCCGGTTTTTATCCGTGGTCTGAATTTTCCTATGAACAAGTCCCTGCAGCTAGGTTACTCCATTTCATTTGACTTACTATTGTGATTAGTATTCTAATTATTACACTTCATGGGACGCTCATCATATAGCACGCTGCATGTCACTGCACATAGTGAGCATGTGACAAATAAATAAAACCTTGGAAATCTTGCAGTCCAGTTGAGATATCAAAGGAACTTTCAGTTTTGGGAAATCAGAATTACTGCTGCACAGCAGTCTGAAGGTCAGTCTGGTCACTCTTCCATGTGCGGCAGGTCGTAACATTGAAGATTTGCAGTCATACAAATTTCTTTTAGTAATTTAGGGGAGGTATGGAATCATTGCAAGAATGTAATCACCATTTCAGAATTGCGTGACTGTAAAGTCCCCCCCTCCTGTCAAAAATGTGTTTTGCTGTCTTTGCTGTATTGTTACTTGACATGGATGTTGGAGCGTCACTGTGCAGAATGGTGTGTGCACGTGGATGCAGAAGCTTAATTTTGTCACATCACATCTAGTTTGAAGTCAAATCATGACTCAATATGCAATTTACACAAAAATGTGGAAACTTGAAGCCTCCAAACACTGAAAATTGACTTATCAGTGAATTATGAGACGTGTTGTGTCCGGCAGTTACACCTTTGAAATGAATTCTACTTTCATGGTTTCTGGATTTTTCAGAGAGGGAGGGAGTGGATCTAATTTTCAGACATTTTTACCAGGTAACTGAAGTTTTTTTTTTTTTTATGGCAAAACAATACCAGACACAAAATACTCTTCCAGCAAGAGTGTTTTTATATATATATATATATATATCCTAACAAATGTCTGGAGAGGATCTTTAAACAAAGCAGCTGTATATACAAAACTCGTGATGCTAAGGTGGCTCTCATCTGGCTGCCTCTGTACAACACAGAGCAAAATTAAACATGGATAAATTCCACACTGGAGTCCGACATCACCACTTGCACTGTCTCCTGGATGTTAACTCTTACATCATCACCTCTGTCTGAAATGTGCTCTTCACATAAACATGTTGTAAGTGCTACAAATCACTATATTAAAGCACACTTACTTAAAACTATGCACAAAGAAATGACATATAACTGATGCTCTCAGGAAATTGAATTTAGCACTGCAGTGCTACATGATCCCTTGTTTTCTGACACGGTGACACAATGGTGTTATCTTGTCATTATAGTGATGTTACAGTGAAGCAAAGAACAGCATGTGAGCATGTGATCCACACCTGCGTGTTCTGTCCTTACCTGCGCCTGTTGGACAAACTCTCCTCTGTCTCATTGGTCACAACGACATGGGTGGAACCTCCTTGGCTTTCCTCGTGCATCACCTCAATCTGCGACACAAACAAACACATATACATACAGTATACACTTAATTCTCAAGGCACGGGCTTTGTATATTATGTACCATTACAACAAAAACTAAAAACTAAACGTTAACTTGTCTTTTTTTCTCAAGCTTTGATCCAATAGAGCTGTTTAATGTTACATTCAGGCAATCTTTGTCAACTTGTGGTCAGAAAATGACCACCACCATGCAAACACCATAAAGACATGCTGTTTATGGTGTTTGCCTTCAGGTGGTCATCAGTCACTAGGTAAATATTTAACTGAACCAAAGGTGAAGCCACTGCTGAATGCATAGATTACAAGCTGCTTTTTGTTCCTGTCAGCAGCCTGGGTATGAAGGCTTCACTGCACAGGCTAGTGTAATGACTTACTGTACCCTCGCTATAAGGTGGATTAGGGAAATAGCAGCATATGCACATATTAACCTAATACCTTGTTTACAAATTGCATGAAACTGAAACTTGCAATGAAACTTGTTTAGCACTACTACAGCTTTAGTGGCGTGGCGTTCATGCGTCTTGCATCCTGAAAAAAATCCAGACCAGATTTTAAACATGTTTGTTTACACCACATGTGTCTCTGTTGGCCAGATCTCAAAAGTGATAGCAATGGAAATCTACTGTTGTCATTTTCTTTTTGCCACTCTACCACAGAATCAGTAACAGCCGTACTTTGCATTAATAACATGGTACCAGCATGGAGGCACTTTGGTTCATTTGCATTGACATCAACACCCAGGAGTTCTTGTGTGCACCAACATCCATGAGGTGCATGTGTGACAGGTGGAGTTCACTAAGGTTCACAAGGGAAGTGTAATATGCCCAGATAAAACTGTGCAAGAAAAATCTTTTCACAGTTACAATTTTTTGTTTGTCTTTTTGTGACATCTCTGTGCTTCAGTACATTGGCTTTAAATGAAACCATAACTATGAGGTTAATATTTTCCTCTTTAATTTGAGGGTGTTTACACACATGAATTGTAGCTTTACTTTTTACTTGTAGCTATACTGCCCCACAAAGGCAAAAAGCAGTAACTACAGAAGCAGCCAAGTTGGAAACAAGGGGGTTTAAAGTTTTCAGGCTTGACAGCAAACAGAAGTTGGAAAGAAACTTAAGTTCAGATAATGCATTCTGGCTTGGTTTTTATGGTCCGTTTGTAGTTCAAATTTAAAAGATAGTTTTTACATATTTCTATGGCATAAGATTTAAACGGATCTCAGAAAGTCAGAGTCTGCAGGTTAAAACTCAATCTTGACCGAATATGTAGTTGCTGTGTTTTACCTTTGTAGAGCTGTACAGTTTAGTGGGCCGAAGACAATTTGACCAGTTAAGATAAACTTGTCATGTTATCTAATATTTGGAGTCAAATCTTTTCATCCATCTTCTGTCTGAAGTCTATGATCCATAGACATTAGAACAAATAGTATCTCCCCTGGTGAGGCTCTGCCAGGCCTCAAATGCAAACTGACATTTTGCCTTTCGATCTGATCTTCAGTGAGTGACACACCTGCACAGTTGGACTGAGGCCAGCTGACTGACTGCCAGTCAAGAACAGACCTGCTCTTTATGTATCTATATATATATACACACATGCATACATACTGTATATACAAATATATTCAATAAAAACCCTGCCTATTGCCACTTATAAATATAATCAGTTTATGTTTCTAACCACGGCTGACTACATGACGTTATTTGGCACAAGTATTCCCACAGAAACTCCAGAGAATCAGTGCCTTTCAAGGAAAATCTCACCAGCACTTGAAGGAAAAAAAACAAACCCCGCAGGGTTAAACTGAAGGCTTAAACACATGTAATTCAACAGGTTTTTAAAGCATGTTCAAAGAGGTTGATGCAACTAACAACAAGAAGTTAAACTACTTGGTAAGCTTCTGATTTTGGCACTGTGTTCACACAGGAGAGAGAACAGTGAAACGTGACACCTGACAGGCAGGTTTCCAGCCCATCAATTATGGAGGAAGGTTTATGGTCTAACACACCGACACTATCACTACACAGGCAGATCCTGTTTTTCAGCAGCACAAAATAACCTTTGGGCATGCATTCAAATTGTGTACACTGTAAACCGATTAATGAGATCAGAGCAAAATCACAGCGTAGCAGCAGAAGGCAGCAGGGTTGCATAACGATTAGCCAGACCCTCCTTAAACCAGAGGCACTCTAAACCACGATCAACCTCGCTGACAAAACATTGAATCTCAACCAGCTGATGTTCTGGAGTTGATCTCTGACCTTTCCTGAGGAAAGAGTTTGGCTCTAAATGATCCGTTTTTGCTTGAGATTATCAGATGGTGTGTGAAAGTATTATTATAAGCATTACTGATACATAAAAATGATCCCTGTTTTTCAGGATCAATATTCAGGGTTTTGTTAATTTAACCTTTATATAACAGACCTCCAGTGCGCTGTTCTTCACTCTATAGAGGATATGCAATTAGGTCACTTTTCCATGTGATATAACCACCTCACCAAAACAAGGTGACTGTGAATGCCATGAATTGGGCGATCTGTGAAGTTATGTTGAAAAAAGAATCAGAATTGACATCAGTCTGTACTTGTACGCGACAGTGATCGAAATGTGACCAGGAATGTGGTTTCCTTCCACAGAAACTGACTACGTGTTTGTAGCTCCACACCAGGTAAGTTATGTTACCCTTAACAAAGCCTGACGTGAACACTGAGACAGGAGGCCCTACGTCAACATTTTGGGAAATGCACTTATTTTCTCTCCTGCCGAGATTTAGATGAGAAAATCAATACCAATTTCACATATCAATGTGTAGCTGGAGCCAGCTGCCAGTTAGATTAGCTTAGAACAAAGACCAGAAAAAGGAAGACCCAGCATGCCTCCGTCCAAAGGCAACTAAACGCTCCTAGCAACACCTCTGAAGCTCACTAATTACAATATTACATCTTGTTTGATTAGTATTTGGAACAACTGTAGAGGAAAAATGACAAGTTGATGTTTTATGGCGGGGGTTATGTGCTAGACCACTGTGAGCAGTTGCCAGGTAACCAGCAGAACCTCAGGAAAACGGGATATTACTGCTCCTGTTAACAGTCTTGAGACGCAGACTTTAGTTCCAGAGTCTTCAGAGTAGTGATGTCAACTCATTTAATCTCTCTTATACGGCCTGGTACTGAAATCCATTGTCTTTATGATACAGACCGATATATTTTGGTACTACTAAGTATCAGCTACTGAGTCTGTTATGCGGTACCACTTATTCATACTTAAGTGACTAAGAAAGTGACTGTTTAACCTAATTAACCACACATCTTAAATATTGGTACATTGTTGTACATTTTTAGGCGAGATGAAGAGGATCTTAAAAATCATTAAAAAATGCTATTTTTTGATGCAGTGAGATTTCAAAGTGGGACTGAAGGAGGGTACCTTGATGCCTCCCTTGGCCTTGCGTATGTTCTTCCTCTTGTTGGGATCAGCTTCGGCCTGCTGCTTGCCACTGTTCGAGTTATCAGAAGTTCTGCGAGCCAGAGCTGAAATGAATTGAGATGACACCAGCATAAATGATTTAAATCATTTCTCATGACGTCGAGATGAGTTCAGATTATCATATCATATCACAGTCATATCACAGCCAGTGAGATTTCAATAGTTTGAACCTGTTACACCAGATTCATCTTCTGCTGCATAAATTAGTTATAACAAAAATCCAACTCACGCTGCTGGCTCCCTGTCGTCCTGGAGGGGTTCTTCAGTGAGGGCCGTTTGGGAGAGGACTCAGGCCGCGGGGCGACGGGCTGGACTGGCCTCGTCTGTTTAGCTGACAGTCTCTTCAGACTGACGTGCCGCTTTTCAAACATCTCCTGGACATCCTCCAGCCGCTTCAACGCCTTCAGGACACTGGCCTGCAGGCAGGGAGCTCACTATCAACCCTGGTCCTCATTGTTTTTGTAACACAATATCCAGTCATCCTGTAGACTAATGTCTCGTGCACCATACCTTGATATCCTCCGACAGGACAACCTCATACTGGTTGTGGAGGTTCCTCAGCTCAGTCAGTTGGTTCTTTTCCGCCGACTCCAGAAAGCGTTCGATGTCGGTCAGCGCCGATTCTGCCCCTTCCTGCGACTGACACTTATCCACAGCCTGGGATGCCAGCAGGTAGATGCCAGACTCACACCACTGGTTTACCTGTACACAGCAGAGATTCAAACAGGTTCAAACTGATTTCAGTGGAGCAGACACCATCCGTTCCCGTGTGGCGGCTCAGTGGAAAGGTCATGTGTTGAAGTGCCCACTAGGATCAGTTGGGACCTTCAAATCATATTCTTCATGCAGTTTGGTGTTACATGATCACAGGACGACAACTTACATGCAGAATATGAGAAATAAGAACTTCAGAGTGAAATACAAATGGGTATGTAAACAGGAGAGGGGGGAAAAGATATTCTTTTCTAACTTCCTTCCTTTTCTTCTTCTACTACTGGATGATAAAATCCTCAGAGTCATTCACAGTCATTCAGTTATATGTCTAACTGCCATTTGATTTGCCAGTGTAGACACTGTAACTGTAATCAGGGGTCACATTACAAGTTTCAAAGAAGACTGGGGCCACATATTTATATGAACATTTTGGCTCATTGCAATAGCCATGATTTATATCAACAAATGTTGGCATGGTAAAATGCTACGCTAAGATGGTGAACTTGGCAAATAATATAACTGTTAAACACCATTTTGACATTGTGATCATTTGAGCATGCTGACTGTAGCCTTTAACTTAAAGCAACATTGTGCCTTAATGCAGCCACACAGAACCGTAGGGTTTTAGTTTTGTTTCATATAATGAGGGACTGACAAGAAAAAAAAAATCACAAGGTTGACAATGAAAGTAATTAATGGAAGGATGCATACAACCAAGGCAAGAATTTGACTTGAGGTCACAGACAGTGAAATGAAAGCAATTAAGTGATTTAGGAGATTAAAAACAGGTTCAGGAGCCCTCAATAAGTTAAGTCAAAAAGTTATTCAAAGACTGATACAAAGTCAATCTTTGGAGTTTTTGGACTTTTTTTTATCTACACATGCAATGATAGATGATCCAAGTGCAGGGACTCGTGTAGGGCTTGTATTTGTGAAAGTGACGTCTGTAGATGCGCAGAAGTCATAGTATGTCCTCACCTTTTCAATGCCCGTGTGTATCTGCAGGGATTTGGACAAGACGTCTGTCTTTTTCTTGGCCTCATTGCTGAAGTCATCGCAGACCCGCCGGAGCTCTACACACTTGGGTCGAATAGAGTCCACAGCGTAGTGGTTGCTCTGGATCAGCTGGTCACCGTGCAGTGCATGGAGCTGGGCCTTTTCTAGTGTAGGCTGGAAGGATGACAATTCAGAATACATTATGGCAATTTCATTTGTGCACACAAAATGTCCACAGTGTTTTCTAATACATGAATCTTGCAAGTGTGACGCTGGAGTAGAATAAGCAAAGGATTGTTTCCAGCCTCACAACTCAAATGTTCTTATTAATGGCGTGTTCGTGATCTATAAAGCATTAATAAACTGACTTTGACCTTAAGTAATGTTTTGTGTGTGTGACTGACCTGAGCCTTCTCCTCCAGTGTTTTCAGCTCTGTTAGCAGCTGTTCAACTCTGGCCAGACAATCCCCGATGACTGATAAGGTGGTTAGACTGTCGCCCAAACTGTCGAGAGACACTTTGACCTGCAGGAAGAAAGATGGGAAAGAGACAGAGACTGAGAAAAGATGAACAAAATCACTTAATCCACACTGTAATAATATTTATTTTCTCATATCCTGACTCAGCTTCTCCTCAGTATATTTTAAGTCAAACATTCTTTCCATAAATACTGTATTAATGAATCAAGGTGTCATGTTAAGGCCGTTTCGCTCGTTTCATCTCCTGACATTAAAGGATCCTGAGAGAGGGTTCATTTCTTAAGCATGTGAAATGATCATGTTCAGTGTCAGAAATATGAAGGATGCAGATTCAATGAAACATACTGCAATAAGACACCAAACAAAAAAACTTTCCAGCAATTTTAGAACAAGAGGTGTCAGACGGGATGTGAAGCGAAGTCACTGTATTTACAACTTCCAAACCGGCTCAGCCGGACATTTTTTTGTAAAGCTTGTTTTTCAAAGTATGATCTCACAGCTGAAGTCTTTTGAAGCTGTATGAAGAGGAGACACATGTGAGATCCAAAGGCTGCGAGCCAGAAGCATCTAGGCAGACAGAGAGACGGACAGATCTACAGATATACCTCTCTGAAGTCCTGTTCAAAGTGGCGTAGCTGCAGGCACTGCTCCAGTTTCAGATGGTGTTTACACCAGAACTGTTCAAAGGCGTTCTCCGTCTCATCCAGCTGGGCTAGGAGCCTGAAACACACAACAGGAACTTCATTACACACACTCCGAGAGTTTCTCCATGACTGCTTGGAACTGAGAAACATTATATATATATAAAAAATTGCCGGCAGTCACCTTTCCACAGTGGTTTGGTTCTCAGTCTCGTCTGGGTTGAGTTTGTGGTTCTCTGACTTAGCTGCCTGCTCCTTGATACAACCTAACAAAGTGGTGCCCTGCTTCAGAGCTAGCTTTAGTTCATCCTGGTATGGAGACACAGAAGAGTTAGAAATGACATTAGCATCACCTGTAAAATAGCAGACATGTGTATGTGTGTGTGTGTGTGTGTGTATGTGTGTGTGTGTGTGTGTGTGTGTGTGTGTGTGTGCCCCATTTCTACCTATCATTGGAACATGCAATCTGTATCTGGTATGTTATCTAGATAATGACTTTTGCTGGCCCTTTGCATTTATACCCTGTATATGCAAGGGTCGACCGCCTGACCTTTGTGATGCATGCTGTTAAAGCAATGCTGTTGTATTATATGTGCTCTTGAAGCGTTAGCACTGTGGGACATAACAAAGCCATTTGTGTCCATGTCCTCATGGTATGGGCCTGATCACACCGGCATATAAAAAGGCAAGATTTCAGACTGAAATAAATGTATTTCAGTGGATTTGCTGCAACTCGTGGACTTGCTTTCAGAGTAGAGGTAAATTTACACTGATAAACTTTGACCCATTAATCAAAAAGACACTATCTTGTTTGTGCTGACCTTAGAGGGAATTAGACTGACTCCAAATTAAAGCTGTGTGATACCATCAAACTTTTAATAACCCTACTTTGCCAATTAACAAGCGATGAGAAAAAGCTTTCCTCTTCCTATTCATTTTGCCACAAACTACCTGAGCCAAAAACAACGGTAGCCAATGCGTGATCCCCAAAGTAATTATAGGCAAAGCCTCCAGCACCAATTTTACAAATGAGTCTCTCTGTGCCACTTTCTGGTGTGACCGGGCACTGATGTAACTCTCAGTTTCTCTCAAGCCAGTTGACATTTATTTTATCTCACTCAAGCAGAAGACTTAGAGCCTCGTATCACCTTGTGCCAAGTTAATACAGTGGTATGGATTTGCATTTGGGAACCAGTGCAAGTTTTTTTATTATTGTTGGCCATTGGACATCCGCATTTTATGAATCTGTTTCAGCCCAACCACTGATTTTTTTTGTTATGTTATGTTATGTCATGTCATATCTGTGTGAGTTGGTGTATTAAATGTGCGACATCACCTTGAGGTTGTTGTGTTTGTCGGTGTGCGCTGTGAGCAGGTCTTTTGTGCACTGGACGTCATTGGGCAGCTCCGTCTCTGCCAGGTCTGTCCCAAACTTCTGTAACATCTGGGCTGTGGTTTTCACCGTCATGGCAAAGTTCTCTATGGCCTAGGGAAGAAGATCCACATGTGACTCTGCAGCGTCCTAGAATGTAACTGACCATACGGTCGCTGAAAAGTCAAATCTGTGACGTCTCCACAGCCGTTACATTTTGCAAATTCACAAATCACAACAGCTAAAGTTAACGCATCACTGTATGGTTGCTCACAGTTCGGTGATGTATCCACTGACTGTGACAGTACTCCAAGCTTCCTCCAAGCTCCCGGGTCAGCTGCCCTTTATCCACATAGCCATGTAGGTCCGACAGAGAGTTCAGCATCACAATCTGCAAACACAACCAACGCAATACGACACTTTCAGTCATAAACAACATTACGTAACGGTGAGAGTGTGAATGAAAGTGTCATGGTCTAATTAACCACCTTTTCTGGCAAAAATAAAAACATTTTTCTTTGTGATTGAAGCTGATGTTTGCATGATGGTACTTGAGGTATGCTTATCAGTACCTTCATTTTAAAGTCATCCTTATGCAGCTTGATCCCGATGTCTGCTATAGCCCTCTGGAAGAACCTGGATGGCCTCAGCACCAACACCAGCTGCAGGTTTCCTGGAAATGCCCCCTAGATAACAAAATACCATGTAAATTTAAAGTACATCTTTAAGCCATCCCATCAGTTCATTCACTCATTCATTCTGTCATTTTCCTTAACTAGGCTACAAACACCAGCAGGCAAAATCCTGGGATGACAGTGACAGAGACAGTATCAAATCATTAAAAGACCAAATTATTACAGCAGCTTATTATGAGCTTAGCTCCACACGTCTGAGAGCTAGTTGATACTGCTGACTCAGAAGTCATAGACAGCCCAAGTCCAAATATATAAATCATACTTTTTGTCTTTTCACAGCTCATAAAATGAGAGTCACTGACATAACTGCAGCCTTAGAGCTATAGATTCATTTCTATTTTAAAACTGCGAGTGCATATACATCACAACAGTGACTCACAGTATAGGCTGAAGAATCCATTTTGACTCATAGAGAGCATAACTATTTCTATAATGTAAAGTCTCACTAGACAAGGCCTTATTCAACTGCTTTTAACATCCAAGTGCACATTGAAGATGCATTAATATTGTATATATATTATAATATATGCATGTATGCATTTATATGGTGATTTAAATACAAGGTGTCTTAGAGAACTTACAGCAATCCTTGACAGAGAGGCCTTCACTGAGCTCCATTTGTCCTTCCGCCGGTCGATGATGATAATGAAGCCGATACTGGCAGCATCCAGACTGCAGACAGGAGGTAGAGGAGATGTTAACCGGACTTCTACTTTGGACTGATATTTAGTGCTTGTGTGTAAACTGTGTCAATAAAATTCCCCAAAATCACCTGACATGATTAAGGCCCTAAAAGCACTTTCATTATTTCCGGTTTGTGTTTATCCATCGTTTTGTGTGATTTTATTTGCCTCAGTCCTGAAATGTTTTAATCCTGGTTCAACTGTGTAAAGCACTTTGTAACTTTGTTTTGAAAACTATAAATTAAGTTCATCATTGTTGTTATTATTATCCATTCATTCATATACTGCCACTTATGTGGAGTCGGGTTTCGTTAGCGGCAGATGGCAAAGCGAGGTAGTCCAGATGTCCCTCTCCCCGGCAACGTTTTCCAGTTCCTCCTGGGGGACCCTGAGGTGTGAGATAAGGCTCCCCAGCGCGTTCTGGGTCTACCCTGAGGCCTCCTACCAGTTGGACGTGCCTGGAAACTCATTTCAGCTGATTGTATTCGCAATCTCATTTTTCTTTTTGGTCACTACCGCAGGCGAGGGATGGAACGTGGATCGACCGGTGCATCCGAAGCTTTGTCTTCCAGCTCAGCTCCCTCTTCCTCTCACGAGTACGATGCCTGCATTACATCTGCTGTAATGCGTGACTTGATTATGTGAGGATAGCCGCAGTGAAAATGAAGTTTATGTGTATGAGAGTGTGTGTGTGTGTGCGTACCTGGGGATGCTGGTCAGGTAAGTAACTACATTGAGGAAGTCATCATCTGGCACTTCGCTGAAGCTTGAGTACTCTGGGAAGGTGATGATGGGGGCCCCATCTTTCCCTCGCCCCCCTGCAACACAAAACAACCACACACAACATTTACTATCCATCCTTCTTGCATAAAATCACCCTTCTGTCTGATAGTATCACATTTACTATATATTTTGTATTAGCTTGTTCCAGCTTTTCACTGATGCTATATGATGTTATATTGAATGTTTATACTAGATAGAGATCACTTTATACTCATCTTGATTACAATCTATGGTATTGTATTGTTTGGTATTGTATTCCAGAAAGTTAACAAATTGGACCATTTATCTCAAGAAGTCAGAGAACATCAGTGAAATTTCTTTTGGCATGAATATATTGTCTTCTCTTTCCTTGTCTTTTATTGCCCTAGTTGCCTTTCAGCCCAGCTGTAGGCTGAACTAAATGCTAATTCCTTTAAAAACACCATTTAAATCCAGAAAGAAGGAAAAATATTTGACACATAAGTTAAATAACTTAGTCATGGAACATCCTGTAAAAAACTCTTTTAAAATTCTTAAGACAACCATGTTTCCAGCTAAAACTTCTTCCACAAAAATCCACAAGATGGTGACCTTGAGCTAAAAAGAAATAGCTCGATATGACCAAGACGTGCAGCGCTGAAATGGTTCTAACTTTGACACATAAAAGTTTTCCTTTTTTTGGTCTGACACATTTCACACATTCCCTTTTCTCTGCTCTATCACCTACAGTCTCACCAGTCCACACACACACACACACACACACACACACAATTAACTTGCTGAAGATGGAAAGTCTGTGCCTGACATGAAGTGTGTCATGTGGCCTCAGCAACACTCAGCAAGTGTTCACCCTGCTATGGCTTAGATTTGAATACTAACTTTAATGTGAGTATTTATTTTAACATTCATTTCTATGTGGGTAGCCATTACTTGTTCTCTGTCCATTCATCCATTATCTACGCTTGCTTAACCTGTGCAGAGCTACAGGTTGCAATGTGGTAGCTGACAATGCCAACTGCTAAGCCTCCACGCTGCCATTGTATTACTGAAAGAAAATCCTTTCAAAGTGAAACATCTGCTGACGATTCAGTTCACGCTTTCATTTCCTTGGTTTAACTTGGTCCTTACAAATACTTAAAGCTGCACTAATCAACAATTTTACATGAACAATGGGTCAAATGAATGTGAAAGATGTCGGCCACAACAGAGCTGAAAGCGGGAGTTAATATTGGGCTTAAATTCATCAGGTGACCCAGAACCACGACTCCAAATGAATACTAATGGCTAATGGCTATGAATAAAACAATACAATCATATTATCTTGAGAAGAAATCTAAAGGAGGGGCATTTTTACATTTAGGAATAGTCAGCTGTTTGTGGGGAACAACATGACTTCAGTTCAAAGGAGGCTGAACCCTGGTTGTTGACTTGGGAGCAGTTAATGTTCAGCTCAAATTGTAGAAGTTGCAGAACTTTATACAGTGAAAGGTTTCGGTACAACTGTTTGAAACTTCTTGATTATTAATAATAATAATAATAATAATAATAATAATAATAATAATAAATAATAATAATAATAATTAATATTTTATTGTATGAAAGGTGTGATTATATAAACTGGATTTTATTAAATTATCTAATAAAAATTGATATAAGATTGGTTTTCATTTTCATGTACAGAAACTTGTGATGTAAAACACTCAGTGCCCCCTGCTGTTAGACTTGAATACTGCACGTGTATAATCGAACTCACAGGCACCTACAGCTTTTTGCATAGTTACAGTGACAAATCGTACCAGCGTACTTTGATGTCTAAATGCGTACGCATAAAGCACAGAGCAGGTAAGAATTAAATTATTGGCACCTTATTCTACAAAATAAGGAAGAGTAGGGTAACATAAGACACATAAGATAAGGTATTATTACTATAACATAACATTCAATATGGACTAGGTTCTGTGTGCTACAGATGAGATGTGTGTGTGGTTCATGGGTAACTCAAGGGTAACCAGTTTTACACAAAAACGTCACCCAACTGAAAGGATCACCATTCAGCCTGGGAACACAGTCATGTAATGTCCTCTGTATCTCTGGAGGAGCTTTGTCTGATAAACCACATGATGTCCTCAGGACATCTTTCCTTGGGTGCTATTGGCTGCGGTGCATTATGGGAATGTGTTTTTGAGCTACACTCACACAGGAGGAAACTCAGTCAGCCACTGCTAGATTTATATTCTTTTTTCTGATGTGGATTTCCCAACTTTAAAGAAGTGAAATGGCAAATTGCTCCTTCAATTTTTTTGCTGATGAGCACAAAAAAAACACCCTGACTTTGTAAAAGAATCAGGTTAAAAAATAATTTTCTCATGGATTTTACAACCACATTCATTCAAATGTTGTTTTATTTTCTGTTTCAATATGACTTTGTTCCGAGTCAAGAAGAACAGGTCAGCATATGCTTCCAATAACTGAAAAAAAGTTGCGTATTCTGTGGAAATTATACTTTTAAAATCTGTAAATAATCTTTTTCTAATATATAAAACAAGCATCACCATATTCCAGAATTTTCTCCACATTTAATTAACCACACAACAGAGAGCTCTTAAATTTTATCTTTAAATTTTTGGAAGTTGATGTGATTTCAATTATTTAAGTCATGTAACGTTCCTTCCATCTGAATACACAGAGTCACAATCTCTGGGTTGTTAAGCTTCAGGTGTGGACAGCAGGACGTTGGAGTTTTGTTACATACCTGAGAGCAAGGCAAACTGTCGATGAAGCTGCTCTATGATGTCTACAGCCAGGAGGGGCCTGATCTCCTGCTGCATGATCTCATCTGTAAGGAGAGACACACTGATCAGATACACAGTTAAAACATCTATGAATTCCAGACAGTCAGTGAAGAGACATGCACAGTGAGAGTTTTCCTCCCGGAGCTGAAGAATTTTATTTAACAGCATAAACAATATGATCGGAATACGTCATGCAGTATAGCTGGGGAATAAATAAATTGAAAGACTAAAAACAAGTCAGCGAGGAGGGAAACTCGCTGATTAGTGATTTAGCTAGGTGGCAGCTACACATCGAATCAAACAGGCAAATCATAAGATCAGTTATCTAACCAAACCGCAGCCATCAGTCAGAGATCAGAGAAGACATATTATATGGCAACAACCACAATGGCAACCAGCTCTAATTCTGTGCCTCACACTATGTCACATTCAGTAACTAAAGGAAAACAGCGCCTCTGTAAAATAACTGTTTCATAAAGTGGACAGACTGATTAAAAAAAAATAAAAAAATTATAGCAACGCTTAAACCTTAGAGGGAGTGAGGCGGGGACGGCCTGAAACAATAACTCAGGAATTTCAATGAATCCCTGGCCAAACTGTTCATGCAAACCATCAGGCCGCTAATCCTGTTGGCTAACCTTATTTGTTGATGCAACACACTAGCTATACATTTGGTCACTATGTTTTCCAGATTGCAAAATACAAACATTTGTGACTGACCAATATATTCAATTCCAGAAATCATTTTAGTAATTGCACGTTCTTCCCGGAGAAAGTGGAGACTGGCTACTATATAATCATAGCTGCCATCAGCAATGGATAGTTATCATTGATGGCCATTATCAAAGGCAAACACACCCTGACTACAGAAGTAAATATTTTCTTTCTTTTTTTTTTCCTTTTTTCTTTTTTTGGTAAGTGTCAAAATTCCTGAGCTTTAGACTCAGATAATTTAAAAGCTGTTTTCAACCTCATTCAGAAAATATTCTTTGCTCACATCCTGTCATCGCCTGTAGCCTATAGAGTAACTATTTCTGACTGGCATTCATATGAGATATATAGCATACCGGAAAAGAGAACAAAGCATTCTCAGACGTGTCTTTAGAGCATCAGGATTCATGGATACATATGGGTACTCTTAAGCACAGTGTATGGTGAACAAACCTTTCTCTGTCTCTGAGAATAAAGACATGCATTAACTCTGACAGTACTTTTATTACTCCAAAACATGCTTGCGTGTTGGTGGGCCTGGGGACAGACTGATGGGGGAAGAAGAGCACAGTGAGCTAGCCTCTAACTGGGGCAATATCAATGCACCTCTGTTCTTAGTATCTGAGTCTGCTGACCTACCGAGGATGTGAAAGAAGCTGCTTCCATTACAAACTGTTCCACTCAGAAATGATTGGTAGTTTTAGTGATTCTAATAATGAACCGTGCAATGTTTAACAGAAAGCTGAGACTGTGTAGAATTAAAAATTCAAAGACATTCAAAGGGTTGAATTTATGTCATGGAACATAATGTAAAACCTGAGGAAGAAAGCTCATGTTTCACCTTGAAAACAGCTGTTTGGCTAAAAAATATCTTACTGGTACATGGACCTTGAGTTAAGGAATTATGTTTTTTTCATCGTTTTTCATCACTCATGATTTTCATTTGAACATGTTCCCTCTTGAATCTAAATAAAATCTAAAGAAGCACTGTGTATTTGTTAATGGTGTAGGCGGCATACAACCTGGAAATTTGAAAAGCTTTTTAGTTGCAAATTTTGCAATGCATCATAGAATGCATGCACTGTTAATCCCCTGATTTTTAGATGCCTTCACCACTGTAAAGAGTGGGAGTTTATGAGTGTGTTTCCATTTGACTGAGTCATCTGTGCCATTAGTGGCAAATTGTTTTAATCCAGGGAGGGACGAGGGAAAAAATAACTGCGAAAGATATATTGCTGTTTGTGTCTGTTCAATGTATTATCTGTTTAAATCTGAATAATGCATTCATATTTCTTTACATTCCAGCTCCCGAACATTATAGATCCATTCTCCAATGTTTTAAAAAAAAAAAAAAAATCAATTAGGACTATTTGTTACCCCTCCAATGAAACCAAGACAAATAGCTGCAGAATATATCCAGCAGTAAATTGTAAACGCAAGTTGTTCATTTTTAAAGATGAAGCAAAATGGGAAAAACATGCTCAAAACACTGTGTACAAAAAGATGGATGGGGAGGAGGATCTAGGAAATGTTTTCTAGCTGCCCAGGAACATGTGGAACAACAGGGTTACGCAACCAGAGACTTGCTCTTAAGCAGGGAGGATGTTCTGCATTGTTGAAACATCAAAGCAGAGAGGAGTGGTGGAGGCAGGCGTGATGAATGACCACTTCAAGTCTAGACAGAAACACTCTTTTTTTAGAAACTGACAGAGGACTGAGGAGGCAAAGGGTAAGAGCAGGAAGCACTCGTATAAGAAGATGTCAGGTTACATAGGCAGTAAACACGTGAATAGGACCAGCGGGGTTCTTGATTTCGGAGATTAAGTTTAGAGATTAGCATTGAGGAGGTGCTGAAGTTTCCATATATGTTTTAGACTAGCGAACTAGTTAGCTGTCGTGTTGGGCAACCAGTCCTTTTCCATCTAACTGAAATTATGTTTCCTAGATGGAAACCCTGAAGGGGCCTCTTCAAAGGGATAGGACATTCCTCACTTTGACAAAGGGAGTTCCTGCTCAGCAGACAGTATGAGAAAGATGAATGGTGAGAAATAAGATATACTGTAGGAGCTATAAGAGACTTCATAATGGCATTAGCACAAGCACAATTTCCATATTTGTGAAACACGCATATCTGATTGGTCGGAGGGTAATAACGACCGACTCTGAACGGTGAGTCCAACAGAAAGAAGCTACATCTTACCAGAAGATACTTGGACAACCAAATCTAACTGTCGTGTCCGGTTTCATCCAGACACTGTCAATGTGATATTTCAGTTTTTCCTTTTAATACATTTGCAAAAAAAAAAAAGTCAAATTCTGTTTTTCGCTCGGTCATGATGAGGTATTGAGTTTAGATCAATGAGGTGACAAATTAAATGTTTGATCTTAGCATAAGGCTGCAACATTACACAAAAACTGAAGGGAACACTTTCCGAATAAACTATATAGCTACAGTAGTTCTGTTGATTACGTGTCTCTATCATGTCTGTTTTTTTCCCACATTCCAGCTCTGAGACATAAGCTACAATTTGTGTGGCTTTGGTTGCTGTAAACTCACGCAAAGGCTTCTCCAAAATCACTACATACCGCTCACGTGTGGTGAGGTTAGCCTCTTTCCCTTTGCTCTTCAGTCTCACAGAGTCTGTAACGGCTTACACAAATGAATCTTACCGAGCATGTTTCCCTGCCACTGAATATTCTGTTTATTTATGAGTGTTATTAAATACTTATAGCATTAAAATGACAAATGACGTTCTCTCGACGCTGTATGCAGACAAAATCATGATAATTACATTTGTGAATATTAATTAAAAGTTCATGAAAAATCTTGGTTATAGTAGCTTAAACTCTTCGGAATCCAAAGTCCAAAATATTATTGTGCTCAAGCCCCTCAAGTGGCAGTACCCTGATGAATCACACATGTGCAAGGTGCAGGATTGTCTCTTATTATCATCCTGTCTGGCTCTTTCCTATCACAATAATATTAAACAAAAGGATTTTTTTTACTGTAACTCATAGTTGAATGATATTTATGCAGGCCTTACATGCGGACACCGAAAAGAAATTAGCCGATTTCAAATTGTTGGAAAGCTGTGTGCCATTTACAACATGATACTGACCCACTTATCTCTGTGTTTGTAATGTGGTTTTGTCTGCCTGCAGGGCCGCTGGACCTCAAGCCAATGATGAGCTGAAACCTGATTTTAAATAATGTTCAGTTGTGATAACGGATGAAGACTATCAACAGATCAGCAGACAGTCAGTGGCTTTACAGGAGGATCAGTTATTTTGCACAGTGTGCCATGATCTCTGCCCAAGGTGCTGATGCTGGGACGCTCCAGGATACAGGAAATTGTTGGCCACTCAACAGTCACGCTGACCAGCATGATCCTTCATTTCATACTGTCGCCTCAATGTGAAAATATGAAATAGTCAGCGAGAGAGGGAAGGAGCGAGAGGAAGCAATAGGGAGGGAGATAGACAGTGCTGCGTGTGTCATGATGATCAGCCCGGTAGAGCGGGCTTCACAGCTAACTACCTTCAGTTCACTTTCATGGCGCAGCCATATCTTTTTTATCATCGTTTAAACGCTGAGGCAGCCAGCAGTGGACTGAGTTGCTAATTCACCTTACACGAATTGCAAAGTTTAAAGAAATGTAAACACTCAGAAAAACAAAAGAGTGGGTTCAGGACCACAGCTCCCAGTTAGACCAGTTCAAACACCAGCATAAGCAGCACACAGAAGACAACTGGAATATAGTCTGGCTTCATTTAGCAGGATAATGTTGTGTAGCTTTGTTTTGTACTCTGGTCTGGAATGTGTGTGAGATGAGTTCAGACCTACAAGAGTTTTATTTCAGAAAGATCCAATGAAGTAAAGATGTTGTAAAAATCATCACAGTGAAGAGTGACACGAGCCGTATGTGATGGTGTGTCTGCAGATGGGTTTTGGTGGGGCGGTCTGAGTCAAAAGTCCCAGGCTGATTTTTTGACTCCCACTCCGCCCCTGTCTGTGTGTGCGCCCCTGACAACTACAGCAACACAAGTTTTGGCTTTTACACTCTGTAATGTTTAAGGACCAATCTCAGAGCTGGGAAAAACAAAAACCAAAAGGCCTGACAGAGATATTGTCCTGTGTACAGAGACAGCAAAACACCAGTTTAGCCTTGTATCCTTTTTTCCCCTTAGTCTGGAACTAGTCTCATGTGACGGCACCCTCAAAGACGGAGCACACAATTACTTTTCTTTTTTCCTCCTTTCTTTTTTTTTTTTGACGGAACACACACGATGTGTGTGTGTGTGTGTGCTTCTCGTCAGTTTGATGACGGCACAAATACAAGACAGTACATGTGTGGGAAAAGCAGTAGAGTCACGCTGCAGGTAGATCACAGAAGGCAGCTCCAAGAATCCGGTGACATCTGACTGAGCTGTAACACACATGATTCTCTGCCAAGTTGTCAGGTGTCTAAACTCCATGGCAACACACCGATGGTGCCAACACCACCTCACCCCCCTGTCTACACACACACACACACACACACACACACATCACAGACACTTTGGCTGACACCTTCCCTCATCCATCTGTTCTAAATTTAAAAGGATTAAGCAGCACGCTCTCACACACTGTCACTGCTGCTGCTGGTTTTCACAGACGGACTGAGCTCAACATTTACCTAGTCTCAAAGTCAACAGCATGATTTACAGCAAAGAGTAGAATCATCTTGGATTAAATATGGTGACACAACGGCAACATTTCATTGGAGTGTTGTTGCATATAATCCCACTGTGATTGAAATGAGCAAATTAACGAGTTTATACTTTTTAAGCTCTTTTAATATTGCTTCATGTGATGCTGTATACAATATTAAATTAACTGCAAGAATAAATATTTGTCCCAGCCATGCAGTACACCCTAATTCATCACTAGCTCTCTCTTGATCCGACCTCCACCTCCAACTGATACGAGACAGTGCTCAGCTGAGGAGCTCATCAACAGCCCACACACAAGAAGTGGAAAAGCAGAATATGACAACCAAGTCAAGACATTATGAAATGAATGATGATGTAATGATATACCTTCACCATTTATGTTGAATTTAAATGTATTAATTTATTTTGTATTTCAAAAACAAAACAATCAATAACCACAGCTCCCTAATATCATCAGCTTCAATACTCACTCTGTCTGGCCTCCTCTACTGTTTTAAATGCCATATGTACCTATAAGTACTGTTCTGTAGCTGTGTTCAGACTGTGTTACCTGCTGTTATCTGCACATTTGACTGCTTGACTGTTTGTACAGTCTTTACGGTGGCCCGATCCTTCTATCCTTCTACCTCCTACACTTTTGCCCTGAATGTCAGAGGTTAACATAAATCCAACACACACCTACAACCCGCTTATACTTTAAAAACTATATATAAAGCACTTTATATAACTAACACACGATGAAAAAGGATTTGAATAAAACCTTTAAAAGATTCTGTGAAGTCAAAGAACAGGCATCTACCATCTACCTTGTCTCAACATAATAGTGTGCAAATAAACAAAATTCCATCATCCACCGTTTAAAGTAAAAAGGAAATAATTTGCTAACTTAATCACTTTACCAGCAGACTATAATGGAAAAGACTGGTGAAATGGAAAAATGGTGACACCAGGCAGACAGAGTGAAGCATGACTGGCAACAGATGTGTGTGTGTGTGTGTGTGTGTGTGTGTGTGTGTGTGTTCCTGACCAAGCGTCTGCTGCCTAAACACAGCCCACAGAACAACACAGTGTGTGTAAGCACACGAATATTTACACTGAAAATCAGCTATAAATAGCTTTTCAGCTGGTTATGAGGCAGTGTGACAGAAGGAGACACTAAATGAATGAACAAAGCTAAATGTGAAGTGACAAACTGAGACCAAACTTCTGTGCTTGTCTGTGAAGTTTTATATTGAGTGTGTGTGAGCATTACCTATAATGTGTTTGACACTCATCTCAACGCCTTCCTGGCTTGAACACGTACACAGGCGTACACGTAAATCCCTCCAGGAAAAGCAGTAATCCAATTAAATGGCAGTAATCTCATGGTATCCACGTCCAGTGAGGACAACACCGCAATATGAGTCTGTCAGAAACAGCTGCTTCTTCATCACTATCATGATTCTCCTCATCAACTCAAGACGGTTCCTGACATCCAGACCGACAAGCGTGAGCTTGTTGGGGTTTTTTTGTTTGCCCTCTCTTTGCTTCTCTAGTCACAAGAACACACAAACAGCTGGAGCGGAGCCCTGAACTGTGTGTGTTATAGTTGTTACGTGCATCTGTGGTCAGTTTTTCCAGCTCCAGCTGTAGTGAAACAGCTGTGCTGCGAGCAGCAAACAGCCTATCAGGGGAGAGAGGACAGGGTGTATGTGAAAAAGAAAGAGACGGGGCGGGGGAGGGGAGAGAGAGAACCACAGAGTGGGGCTGAGCTGCTGTTTGTGTGTGTGTGTGTGTGTGTGTGTGTGTGTGTGTATATTCGTAGGTATGGATCCAGTCAAATGTGAACAGTCTGTGGAAGTGACTTTTATAACCCAGATGATGGACTGAAGTGCATCTCTACAAAGTTTCTCCCTAAAGAGTAACTTAATACCAAAGCCTCCTTTCCTTTGAGTCTCTAAGCTAACATTAAGATAGCAGTTCAAATGGCTCTGAATGGAACATTACTGACCCGTACAAACATTAAAACATCAGGTAACTCAATTCTGAATTCTTGATGCCTATACGATGTTATGTGTAGGCATTGAAACTTTTTTTTTTCTTTTAGACAGAGATGAGGGGACAGTGGAGAATAAAAAAATCAGACAGAGCGGTGAAGAGGTCGCAGGCTCTCTGGGGTGGGGATGCAGTGCTAAGGTGTGTCAAGGTGTATTCAGCTGCCACCTGCTGTTTAAATTCTGTGGAGAACAGATCGTGAGCTCTGGACTTGAACAGGTTTAAGGCCAAATCAGAAGGTGTTTCCCTTACACACGGTCTACAGTGCATCCTTTGTATATTTGCTAAACCGTACAGCTCTTTGGGAACGGCCCTCAATATCAGAAAGACACAAATTATCGCTGCCATAGTTTCCCAACTAATATTACACATTGACAACATCAGTTGTGAAAATGTGACGTCTTGAAAAATATAGAATCTCATCAGACTTTCAGAAGAAGTTTCGGCAGTTAACTAAAGGAAAACACTAAAAACTAAAGGAAGCACATGTTCCCGTCCACCTCCACCACCTCCACTCGTCTGCTGTGGCTTTTAATAGAACAGTACACAGTGATAGACTTAACTGTAAACACACGCCCACAACATACACGTGTACTCACGCCTACGCACACACACACACACACACACACACACACTAAGACCTGCTGGGCACAGACACAAAACTGCACATATATACAGACACACACATTGTTTTCAATACAATGCTTATTGAATCGTCAGACGTGTTTTGGGAACTGCTTCCTAAAAGAGCATAAACACTACTGTATTCCCAGGAAAGTATTGTGTGTGTGTGTGTGTGTGTGTGTGTGTGTGTGTGTGTGTGTGTGTGTGTGTGTGTGTGTGTGTGTTCAAGACTCTCTCCCACTGTACAAACGTTTTCAAAAATCATGAACTTTGATCAAAGGAAGTGAGAAAAGAGGTCATGTACGTACACACACACACACACACACACACACACACACACACACACACATAAACACACACACACACACACACACACACAATCCTTTAAGAAACTCTGAGAACAGCAGATCTCTGTGATACCTGGAGTCATTTGATGTATCACACTTTTTGAACAGGTATTTTAAAGTGTCTTGTTCACTTCTTCTTCTAGTTCAGTCTCTCAGGTGTTGGTTTCCAAACTCAGTAAAAACAAATTGAGGTTTATAATATCAAGAAAAGCACATCCACCCAGTTTGTCAATATACGTCTCAAAGTCGTGATCAGTTCAGTTGCCTTCTCTCGATGCAGTCTGTGGACTCTCTGTGGGAACAGATGAGTTTTATTTCTTAAAAGGTCAAATTTCGGTTGCATTGTTAAGCTATTTTCCCTTTAAGCCCTTCTCTGTAAGAATGATTTTTTAAGTGTGAGAGTTATAAAAAGGCCCTTGTCTTTCTTCTCAGCAGACTTGCACTTAGAGTCAACATGTGACCGGTGCACCCGGAGCCTGCAGGTCCTGAACATCTCATGAGCTGCCCAGGCAGGGGGGCAACAGCAGCCCAGACCACAGAGACAGCACTCTCACAGCAGGTAAACACACACACTCACATATACACAGACAGACTGAAACTGTATCATTTTCATGATACTGTTAATCTCATGAATGTCTTTTCTTTAAGTTCTGCCTAAAGTTAATATATCGTACAATACATTTATTTATTATATATTTAGTTTATCATTCAGTTTTAATCATGGTTGCATCATAGTTCCTTCTGAGAACACAAACACACAGCTCTCTCTCCAGTTATATAAAGACCAGATGGCTCGTAGTGACTGCCCCTGTACCCCATACTGCTGCAGTGCCCCCCCCCCCCACAAGACCCCCTAGAAGAGCACAGTCATAAGCCTTCTCCAGGCCTGCGAAACACATGCAGACTGGATGAGTAAACTTCCACAGCCCCTCCAGTAACCTTGCAAAGGTAAAGGGGTCAGAATCCACATCGCTCCTCCTGGATCAGCACCTTGGCATGAGCTTTACCAGTGAGGCGGGGCAGTCTGTACCCTGATACCTGGAGCACTCTCCTCCCCTCCCTCACCTTCTCTATCCCTTTGCCCTTTTTGAATATGGGAACCACCACCCTGGTCTGCCAGACTACAGGTGCGACATTAAACAGGTGTGTCAACCAAGCACCTTCAGCATCTCAGGAGCTTTTTGACTACCTCAGCGATACGACGCCAGAGATCTGAGTGAGGCTTCCCCTCAGTCTTTAATCTCTACCTCCTCCTCAGAGGACTGTTGACCAGGATCAGTTCTTCAAAGTGCTTCTTTTACTGCCTGCCGACATACTCAGTCAGAATCAGCAGTTCGCCTCCCCCGCTGAGCACAGTTTGGACCGATCCCTGCTTTCACTTCCTGAGTCATCTGATGCCAGAACTTCCTTGATGCCAACCGTAAACTACTTCTCTGTAGCCTACACAAATTCCTCCGCAACCCGGGTGCCCATCTGCTGCTACAGGAGACCATCTGACCGACCGTGCCCCGAAAGGCCTCCTCCTTCTTCATCTTGACGGCCTTCTCACCACTGGTCTTCACCGGCGGGCGAGAGGGTCCTACAGCCTTCCGGCCACATCTCTGAACAGCTGCCTCTACAGTGGAGGCTCTGAACACGGCCCATTCAGTTCATTAGGAGATCTGAACACTGAAGATCAGCTGTAAAATACTCTAAGAGGTTAAAGATTCAGTCAACACTCCTGATGCTTATTTTGTAATCTTTAAGACGGAAAAGAATAAGAATAAGTACTACAAAATTAAATGTATTTATATTACATATACTATCCGTGTGACATCCTCCTTTCAATCTGTTGACCAGCAAGAGCTGTTTCTGTTGACTGACTCTCACATGTTCACAGATCTTACTGCCTGTAGGGGTACAGAAGTGCAGAAATGTGCTTGGCCTACTCTACATAAAAACCCTAAACCTCAGCACCTCTCGGTGACAGAGTCATCATCATGAGTCACTATAGCAGCTGAAGCTAAGCCTTTGTCCTGTGCCAGTGGATTTTAACTACTGTGCGTCTGGGTATGATAATATATATATATATAATTGAAGACAAATGTAACTTTTATCTTTTATAATATAAGCAGATTCTCAAAAATGGGATGACTTTAATGAAGAAAGTGCACCAGCAGAAGATAGACATTCTGCATAGACACACACACACACACACACACACACACACACACACACACACACACACACACACACACACACACACTGCAGAGCTCGTGTTATTTTTGGGTGGTGTACAACCAAGGTCCAGGAGAAGGGGGGTTTCCTATTGGTTCTCAGGAAGAAGGCGTCAGTACAAGAACACAATCAGAGGATGTGTAATGACAGGATCTGCTGATAACAGGGCTCTTTCACACACACACACACGCTCATTCACATACACGCACACTCACACGCACACACACACAAACAATTCCAATGAATATCACTATCACCTCATGAAATATACACTGCTGACAAACGGGTAACACCACACATGAAGGTTGACTCACCACAGACACAAATGAATGTCATCATCCTTCTGTGGCATAAGAATGTGCGAACACCTGAAACATGTCATTCTCAGCAAATGTTACTCAAACAGGAGGAAACATTATCATAGTTTTTGAGGGACTATATTTAGTGGCGGATTAATCCGTATTTGGTTTTCTGAGTCAAAATTAACTAGAATGTGTGTGTGTTCATGGTAATTAAGGAAAATGCCACCCAGTGCAAAGCTGTGGCTCACTGTCAACAATGTGGCTGTACGGCAGAGGGGAATAATGTACATCAGGCTTCTGATACACAGACTGTGCTTCGGTCAGTTTTTGGTCTTCTTCTGGATTTGTTGACAGTTTGAAAAAAAACATTTTGCTGTGAATTCTTTCTCTTAACTCAAATTTACTATGAATCTTATGCATCTCATGCAAAGGAGACATTTAACATTGGCACTTCCTGAATACGTGAAGTCTGAATAACTGACTAAAGTTCATCAAAGTGTGGAGCTATATGGTTGTTGTTGTTTTTTTTTTTTAATGACTGTGGGTCATATCCGCTCTTTCTCCTGTTAGAACAATGTCTTTATGTGACAGTGTTTTCATCTGATTGCTGATAACATATCCAGTTAACCGTTGAGAAATGATTACCTGAGAACCCCCCTCTCCACCTATATCCCCTTGTAACTGCATTCACCTTATTAACAGCTGCTACCAGCTGTGGGGAGTTTTGTGTCCCAGGGAGTTTAAATGAAGAACAGATTGCATGCTGCTCCTCCTAACTACACTTTTTTTATCCCAACAAACTATGCGGAAAGACCCACTGTACAGTGCATCAAGCAAAGTGACACCTTGCATTAAATGGCTATGTTAATACTTTTGTCTTGTTGCTGTTTTTAGTTAGTAATATAAACCGCATTTAAAAACTCTGGAGTCTAAACATTATGTCTGAACTTCATGGCCTGCAGCTGCTGCTAAATACAGCCTAAAGGAAAAAAATAAAATAATAATAATCGTACAATCCTTTGACACTTCCATGCAGAAGCATATTGTTTTGTAAAAGTGAGAAATAAAATTATTCCATTAAAGCAGAACATAAATAAGTCACATGCTCACACGCGCTCAGACACAGGGAAGGTGTCAGACTGATTTCATCTGGCTGTTACAGTCTTTTTTCTTACAGCATTTTTCTGACTGTTTTCTGAGCTCCTCAGAATGATATTCTGTGACACTGGTGAGTCTCTGCAGTTAAACAAATGATTTTGTTCCTGGTCCATTTCTGCAGTAAAGATGTCAGGAGGTGTTTTCCACTTAGTGAGATTTGATTTCCTCTGTAGCAGCAAAACTTACTGCTCACTTAAACTTACTTAATGTAGGGTGACAAAAACACAAGGCTAAAACACATATAAACAGTGGTTAGTTAAGGTTTGGTGAAGTTTAGGCAGAACAACAACTTGATTGAGATTAGAAAGGGGAAGACTGTGGTTTGGGTTCAAATAACTACTTTGTTAAACCTGTAATAACTGATATGTTTGGCCCCTTGGGGGCAGCAAAAGCAAGTTGTGAACGTCACACTGACAGTGTATGTATTGCATTTTCTGTTTTGTCCTGATGTGGAACACTGGTTTGCACTGGTGAAAATGGGACACCATTTCCAGATTCCTTTTAAAAGGGTAAGCATAAAAAGAGATACACACCCTTAACACTACTTCTACAATGTGGAGTCTGCACAAGTATTATGGCTCTGGGGGGGAATCTTCACCACTGCTGATATCAGACTAATAAAAGCAAAGTAAACGTCTCAGGACCAAAACAAACCTGACCTTGACTTTTGTTTTGGATGAGTTTGGATGTTTGTGTGTGTGCAGGATGTCGTGTCGTAGCTTAAGGAAAAACATAAACTGCTGCATTAGCACAACATGATTAAAGCACCAATTAATCTGCTTTTTCGGTTTATTTAAATTGCTTAAGCACATTTTCTGAATCACAGTCGAAAGTAAATGACTTCATCGACCAAAATGACAATGCAATCAAATGTCTAAGGAGCTGAGCCGTTACAGTCTACTGATTTTTTGTTTTTGTTTGTTTTTTCTTTCCTTTTTTAAAATGAATTTCTAATTTCAACTGACAAACAGGGATCCAGCACTGAAGTCAAAATCCACTACAGCCACCTGGATGGATTCAATTAAAACTCAGAACAAATGCCAACTTCAACAAAAATGTCTTTGTTTCTAAACATTGGGCCAAATTTTCAATTTGACCAATACTAACACCAATACCCAAACTACATTCCCATCAGCCTCAGCTGTACTTTGTGCTGAGTGTTAATTAACAAATTTTAACTCACTCAACTAAGATGGCCAGCATGGGAAACATTAAACCTGCTCAACCTAGGCATGTTAGCACAGCTATTATGAGCGTGGTAGCATGCTGAGTGACTACGTCGCACATGCACGAGCAGATCTGCCATCTTGGACAGCCACATATGGCACCACCACACGACAAACCACACTGCCCGATTACCACTCTTGCACTTATTGTATGAATGTACTTTGCTCCATTGATTTATCAAACAACAAAAATGACATCAACGTGACTCATGACAGACTCAAAATCTACCAACAATACTTTCAAACTTATCAGTCCTTTCAACATTTATCACATCCATAAGGCTGGACAGCTTCAGATCAGATCTAATATGCGATTGTTCTGTATTACACAGCATTGAATTATAAACTAACAGCAAGAAAAGCCAACCTGTACTGTGCTTGTTGATTAGGTTATGATAATGAATAATAATAATGATAATTTAAGTAAATTATCATCAAATCATATAATTATTCGCAACCATAAATGTTCACACCAGATTAACTCAAACCTACACAGACACCGGAGCCCAACTGCAAGACAGGGCCCCAGAAGAAAGACTCAACTATGGCAACCTGTCTTTCTTTTGACCAATAACACAACGGTGACACTGTCTGACACTGTGCAAGGACATTTGTGATGCACTTGCAAGGTCCTGTATTAGGCTCTAGACTCTAAAACAATACACAAATGGACATGTTGAAGGGGAAGCATGGAGTGAAGAGCTGAGGGACAGGTACACATACTTCTTAGTGTGGCCATCTCAGTCTCCTGGCACACCCCCAGGAGGTGGTAGTAAGACTCCATCTCAGCAGTGGAGATCCGTATGGTGGAATAGGCTCGCCCATATTTACCACAGTTTGGACATTTAGACGGGAGGGTCTGGTATCGCAGCGTGCCTAGAGCGTCCATCTCCAGTCACAAATCCACCTAATTTCATCTGGGATGAGAGCGTCTGTTTTCCAATCTACTGTATCTACCCTTCAAGCCTGGCCCACCGGCTCTGCAGCAGAGGCAATGGTTCCTCGATGCTTCTGTCTGTCACACACTCACTCACTCACACAAACAGTTTCATTCCCCTGTGGCAAACGCTACTGCAGCTGTTCTCGCGCGTGTTCCCTGTAGAGCCAGCAAAGATGCCTCTAAGAGCCTTGCTTCTCTCAGCCTGACTCTCCCTCCGTCGTAATCTCTGCATTAGAAAGTAAAGCCTATTACAGAACATTTGCATACGCCTGTCCCTGTGACAACCGCAAACACAGACAACTACAGCCTGCTGTGGGGGCGTGACTGCACACTCAGGTGGGTCATTTCACCTGTCAGCTCTATTCCTTTTACTAAAAAAGGTGTTCATTTAAGTGACAGTGAAACTGGGTTACAGTAGTGCAGTCGGCGCTGACACACACTCAAGCCTTCTCAGCTTTTTCAAAACTCCTCACATTAAGCAACTGATGTGAAATCATACTTTTGTGAGGCGCTAACGTGGAACCTCATTTCTAGAACTAACAAAATCTCTCCATAGATTAAACTTCTGTCTCCGTTGTTCATGAGAGGACAAAGCAAAGTTTTCAGGTATGCTACAATTGCAGGGGCCGCAGCCCTAAATATCAACAATCAATATCAACAGACTCAAGAAGGCCCCTATATATTATAAGGTTTTGTTTGTCAATCTTTAATAGTGGGCCTAGATCATACTGCGAGACATCCACCAACAGCACATTCAGAGCTTTGACGACCAAAAACCACAAACACTCACCAACATAGACGTAGAGCTGGAAGATACTGATACATATTGGTATGTTCTGTAAATGTACTGTTACAATTTTGTTATAAAGTTCTTCGCTGCATCTTAAAAAATAAGAGACAGTGCAGATAGATGACGTAAGTTGCTGACATGTCTGTACCTGTACATTATATACACACACATATATATGTATATATATATAAATAAAGGAAAGGAATTCTCTCTTTAATTTTACTAATGCTTTTCTCTCTGTCATTCTGAAGGCATACCCAGACAATGTATATTTCAGGCAGTCCACACCACACACTTGACCTTTGTGTAGTTTTTCTAAGTAGCTTTAGTTTACCAAACTGGATTTCTCTGTAGTTCAACTTCTTCCTCTGGTGTGAATTAATCTGTAGCTTGCTCTCACTGTACATTCCCCAACACTGTGTAGCTGTCCCATCCCCGTTACTGACAATGCCAAAGTGGTACCAAGCAGGCAGGAGCACATTATGTCTCTACTGGTTCCCGGTGTTGTCCCTTCATCTAACATGACAACCACACACATTACACACACACACACACACACACACACACACACACACACACACACACACACACACACACAGGTAACTCTTTAAAATAGTCAATATGTTCATCACTTACACATCACCGATCCCATGTCGCTGCTGTTCTTGCTCTGAAGCAATCCACACAGACAGAACGGGCTGAGCCGTGCAGCTAAACCAGCATCCAGTCCGACGTCCACAGCAACATAACACACACACACATAACTAAAGACGCTACAGTCCGGTCCTGAGGGCTCTCACCTCTCCCTCAGTGCGGCAGGACAAGCGCTCCTCTTTGATGTGTAAGAGAGCAAAAGAAATAAAGAGGGCGAGAGAGTGAGAGAGACAGGGGAATGTGAATGTGTGTGTGTTTTTGTCAGAGCAGGGGTCTGAGCCTCTTCTGGCAGCCTTGTGACCAGCTGAGCTCTTACTACAGTTTAGAGAATTATTCTCAGCAACACTCCCATCGGGCAGCGGGGACCTCCCCCTGCATCCTTCCCCCTGTATTTTTACATGTGTCCCTTCATGTGTCTGCACTGGAAACAGCACATTTCCATGCTTTTAAAATGGGACAGAATAATTTAATCATATGACTCACAACCCAGCGCTGCTCCTTGGGGCTTGGGTTTTCCCATTGTTTGAGGTTTGACCGCTGCTCTTTTAATGACATCATCTCATTGATACTTCTTCTTTATCTCGATGCCCGTGAGCATTCCTGTCATGAGCCGTTTAATCTGTGCTGTACAAAGTTCCTTCAAAATATAGATTTCCTTGATGCGTCTGTTTGACACACTAACAATACTGTGTCTTACCACTTCCACACTTGGCTTGAAACTTGAATCTTAGAAGTGTTTTCATCTGCATCTCACTAACCAGTCAGGTAAATCCCAATCTGGAGTTAAATCATAAAGCTGTGGTCTCACAGTCCCAGGCTTCTTCCTTGAGGCTGATGTATGCATCAAGCGTCTACGTCCTTCCAAGCAACACCCCCCCCCCCCCCTCAACTGTCCCCCTTCTTCCTTCCACCTCTTCCTCTAACTCCTGTGTCTCCCAGTAGCCACTCTGAAAGGCCTGAGCTCCTGAAGTAAACATACGTCAGAGGCCTGCTTGTTGAAAATAGAACTTTTTCCTCAATAAATCACCTGTCTACACGGCTTTGTTGTTGAAGTGCCATGTGTATTTACTGTATGAGCAGCCAAAGTGTAAAGGATGCACACACACACACACACACACACACACACACACACACACACACACACACACACACACACGCACACACACGCACACACGCACACACACAGGTAATAAGATGTTCTCCGCCTGATCTAATCAGAAGTCACTGTCTCCAGTTAATCCTCTTACTATTGTATATGCGGGGGCAATTGTGAGGTCAGTCACAACATTAAAACCACCTCCCTAATGCTGTGCAGGTTCCCCTCACGCTGCCACAACAGCTCTGATTTGTCAAGACATGGACTCCACAAGAACTCTGAAGGTGTCCCACGAGACCTGCTGTTTTTGCGATGCTCCCAGTCATCTCGCCACCACATTCTGGCCCCTTGATGAAGTCGTTCAGGTCTGTACGGTTTCCCTTTGTTCCTGCTTGCAGCACATCAACTTCAACAAGACTGTTCACCTGCTGATTAATATACATCCTCCCCTTTGATATGTGCAACTGTGATGAGGTAATCAGTGTTATTCACTTCACTTGTGAGTGGTTTTACCGATGTGGCTGATTGTTTGGATCCTCAGCTGTGCAACCGAAACTCCCACGCAAGTCACACACGGAAACCAACAGGCCGCTCACATAATGAATACCAAACACATTATATATCCAAAAATGGGGATTTGGTTTCTCAGTCAATAAGAGTCTGGACACAGCTGTTGTTCAGTCAGTATGTATTTTGGTTTTGGGTCACTGCACTGTCTACTGATCGTGTCACATCTCCTGATTGCAGGCTGCCTTGACAGCAATAGTAAAAGTGAAACTGATAGTGTGGTGAAGTGCCGATTGTCCGAGAACGGCGCCAGAGTCGCGAGCAGAAGAGAAGAGGAAGACAATGAATGGACTGTATCCGTCGTATGTCTGTGCGTTAAAGACAGAACTCAAGTTGGGAACTCACAGCATAAAGCATAAAGCTATATGCTAACATTATGTACTTTATTATTATAGCATTATGTATATTTCTACACGTTACTCAATGTGTTGTGTTGCAACAACCTCAAAGAATCAGAACGGCACAGGTCATCTGATCCAAACCACATACTGCAGGAGTTGGAGGATTTGATTTTGTTGTTGCCTTAACTTCATTGTTCTATGTTCATTCATGTCTGGATGAAAAATTAAGTAACTTAATAACAACAGACCAGAATCTCTCTCTAAAATCAGTTGGATATAATTTAATATGAAACTATTCTGCTTACATTTTACTAAAATCCTCATTCTTGACTGTCAACTAATCATCTGCTGACCGAAACAAATGTCCAGATTTTCATTGACTAAAATCTGACTGAGAACAAAAAGGATAACATCGACTATATATGACTAATACTGACATGGACTTTCTATCACAGGACTAACAAAGTCTGACGGGGCAAGAAACACAAGCAGTCACCACTGTATTTGGTAAAACTGAAAGGAGGTGAACCCGAGAGGTTGGTAATAATCCCTTTTTACACGTTCACGACAGATAAACCTTACATGGGTTTTGGCTACTTACTGAGAAAATAAGACAGTAAGTTTTATTAAACCAGAAGTATCCTTTAGGAGACTCAGCACAGCACAAAATACTCTTATGTCCAAGTCATGTTCTAGGGTGATGCTTTTTAAATCCATCAGCAAGAGAGACACAAGACACTGGAGGGTGGAGGCAGAAGAACAGGGTGGAGCTTTTTCATACTTCTAGTTATTACATATCCCGAGTTTAACCCTTTAAAAGAATGAAGCGTCACATTACTTAACAGCAGTGGAGGTGGTTGGGGTGGATGACTGTCACACAAGAGACCAGGCTTCACATCCCGACTCCTGTCCCGGGGTTTAGGTAACAAAAGCACAGGGGACAGGGGAAGGTCGTGGTTGTGGTTTTGGTTTTGGTGTCTGAAATCACTTTTTCTTGCCACACAGTCTTTCCCTAACTTTAACCAAGTGCTGTGAGAGTCTAGACATAACAATAAAACAGTTAGCAATGCTGCACTCACTACACATGGATATTGTACTGATATTAAAGCCAACACTATAACGCTGAATGACACGTAGTGCGCTCCAACAAGTTCATTCTTGACTCTGGTGGGCTCCAGCCCAGTTTAACCACTGCTCGCCATCTCCCTGATGATATGGAGGGTGTTAATCAAGCTATACGATATACACCATTAGAATAAAATGCTGTCTATGGGTAAAACTTATTTCTGCATTAGCACAACAATTCTGCACTGGAGTTTAAACTGTTCCAGGCAGAAGAAATCAGTTTGTATCTATATTAAATTCTGCATCTTTCAATATCATCCTCTCTTGTTTGATTGGTGCAGATGAGCTCCTTTACTGCTCTGAATTGAGGGACTTGCTTGGCATGACAAGTACAAGTAAAATGCAAAATGAAAATTCAATCAATATCATCGTTCTTTCCAGTGTGGAATCCGCAGTGGAGTATTTTGAATACATGAACAGATTTTTATTCAGCAAACTAGAACAGCAGCGAGGATGTGATTCAAAGTTCAGGTCAGTCACAGCTTTTGAAACAGTCACAGTTTTGGCACAAAAACTACTTTCTGAGGAAAAAGATTAAGGTTTGGGTTAAAGTAAGTACTTCCTTAAGATTAGCTGACCTTCGTCATCTCGGTTAGAATAATAGACACATAGTTTAGGTTGTGAAATGATAGTGGTTGAAACAAACAATGATGACTGTTAGTTTCAGATGGGAAATGAACAGCCGCCTCCTGAGTCAAAGTGTTTTTTGACCCATCTCATCTTTTTCACTGTCCATGTCCATGAATGTGTTCTGCCCTTAACAACAGCTTGCTTCCCTCAGTCAAGTGCACTAAGGTGATCGACAGCTCACCTGACCTTGGCTCAACCTGTGCGGTGAGAAAACTAGGCCACACTGTGAAATCAAAGTTCACTTGTGGATCAATTCTATTGTTCAGCTGTGTTGTTGTGAACAGGACTGGTCAGCTGGCCTCAGTCCAGCTGACAGAAAGAAAGACAAAGGATATGGTAACCCACCCCTCTCCACCACCACCACCACCCCCGTATCAGAGACAGGAAGAGGAAGCAGAGAGAATGCACCTCTGACGTCATGACAACAACATGGGGGCTTGTAGAGGGGGCCTCTGGGTAATACCACAAATCCGGAGCAGCTATCAGAGGGTAGCACTTGAGATTACAGTAGATGTTAACGGTGAGAAAATCTCTTTAAAAATCTAAATCTCAATATGTTGTTTCCTATACAAGGCCAATATTCTGTAGTCATTTCTGAGAGCTTCCATGATGACACACTGCGTCACGGAAGGTAAACATCTAGTAAATAAAGTATTTTCAGTTGTTTGAAAATGTAATTGTTAAAGGAGTAGTTTAACATTTTTGAGAAGTATATTTATTTGCTTTATTTCTGAGGATAACAACAGAAAATGGAACATGGAGCTGGGGTCAGGACGTGGTTATCTTGGACTAGAAGAGGGGGAAACTGCTAGCTAGCATGTCCAACATTTAAAAGTGTGCCATGTCTATTTAAGCCTTGCTCAGATGTAAGCCTAAACATGACAATTTGTGCTTTCCATAGGAGTTACACTTTGGTTGGTTGTGTCACTGAACTGTTTCTGATATTCCCTGAGCACATTCATGGTCCTAAAATATCATCACATGGTTGCACATCTGCTGCTGTTGTTAAAGTCAAAAATTTCCTTCATCATGATGTAACTGGTGAAGCTGGAAGTGTGCAGTAAGGAAACCATTTGAATAAAAATGAAACCAGCTGTGGCCTCTGATCTTCCCATTTGTCACCTCTCTGTGTTCAGGGACTCAAGTTATTCACCTTCCTTTGTTCCAGGCCACAATATCTTCACTTCTGAGAGACGGAGACTGTGAACATGTGGTCAATTTTTAGCACTTCAGTGTCCTTCATGTCTTTTGTGTCATATGTTTCTTCCCATCGACGATAAAAACTGGGCGTCTAACCATAGCAACTGTATCATCATAACTGGAGCTATTCAGGTCTGTGACAGGACAGCACCCAGTATCCAGGAAGACTTCAGCTGAAGGATACAGGTTTAAAAAAAAATTACAATGGCTATGATTATGTAACATGAAAAGAGTGTCTGTACTGAAAGGTGGTTATTTTAAAAAGAAAAAGAAGCTCCTCTGAAAGCCAAATGAGAAAATCAATATTTTATTTAAAGACATTAGGAAACTAAAAGCTGGCTTAGTTTCAATCTTATAAAACTGTTGGCGCATAAGCAGCACTCAAACAGCTGTAGTGGTATTTTCCTCAACTTAAAATTGGCTTTACTCGTACAGGTAGGATACAGGAGGTTTATTCTAATGACGCATGCATTGCAAAGCAAGTTTTTAATAGGTAGGGATGGCCACACTGTCTGTGTGCCCAAAACCCCCAGACATTAACGTTATTATTCTTGCAATTAAACTATTCAGGAGCAATTACTTTTTGGAGCTATTTCTTGGTCAACAACCGCTGGGTAAAGTGACTACACATAGTATTTCAATACTTCCAGTCATCATAGTGGGTTTGCCAATTGGTTGTATTGGTGACAATAAATCATACGTTAGTAAAAACCATTTTCACATGCTCAAAATGAGCTTCAATTTCCACAACCAACCAACAAAACCACGAGTTAGCATGCTAGCTCTCTCCATCTGCTTCACACAGATGTTAAATATGTTCCCCATTGCAACGATCCTGCGGTTAATTACTTCGCAAAGTAATTGAACTATTTTACGATTTTAACTATTTTACTCCAGTCATTTCATCCACACTCAGTTGTGGCTGTCATGCTAATCATCTTGACCGAAACACTCCACAACTACCATTCCTGTATTTAGTTGTGCATTATTTCATTCGGCCCACCCGTCTGTACAGCGAATACTACAAAATACTACAGCAAAGGTAAGTGTATAATTTACTATAAGTGAATACTAAATGATCAAATTACTTAAAGTGAATATTAATGGATTTGACTTGCATTTCAAACTAATGTGTAAATTGAAAGGGAAAGAAGGCATGAGAATCTAGTTAATTTGTTAATTAAGGGTGTATTAAATTAGGTGTTTTCAAGACCTGTTTTCACCCTTTGAAATTAAGGGGATTTTTTTTATGTTTTCAGAGGTACTTTCAGCAATAATTAAGAACATTTTGAGTAACAGTTTTTTCACAACATAACTGCTGACTGTGTAATACAGCGTTGTTGTTACTAAAAGGATTTCTCACAAAATCATATATGAGGTTTTTATGATGCAACACAGTATGGCCCAGTATCAATCAGCAGTCCTCCTCCACTTTCTATCACTCTACAATATATCAGTTGCCAGGAATCCAACACCACCTTTCTACTCTCATTTGCTCAGAGCAACAAAACATGGCAACCTTCAACATCATCCATTCCTTCCACCTGACCGTTTCACTAGAAGCGAATGTCACTCACAGGGTCCTGTTAACCACCAGCTTAGGAGGGGCTCTCAAACTGAGCAGGGCAGGGGGGGGATTCAGTTCAGTGGAGCTTTGAATTGAATAACAATGTGACTGACTATCTGAGCAGCAAGCTCTTATCTGCAGACCTCAGTACGACTCATCCTGACACCCCGCTTCACTGGGACATGAGTAGCCATTTTAGATCGCGCGTCCGTAAAGCAGCATGATGCACATTCATGAATAATGTAGGAGGGGAACACAGGCGTTATGGAAAATTACACATCGCGGTGCTGCTGTGACATCATCAACCACCAATGGGGGATTTTGCTGTGTGATAGATAATTGATAATGTTTGCGAATGTGTGGATGTGTGTAAGGTGGTGGAGTGATGCGGTCATAATCCTCCAGACCACACCATCCCCACCTAGGAAGCTAAGAATTGTTTGAATACACACACCAAAAACTTTTAACATTTTAATATTTCAGCATTATATTTACATTTTCTCTAAATGCTATTTCCATGTTGATGCCTATATATATATAAATATAATCTATAAATAATTATAATTTATGAATATGTACATGAATCTGAATGCATACACTAATCTCTATATGTGCCTAAAGGAATCTGAAAATATGTTCAGTTTGTGAAATCACCATTGACAACCATGTACACCATGAAGAGGAAGCTCCATTTCCAACTATGTTAGCGCCTTGCTGAACAGTAGCAAGTCAAGTCAAACAACAATGTAACGACAGAAGAACAATACAAAACAACAGTAAAAACAATCATTTAAGGGGAGTTATGGTACATGGTAGGCTACATACTACTTCCCAACAAGTTAGCCAGTTACTAGTAAGTGTATTAAATGCTAACCACGTCTTCGCTAAAATGTTGAAAATCTGTCTATTCAAACTACTCTCTTAATAAAGTACTACAGTGGCTGTAAATCAATTTATAAAATTCCACAAGCCACAATCAAAACAAGGGTAGTTGACTGAAACTGACAGGAACTGATTATTAGATAAATACGGTGGTTATAATAGCAGCATCAGATGACTCCGTGATGTGACAGTCATACGACCTCGACAGTCATTTAACACACAGCGAGCGAGGAGAGCTGAGGTCAGTTGAGATGCATTATGTCCCATCATTTGATCTTGTTTCTCCCGCTCTGTTTGGTCTACATGACACTAATTAAGGGCCAATATGACTATCAGACAATAGGCTGTCTTCAAAAGGACTGGACAAAGAACTTAGAGAGAAAACGGATGACATTGCTTTAAAACTGTAGGATGATCCTTTGTATCGTTTTATTTATATTCTGAAAGGATGCAAGTGTATGGTCGTCTACAAAGTCACATGAAAGGCATGCATATATAGTGTGCGGTCCATCTAATGTAGTGATATAGCCTCTGCCTGAAGCTGTGCTGTGGTCCTGCAAACAGCTGCGTGGTTCAAACAGGAACAAGTGAGCTCCCTGCTGGTCAACGAACAACACTGTGTTGTTGGGAAGGAAAGAAAACTAGAAACAGGGGTAAATAAATAGAGTAACAGCACATAAACTATACTGTCCAACACTGTCAATATGTTGTTTGCCATTTGCTTTCTAAAAGGACACATACGAGGGTTTTCTGATGTGATGCTCCTGTCAGTAGGATAGCATCGTTTGTCTGTGCTTCCCAAATCCCTCAGACATTAAAAAACACAAATTATATCATAGAATGACTGTAATTGTAACTGTGACTCTAACTACATATAGTCTTAATGAATGTGCTACAGTGTGTTTCATTTCTTATGTGACAGTTAAAAGCTGAATCTTGAATACAGTTCATGTGATCATATCATATGATCTTCCAGCCCCGTCTCCTAGAATTCACCGTTATATAAAAGTAAACAGCAATAGTAAATACGTTTCATAGGAAATGTCGGAATCCAATAAATCAAACGGGGGTCCTCTGGTTAGTAGAAGCTAGCACAGTTTCCATGGTAATTGTCTGTACAATACCCCCAACCCCCGCCAACCTCCCACCCACCCACCAACCACCGAATGGCTGCAATGCAATACAGGAAGTGCAGTCATGGAGGATGCCGTGCGATAGTCTCCAGCGTGGCACATTAACCTACTTCCCGCACCAGCCGGGAAACAACCCGGACACAGAACAGGAGAGGAGGAGGAGGAGGAAAAAGGATGGAAGGAGGAAAGGAAAGGAAAAAGATAAGTGAGGGAAGAGAGGTGATGGGGAGGCAGAAAGAGAGGGAAGAAGGGATGGAAAAGGATGGGTGGGAGGGAATGAGGAATGGTGGGGATGCAGGGGGGATGGAAAGCAGGGAAAGAGAAAAAACGAACCACAAGGGAGGGAAGTGACTAGGAAAAAAAAAAAAAAGCAAAGGAGAGATGGCAGGATAAGGCAAACAAGGACGGTAAAGAAAAGGTGAAAGGACATAAAATAAAATTGAAGTGGATAATAGCAATAGATTTTTAAATCCATTAAATATTAACCTTTTAAATAAAAAAAGAGTGTAAATAGGATTTCTGGTCATTCACCAACATGAATATTTACACATAATTACTAAAATTACTAAGCCCTAATCACACTAAAGGTACTACAGGATGTTTGCTGCAAATACAGAAAATCAGATACTGCAATCTGCAAATACTCACTCAGATGAATCAAACATCCACACAAGCAAATCTAATTAACAATTAATATATGCAGAATAGATAACTGATGATAGTTTGATACAGTAAAGCGCTGATAAGCAACATTAATCAAACTCAAAGACTCCCTTGTTGTATACTGATGACATTATTTCCCCTCTGCCCATGTGCAAAGCATCCCTCTGCATCTCTCCTCACTCAGCGGTCCCGATGAGAGGATTCCTGCCTCTCTTTCAATCTACTCTGCCTCTCTTCATATTTACAACCAGCTCAAGGATTTCCAGAAGAAAAAAAAAACAACTGCAACCTTGAACCACATCTTCCTCCATACACTTCAGCTAACGACAGGGGGATAGTTCCAGAGAAGAGGCTTCTCCTCTACGTTTTACAATTTCCCACAGTGGAAGGACCTTGAACACAAAAAGCTCCTCTAGGTGTAACCATCCTGAAAGTGTGACGATGAAGGAAAAAAGGGGAGAAATGTAACGACTTACCAACATGAGTGATGACACACTGCACCCTCTGTAGAAGCTCCTGGACCGACATCTCGTCTTCTCTCAGCCAGCACAGCATCTCAGGGTGTGGGTTGCATCCACTCTCCTCTCCTTCTCTCTCTCCGCTGCCACGCCTCCTCCGGTCACCCTTCCTTCCTCGACAATCTCCCTGCTATCGCTCCCTGATCCAATGTTGTCCCCCCAAGTTTTCTTCTTTGCTCTGCTACTTCTAGTTTGTAGTTTTTCTTTTTTCTTCTTCTTTTTTTTTTTTTTTTTTTAATTTTCTTCCATCGAGCCTCTCCTCTGCTTCATCACAGCTCCTCCAAATCCAAACAGTCACAAATCCTGTGGATGGTGATGCTACTCCCAGCCATTCAGCAACACAGTCAGCCTGGGAATAAAATAATCAGCTTGTTAACCAGGCAGTCAGAGAATAAAACAGCAAGTAGCTCGGCCAGCCAGCCAGGGAGTATAAGATAAACAATCAGCCAGTGTTTGGTGATCAAAATAGCAAGTCAATTTATGAGCCAGTCGAGCAGTAAATAAACACCAGTCAGTCAGTCAGTCATTCAGTCAGTCAGTTATTGGACAAAAGAGACAGTTTGTCAGCCTGTCAGTGAGCAAACTACGCAGTTACTGAAAAACGGTCAGAAAAATCATTAAAGAAAAGAGCCAGTTTGTCAAGAAATGTGTAAGGCACAGCCCAAAACAGACACACAGTAATAAGGTTTTTAAAACTAGTCAGCAAAATATCAGCCACTCAAACAATTATTCAGACCTTTTCATGATGCTGGCACACCTATTCTCCAAGTCAAAAACACAATAATCCACATAGCAAAAAAAGATGTTTAAGACATGGCAAACCTAGAAAAAGCAAAGGATGCTCCTGTATGTATGTATATATATAAATATATATATTGTCAGTCACTCCCCTTACAGGAAGACTCTCCAGGCTCTGGGTAGGAAAGCACTGTTGTTTCTGCTTTGATGATGCTGTGTTTGCTATAATAAAGAAGATGAGTCACGAAGAGGGAAAACGAATCAGAGGGCTGCTATACCTGCAGGGCGGAGAGAGACACAGAGAAACAGAGGGGAGGGTGGATGGATGGGGTGGGGGCAGGTTCTAGAGAGAAATCCTGGTGCCTGGAGCCGGGCTGTGGATGGACCGGAGCCACTCAAACAGACTGATCATCAAACTGAAATATTTAAAGATTTTATTGGATTTAAGGCAGGAGAGATAAAACGTAAATTCATTTTTAAATTAACAGTGTCGTTTTTTGAGTCACTTAAAAGACAATATCTTTGTTAAGCATCTCTGATTTCACCACCAACAAAACAAATGAATAGCCACCACTCATCATTTGTCATTAATGCTTTGGCTGCCTGGATTCATTCATGCTACTGGAGAACTCAGCTGATCCCGCTCCCCATTTTGATTAAAGCAGTGATGCCTGGGCGGAGCATTAGCATCTCTCCTCGAGTCTAAGGCTCCTGGGACCGTGGAGACTGCTGGGAGACAACCATTAGCCTGAGACATCTGTGCACGGCCTAACCCTGCCACTTACTGCGCTCTGCCAACCAATTAGAGGCCCGACTGAAGGCTTTCAGACAATAGAAACATGCAGCATCGATGACACAGCAGCTGCCAGACAAAGCGCACCATAATCCTGAACAATGTGTAATGTGTGCAGCCCACTGTCCACATGCAACATTGTTGATTTAGTTGAAGTCATTTTGTTTGTTGTAAATATCAAATTTATAAATAACTGGCAAAAAAAAAAAAAACATTCCAATTATCGCAGTCCTAATAATGTGCAATAATAAAGTAGAGTAATGTAAGACAAGCATGAGTCGGTTCAGTTACAACCCTGTACAAACCTGGATACTCGACTACACTCAGCTGCTGCTGCTGATACCAGCTCTCGTACAGACTCACTGCACTCGACACTTTCCGTACACGCTGAGCTGCACTACGTAAGCCGAGGAAACGCTTGGGGGTTTATGGGCTCAGTCAAACATTGCAGACTCAGTGCTTGTAAATCTGTGGATGTTGCTCCTGACTCCTGCTGCCGGCGGTCTGATTAAGTTACACAACTTTTAGTTTTATGATTATTGTTTTGCCTCGGGTTCGTCTAAATAGGACATTTTAATAAAAAACGATACTGCAATGCCCGGGAGCGACAGCTCCTCTTTTTCAGGCCAAGTTCTCAATTTAGCCTATTTCTAACCACAGGCGGAAAGTTTGTTTCAAAACTGTAAAATGAAAATCCACAAGCATAGAACTGAGATCTACAAATGCTTTTTCGCTTCACAAATAGAAAATTGATTCACAAATGTCTGTTTGAAAGATGTAAATGTAAGGAAGATACAAATAGTTTTCATTTATTTGTAAATTGATTGAATTTATTCACATATTTTTTATTTATGGAATTTGTTTTGTGTATTTGCATATCTGTTTTATATTTGCAAGATATTTTTGCGAATTTGCTAATTAATTTTTTCTACTAATTGAAGGTGTTTTATATTTAGAGATTACATATTTACGCACGGATTGTCGATCAGTTCACAGAAATAATACCGAAACAAATCTACCTCCGTAGGCCTCTGTATACTGAGGGACAAACACTAGAGCATCCCGGTGTAGCGTCGCTAGGAAACGTGAAAGAGCAAGGGGGGGGCAGGACTAACTCCAGCGTCAACAGCATCTGATTGGAAGCCACGAAATTTCGTCGGCGGAAGTTATGTTTGCCGCCAGAGCGGGAAGACAGTACTGCTGTTACACATGTCAACAACCGGGTAGCGATATCATAGCTAGGTTTTAACACGCAGAAACCCCCCGACTGTGGAATATTCAGGTCAGAGTTTGCCTCAACAGCGGTTGATATATAAGGTAAGCTCGATGTGTCTCTGCAGAATCAACAGGTAAAGCTAGGCTAACACTGTTAGCTAACCAATAACGAACTAGCACGCACCAGCTAATTGTTGTTATCGGGTTGGTAACCATCATATGAAACGCTAGCTATAATTTATTCCATTGCAACTAAATTATCTTATGTCAATGGTTGTCATTTTAAATGCTAAACGATAAAATGCAGTTCTAGCAGCTAATAAGGCTGGTGTTTAGAGGTATCTATTATTTTGATTTTCAGTTTTCTCACATCTAACATAGCTACGCACTTAAGAGAAACTGTTCTGTAGATTATCTTCTATCCGTTAACTCTACCACTGACCATACTATCTGAATAACGGACTAGTTAAATGGTAGCAAATGTTATCTATTGTAAAATTAAGCTTTTTGGACATCACTCACAATCGAGCTACATTAAAACTAACGTTACAGTGTTGAATTTCATCTTGTGGTAAAACAAAACATACAAAGTGAGATTTCATTTTACGAAATGTAACTGCAGTGTTCTTTAACATAAAATTTGTGTCCAATTTTCCAGTGTTGTGTCCATTAAAAAGTGGATCATGACTGAGTTAATCCCCAGCAGTCTGCAAGACTTGCGCATGAAACTCTTGAATGCAGCAGGGGTATTGTTTAGTTCCTGGTGGTACAGGTGGTAGTTTGACCCTCCTGGATATCCATTAGATACTACAGACATGATGTATCTGATATCCAAGGGAAACCTTGTGCTGCAGCTTTGTTTATGTGTCATATTTATCAATGTGTGTGTCTGTTTCTGCATCTTGTATGTTTATTATTATCCCTGGATGTTTCTGCTGCTTTTACCAGAGTCAGAGGTCAGGAGTCATGCAGGCCTTTTTGAAAGGAGCAACTGTTCACTCTACCAGACCTCAGAAAGACAAGGCAGCAGCAGGGCCCAGTACAGAGAAGAAAGCCAAGGCTGTTCCTTGGGTAGAAAAATAGTAAGTCTGAACCCCAAAGGTGTGCTATGTCTGTTTGATTGTATGAATCAGACTGTACTGGACTGCATTATATTGAGAAGTGTATCTAATATTCTGTCGTCCTATAGAAAGACCTTTCATAAAATGTAGCACAACCTTTAACTGTGATCTCAGTAAACATATAATTGACTTTACACATTTGCAAATGGTGTAACATGACCACTGAGTTTATGTAATCTGTGAAGATGAATCATAGCCTTGCAAGGCTATATCAAATGTGTCTAATAAACTAGTGAGATATAGTAAATAAATATTAACAGGCTCTGTTTTTGCAAACCTCAGCAGGCCAAAGTCTGTTGATGAGGTAGCCTTTCAGGAGGAGGTGGTAGCAGTGCTGAAGAAGTCTCTGGAAGGAGCAGATGTAAGTATCAGGCACTCACACTAACAAACACTTTATTAGGAACACCATACTAAAACTGGGTAGGGTCTCCCTTTGCTCTCAAAACAGCCCCAGTTCATTGTGGCATTGATTCCACAAGATGTTGGAAACGTTCCTTTGAACTTCTGCTCCATGTTGACATGATTGCATCCCATAATTTCTGCTGATTTGTCAGCCACACATTCATGCTGCCACTCTCCTGTTCTACCACATCCCAATAGTGTTCTATTGGATTCAGATCTGGTGACATGGGAGGCCACTGAAGTTCACTGAACTAATTGTCATGGTCATGAAATCAGCTTTATGGCATTGTGCATTATATAATAAACAAGGAGGTATACAATTATAACATGTATATTATATAAAATAACTTTAAAAAAACAGTTCACAAACAAAGACAAATATCAGCTAAATTATGCATTCTTTCTGTAATGTCCTACAAAGTCTCATTGGGGTTTGTGTTGTTATTGCAGCTTCCCAACTTGCTTTTCTATGGCCCTCCTGGAACAGGAAAGACCTCCACCATCTTAGCTGCTGCCAGAGAACTTTATGGGTGAGTGAACTGTTAATAGGGTTGTGGGTAAGAAGCAGAGACTTCAGCTCTTTGTCAGTTACTCTTTTTTTGTTTTAGTTAGATTATTCACCTGTTTTCTGTTCATGGACATTTTCTTCTTGTATGAATCTCATCCTCCTCCACTGTCTCTCCTCCAGTCCAGAGCTGTTCAGACAGAGGGTGCTGGAGCTCAACGCCTCAGATGAACGCGGCATCCAGGTTGTCAGAGAGAAGGTCAAGAACTTCGCTCAGCTCACCGTGGCTGGAACTCGCTCAGAGTGAGTCAGCGTTGATAATAATATAGGGCAATTTTCCTGATGGATGCTGGGTAATAACCATATAAACTAAAAAAAATGCCTTCATTTTTAAAAAAAAACCTTTAATGTTGGGATGAATAGTTTTTGATGCGTCTCTGTCAGAGAATTCCAAACCAATGCTAAAACTTTCAGACACTGTGTTCTTCTCTATTGTAGTGGGAAGCCATGTCCTCCTTTTAAGATCATCATCCTGGATGAGGCAGACTCTATGACAGCACCAGCTCAGGCTGCACTCAGACGGACCATGGAGAAGGAATCCCGCACCACCCGCTTCTGCCTCATCTGTAACTACATCAGCAGGTCAGCTGACTGATCACAGTCATCAGCACACAAACACACTCTTTGCGAGACTGGTCCTGACTGCCCTGATATATGTGTTTTCTAGGATTATTGAACCTCTGACCTCCAGATGTTCCAAGTTTCGCTTCAAACCTCTTGCCAATCAGATCCAAGAACAACGCCTGCTTCAGATCTGTGACAAGGAGAACCTCAAGTACACCAAAGAGGTAATAAAGAAAGGATATGACAGTGTTACTGTAAGGCGGACCTGTAAGACATTTTCAATCCGTCTCTCATTCCTGTGGTTCAGTTCAAATATTGATACAGCTGCCAACAACATGTCATCAGAGCAGCTCTGTCCTGTGACAGCAATAAAGAGTGAATAGTTTGAAATGAAGTTGGATGCTAGAAAACTTAAGTGAGAGGCAGTCGAGGGGATGTGATATTAAATGAGCTATTTGTAAGTTTTGCTATCGCTACCATAGCCAGCGTTAGCATTAACAGCTGTTTACTCACCAGTCTAGAAGAAACGTTGCAACTCCGGCATCAAACTTCATTCCTTTACTCACCAAGAGAATCTTTTAAGGCTTCAGGTCTGGCAGAGAACTCCAACTGCTTTCTTTGCACAGTGGAGGTGTGATGATTGTTTCTGTTCATCTAGAGTATAGCAGCATTGGTGAAGGTGTCTGAGGGAGACCTGCGGAAAGCCATCACCTTCCTCCAGAGCGCTGCGCGCCTCAACAGCGACAAGGAGATCACAGAGCGTGCTGTCATTGAAATAGCCGGGGTGAGACGCACTTCTTTGTGTTATATTGGAGGCTGGAGAAACTGATGAAATCTTGCGTCGCTATATTTCAGTCATGTCACTGTTGTGCTGTTTTATAGGTTGTCCCTCCAAAGATGATCGACAACTTGCTCCAGATCTGCTTCAAAGGAACATTTGAGAAACTGGAGGTTGCAGTCAGTGTAGGTGTTGATATATCAGTGTTTTGTCCCTGCATTTGTGTCCTGAGTTTACAACACTTTCTTTAGTGTCAAATGCTTTTATTTTCTTGTCAGTTGTTCAAAATGGAAGATTTCAGATATAATGTTTCACGGCAAAGACTTTAATTTAATATGTCATTATGAAAAATTAGCAAACAAATAAAAAAATTACCCAAAAAAGGCCAGTTTCATCTGTGATGTCACACATTAACTGATTTAACTACTCTGTATATTCCTGATGTTGACATGCAGTGAACTCACATTCTCACATGGTGATTGTCTCCCCTGGCAGAACATGGTGGATGAAGGCTACGCAGCCACACAGATCCTGAGTCAGCTCCATGAGTCTATCATAGAGCAGGACCTGAGTGACAAGGAGAAGTCAGCCATCACAGAGAAGATGGCGGTAAGTGATCTGATGCAGTGCTCCTTCTGGTGGAGCTCCAGGGGTCCTGGAGGAAATTGGGGAAAATGGGTGATCAGTTATATTCAAGTGGGGATGTGTGAGGAAATGCTTTGTCTTTTCACAGTACTATTAATGTGCCATTAATGATTGAAATCACACGTGAGCCTTTAAAACTAACTGGTGCACGCAAATGGGATGAAACGTTTAAACTTGCCTTGTCTGATAGATGATCAATAAACTCCTGTGTGGCTTTTACTATGCAGATATGACGCTTTTTAAATCAGTGTCATCACACAAAGCTACATGTCATTTAGACTTAAATTAGGGTTGTGTTTATTACTTCATATATGGTCATTTAATCTTTTAATTGATCTCATTGGGGCCATAATTCACTCTGATACGTCTTGTAGAAGTTAATGTCCTTCAGATGGACTCATACCTTATACATGCTGTTTGTGCTTGTTTCCTCTCTGGTTCAGGTGGTGGGTAAGTGCCTGGCAGATGGTGCAGATGAGTACCTGCAGATGTTGAGCCTCTGTTCAGTCATCATGCAGCAGGCCTCCCAGAACAGCAGCTAAAACTCCACAAAACAGCATCTCTTCCCCACAGAGAGTTCTGTCATCTGCTTACAACAGGACCAATGGTCTCACTGAGACACGAGCACTTCACTCAGATTAAACTGACTTTGTACAGATTTGCGGTTTGGGACGTCACATCCACCAGTGGATTCCAGATGATAATGGTGTTGTTTACTTAATGTCTCCCTCCACTGTATGGTGAGCACAAATTAGACAGAACAATGTGAATATGCTTTCAAAATCTCTGTAACTGTTTACTCACCATTCAGATGTCTCCTTATTTCATCCTTGTTACTATTTGCCAACAGATCTTTGTACACTTTTTGAATTTTGGAAAGTAATAAATAATTTTCTGTATCTGTTTCCTTGAAGTCATTCCTCATGATTCTGATATAAGCTAAGGCCACATCCACATTAATACGTTTTACTTTTAAAATGCATCTTTTTTGCTGCGTTTATGGCGAGTCCCTAAACTCGTTTTGATTTAGTCTGGATGGGTAGAAACAACAATGCAGACACCCATGTTCACTTTCTGATTGGGTATTATCAGTCATGATGTATCCTCTGATCTGTGACGCTCATATCACATGACCCATGTCCAGACAAAAACCAGTGGCGAATGCAACATGGATAATGAATAATAAATGTTGCTGACCTTTTTGTCTTCAACTTCAACTCTGCAGTGATTCTGAAATCTCTGGTCTTCTCGCCATTTCTTTTCCTTGTTCATAGTATTTTCTGCAACTAAGAAACCAACCACAAAGTAGATACAGTCACGGGTAGCATCACTACTTACAGACTTAGACACAACAGGAAGTGTCCAAAACAAACAAAAATGGCATCTCTGATATAAGTGTCATTCTAATAGAAAGGAAAGGTTTAAAAGAAAACTGTCAAAAATACATAAAAATATGGAAAAATCTTCAGGACAACATGTTTTAAATTGTTTTCCATTATTCTCCATTTATTGTTGTTACCTACATGTTAGACCCCCACCTCTGAGAGGGGTGTCTGAATCAGTGCATGGATGTCACTCAGAGGCGGGGCTCTCTCAGCTTTCCTTTTAGGAGTGTTTGAAAACTGATTACAGACCTTGAAAGTCAGTTATGGACATTTCAGTGATTAAATCAAATTATAGCATGATCATTATTCAGTCAGTTAGAATACAGATCCAGCACAGTATCTGATTGGTTTAGCTACTGGACCAAGGCTTTCATTTCATCACACGTTTTCAACATAAGACAAGATGCCAGTACATCAGTCTAACCTTAGTGAAAACACCCTGCTCAGGGTTCCATGACACCTGCACATTAAGCAAAGAATCCCCAGAGAAACACATTAATAGTCAGTAGCAATAGAGCGTTAATATTGCAGACTCTCCTCCAGAACGGATTCTCCTGCAGGGAGTTCAGTCCACTGGTCTCAGTCACTGGAGGTGCAGAGCCAGAGTTTGCACCAGTTAGACCACAGAGCCTGAGAGCAGCTTTCCGCCACCAGGAGTCCGGCAGACGGTCAGAGTCACAGCTGACGTCAGAGTTCACTGGGTCAGACAGGATCTGAGGTCCTGTGAGGTCCACCCGGGGCTCCTGGCTGTATCTGGACCACCAGGTCAGCCTGTGCAGCTGGACAGGATAGACAAATGTCAGATACTCCCTTAACTTTAAAACGCAAAAACTATCATGATCTACCTTCCAACCTGTAATACAGGTTCACTATGTGGACGCATTTCCACTGCTGTAGTTTAACATGTAGCCAGTGTCAGCAGTTGTGCTTTTGCTTCCACTGTTCTCCACCTGCTTTGGGGACAAGTTCCTAGAACTAAGTGTGTGGTGCCAGGTAGTTTCATACTGTGTAGCTAGCACACCTTTAAGAAGGATTCAATATTGCATACTTTCAGGTAGTTGTGGCAATAACCATCAAAATTCATTCAATGAAATTCATTTAAATTCATGTGAGGTAGAGCTTACAGAGGTGGGCATGTTTTCATCTAAACTGGGTAGGGAAAAAAATACAAGCGTCCGGTATTCATCTTCTGTTTACCGCCTCAGTTTACAGACGAGAACGTAAAGAAAATGAATGTTCCTTACATTTTCTTTAGGTATCGGGGCGGTGGCCAAGCTGATAGCAGCAATGATGAGGCAGGTGAGAGCCAACAGGATGAGAGCAAAGTACAGGTAGTGGACATCAGCCACGATAGCAGGGCGATGATCAGGCTGACCACAGGAGGGAGCTAAATAAGAGAACTCCAGAACCATGCGGATCAGTCCCACCACCAATCCAATCATCAGACCCCAGAATGCACCCTGAGACACACATACACAAAATATGAAAAGCACAGACATATGGAACTTTGATCTTGTGGACTTGTCTTGTAGAGAAGTCCAGTGGACTGTCCATAAAGCTTTTACTTTTACTGTCCCTGAACTGGACAATCACAATTAAGTCAGTATTTAAGTGCACTGTCGGGCTGGGCAGTACTATTGTTTTATAAATGGGAAATCTGTTAAAATTATGAGTGTTTATTTTTAGTTATAATTACATTGCAGCCAGAATTATATCCACTGAAATAACAATTTAATTAAGGTGATTGGGGTCATTTGTTGGCAGAGGACGGCTTAGGGTGATATTGCAGCTGACACTGCAGAGGGTTTACTACACATTTATTACACACTAAAAGCATCAACCATACAACCAATAATATTTGAGTGTAATAAACACAAGGCACAAATTGTATCCTTGCAAGATATACAGGTGTAGGTAGGTGTGTGTGTGTGTGTGTGTGTGTGTGTGTGTGTGTGTGTGAGTGAGTGAGAGAGAGAGAGAGAGAGAGAGAGAGAGAGAGAGAGAGAGAAAGAGAGAGAGACCTACCTGCTCATTGGCACGTGGCCAGAAGATAGCCATCATGAACACAGCGGTAATGGGAGGAGCTAGAAAGCTGGTCACTGATTGGATATAATCAAACAGCTGGCCACTATTGGCTGTTTGGATGACTGGAATCCACAACAGACTGACACACACCAAGACCAGGATGAACACCCTGAAAATACATACAGTATTATTAGTACTATTATTATTATTATTATGTCAGCTGGGTGAGGTCAAAAAGAGAGGAACGTTTCAGAGTTTGTTTGACAACATGGCTTTTGAATTTTGGACCATATAAAACAATAAAACAACTACCATTCGTTTATATCTTCTGTCATTCCCCAAAATGTGCAGCCATACAACTTCATAATGACCGCTACCTTCCAACAATCATGAGTTCCATCTCAGAAGCTTTAGGTCTGGCTCGGTGGTAGAGGTCCAGTGTAAACAGAGTGGAGCTGCTGTTAAAGATGGAGGTCAGAGATGACATCAGAGCGGCTAACATCACTGCTAGCATCAGACCTCGAAGACCTGCACAGAGACAATGAACAATTTACAGAGGGGGAAAAACAATAATAATGCAGAAGCAAATAACAGCACAGCAAACATGTCATAGAGACGTATACAGTTCATTGTGATTTGATTGCTCTACAGTCTCAATAAAAAAAAAGTTTGTTGTCGATGTGTTGATGCAAGATTTTTAAGGTACAAAAACATATTTAGAAAATCCAAAAAATCAAATATGGAGAATGGAGGATTCTGCATAATTAAGTAAGTTTCAATGCAAGACCAAAAGTTTGGTTTGGTTTATTTCATGCTTAATTGAACAAACATATGGCGCCTTCTCAGCTCTAAACTTAGATACGGCTGGACTGAAAACAGCTGTTGTGTATGCGCTTGAAACTCACCCATAGGCATTAGCTCTATCACTAGTTTAGGGTAGGCGATATTGGAGCAACCGACTGAAGCTCCACACACACGCTTACACACCGCTGGATCCACACAACCTATTTCATCTACAAACACATAAACAGGGAGAATAGAGAAGGGGAGAAAATAAAACATGTGAATCGTTGGTTTCAGAGAGTATTTAAGTATTTAAATTGACATTTTTCCCATCAATCTATATTCAGTAACCAGTAATGACATGTTTTCAGAAACAAAAATCCACACCCTTCTTGCTCAGTTTTACTTTTTCTTTACTAGTTCATCACACCTGGTGTTTTATGTAGTAAACCCAAATCATAGCTGTGTAGGGACCAAATGTGTTTTAGATGGAAGATCGGTGCCGGGATGTTACTAAAGTAGTGATCAAATCAAAACGGTGCCTGTACTTCTAGACAAAGAACCCTTGACATGAGAGTTCAACAGAGAGAGGCAGACAGACTGACCTGGGAACAGTGCTCGGCTGATCATGCCTGGCATGACAATGAAGAACATGGGCAGCAGTTTGAGGTAGCCGCCCAACACACTTCCTCCTTTGGCGTGAGACAAAGACTTGGCTGACAGAGATCTCTGGACTATAACCTGCAGAAACACACACACACACACACACACACACACACACACACACACACACACACACACACACAC
>NW_019525119.1:183473-231288 GCF_002814215.2 Seriola lalandi dorsalis
AGCTGACATATATTGGGTCATGAGGCCCTCGTACCAGCCAACTTTGGAGAATGCTGGAAAAATGTGCAAAAAACACACACACACACTTTACTATCAATGAATGAATTTGCAATGAATAGGTATTTTCTGTGAGACATTTGACATGAAAATGTTCACTCAACAAAAGTCATACAAAACATTTTCAGTTTTAGTTATCTGAACAAGAGTCCACGCAGAAATCTTTCTTTTCACAAAGTCTATGTCCAGCATGTTATTGATTGTGTGTGTGTGTGTGTGTGTGTGTGTGTGTGTGTGTGTGTGTGTGTGTGTGTGTGTGCGCACCCTACCTATGAACATTAGTGCAAAGGCTCCCCCAACCATGATCACAGTCTGGAGCGCATCAGTGTAGATCACTGCTGCCAAACCACCTATATCACACACAGACACACACACACAAGACAGACAGATACACACATTTACGTTACTGTGTACAGCAGCATTCAACAAGGAGCTGGCATTATGCTTTTTTTTTAGGTTAATATGTCTGGAGAAACAAGCTAATAATAACTGTTAATAATAAGAACATCCATAGGCAGGATAAAGAACGGAGACTGCGCCAGAGCCAGAAAAGTAGCTACATCCATGAAAGTAGTGACAGAACATGGATGAGATGAAGACAATTATACAGGCTGCTGTACGTTTACTTTCAGAAATAAAAACTCTTGGCTAAACTGACATATCAACAAAAAAGCAGGAAGGACACGACACACTCGCTCCTGATTGGTTACAAAGTCAGAATGAAAAAAGTAAAACCAAAAGGACATTTATTTTTCTCTATTTATGAGAATGGATTATAGGAAGGACAAAGAAGTGTGTGTGTGTGTGTTTACCTGCCACAGTGTAAGCAGCAGTGACCACCAGCAGTATACCTGTGGACAGATAGAGATCCCAGCCCAACGACACCTGGATGAACAATGCCCCCGAAAAGATATCTGTCTGGGTAACACACACACACACGTACACATTTTTTTTCCTATCCTGGTTTGTATTTCATTCATGTCACTTTGAATAAAAGAATCTGCCAAATGAACACATGTAAACATGTAAGTGTGCACGTCTTACAGATATTTTGGTGAAAATGTAGAGGATGAGTGACAGAACAGACATGTATATGCGTATCCTCTGGCCTCCAAAGCGCTTGGCGAGGTATTCGGGCATGGTCACCACACCAGCAGAGATGTAGACAGGAATAAAGATCCAACCCAGTGCCACCAGGACCCACGCCGCCTACACAAACACACACACACACACTCTCGGGTGAGTGTTGTCTGGTATTGTAGGGTCTTTCCTGTATTGCTAATACATTGAATGCAGTACACAAAGGATGACACTACACAAATCACCCTCTTTACTGTAATAAAATACACATCCCAAGCAACTAGTACAGTTGGATCAATCATTGAGAGATGGAAAGAATAAATCTGCCAAGCACAAGGCATCCTCCAAAACTGACTGAGTGTGCAAGAAGAAGAAGACAAGCGAGGGAAGTCACCAACAGACCCATGGCGACTGTTGCCGCCAGAAGACGATCAGAGATCAGAGACTCCTGAAGTGAGTTAGAAGAAGGTTCTGTGGTCTGATGAGACCGAGATTGAGCTATTTGGCTATCGGGCTAAACGCCACGGTTGGTGAAAGCACGACACTGCACATCATGTAAAGTCCTGGACCGTGTTTCTTACATTCCATTCAAATCCTCCAACAGCGATGCCTCCTGCTGCTCCTGTTCCTGCTAGACCGATAAACAAACCACTGCCAACATTGCTGGACATCAGTGAGGCTCCGATCTGTAAACACATGCAGATAATACACAATAACAGCACAGGTTTATATTAAACAAACTGAGTTTTTGCTTTTGACAGACTCAATCTGGATATAAATCTATTCCTCAGAGGCTCTCCCTGACATCTTCTGTAGATCATTTAATAGTATTTTGTGTCACATATTATTATTGAGGGGCAGTGAGAATGTGTGGACAGTGAAAGTCAATATGTCATGTATTAAAGTTTAGAATAATAAAACTTATTTAGTGAAATTGGCACATATAGTTTGGTCCCTTTTTCTTACCTATTTATAAATAATTATTTTGTTATTTATGCTGCTCCTAAAGCTTAAGGCTGAACTTCTGCACTAAAACATACTAATACTGACTGACTATTGACTATGTCAGAATATCTGTTCTGTAATGTTACAGTGGGTTTAAGAGAAGCAACACGTAACTATTGAGTACATGGACAGGACATGAATGCAGACAAATGAACAGTGCAGTATGTTGGCAGTATATAGCATAACACATTAACATGGAAGTGAGAAGTAAACATCATGCACACCAGCACAACAGGTACTCACAGGCCACCAGGTCATTGAACGACCAGCCAGGAAGTAGCCGCCTACAGTGCTGCGATTGGCTCGTACTGATGACTGCAGGAGAGGCAGAGGTAAAGATCAGACCAGCAGTCACATCAGAATGACTTTACCTAAATACATACTGACTAATTAAAGAATAAGAGCCTAAAGGAGGCAAGCACCTTTAAAGGTGCCCTAGATTATGAAGGAAAAAATTGTAAACTATGTAAAGAAACATTTAGCATGTACAGAGACTTGCAGTCATGTCTTGAAACACTGTCGCCTGTTCATTGAAATATTTCTTCTTTTTCACATAATGAAAAGTGAAGCCTTTCAAAGTTTTTAGGATGCTTTAATAACATTAAAATAATGCTGAATGTGTAACTGTTAAGTGAGTTGAGCCACTTCTTACCCAGATGCCAACCACCATGACAAAGATAAAATACACGACAACCACAGCGATGTCAAGAGCCTCCAAACTGAGACGTGTGACAGGAGGTTCTGCAGTGGTGAACCCAGAGGTACTGCTGCCTGCCAAGCACACAACAGAACATCAATATGGTAAGTAGCATTTTCTTCTCTTCAACACATATCCAACTGTGTCAAAAACAAAAGAAAAATCAAAGTCATCTGTGTTAAATTGTGTCATAAATAGCGTTTGACTTCTTGAGTTGTGGACAAAAATGTTGTTTTCTGAGGTCACAGTGACCTTGATCTTTCACCTTTGACTGACAAAATCTAATCAGTTCATCTTTTAGTCCAAGTAAGCGTTTATATGAAGAAATTCCCTCATGGCGTTACGGATGGAACGATGGACGGACAAGCAGAAAAAAAACATAACATAACTCCTCTGGTCCTGCTGCCAGCACAGAGGCATACAAACGGTTATAGTATACAAGGTCTGTTGTGGATGTGTGGAGATTGGCCTAGACCTGCTGGATAATCCACAGAGGTCTCCGACTCTCGTCCATTATATTGGGGCGATGGCAGAGGTCCAAGAGGCGGGGTTCTCAAAGGTTTCAAAACATTGACAAATGTGATTGAAACTATCTGCATACTGTAGATAGCACAAGGGATAAATGGGATAACATGTTGGGTGAACTGACCCCTCACGATGTGTTTTAGTGCCTTGCATGAACAGGCACTAAAGATAAATCACTGCTACAGCACCGATACTTCATTTCTTTTTCCTTATTATACACATCGGCAAATCGGTAAAATGAAAAACGAAAAATGATTATTAGACTGTTGAAGTGAAAAGCTCAAAAGAGTTGCCCGTCCCTGTTAACTTTTTGAATTAGCTGTTTTTTAAAATTTTGTTCCATTACATACTTCTTATTTATAGCTTGTATCTCAACTTCCCCCATTATCCCTAAAACCCTATAAAACTGAGTGAAGGAAGGTTCAGACCTGTAGTGAGACTGCCAGACATGTTTATTCCAATCTTGCAGATCGTGTTGACTTCTTAAAAACACACTCGGTCTTCCAGCGTTTCCCCTATTTATTTGGTTCCTCTGACTCTGACAGAGTAAGTCTGTCCTGCTAGTAAACATAAGAGAGGTATGTGAATCTGTTTAGACAGACTTTAGCTTAATTATTAATCACTTTGTTACTGAGATGGTCAAACTTCACAGGGAAGCAATAATCCCTTGGCAAAGACTCACATACATACCATCATTTAAAAAGCGCCCACAGTTCGGTACAGTATGCAGTTTGAATCCACATTTAATTGGTCAATGCTACACTGCTCAGTGGCAGTTGCAAAAGTAATATGCTGCTCCTGTATTCTACTCAGACTTGTATAGGTAAGTTCATCTACATGAAGTGTTAAGGAAAGCGAGTATGTACGAGAGCTGGTATCAGCAGCAGCTAAGTCACATGGTTTGTAGTTCTGAACAATATATATATTAAAAAATGTATAATTGACCAGACACATTAGCTCAAAATGCAGTTTTAAAACCAACAAATCACTGTCCCTGTCTCTATCCTCTGTGTGCCATGCAGATCTGTGATTTACACAAGGTGTTCACTCACAGGAAGCGCACGCACGTACATACGCGCACGCACGCACGCACGCGCACACACACGCACACACACACACACACACACACACACACACGCACACACGCACACATTACATTGAGTTACATTAATTTCCTGGAGACGTACTTTAATCTTAACTACTACTTGCCAAACCCTAACTCTTCACATTAACATTTAATGATTCACATTATTGGGACTTGCTTTTTGTCCCCATAAGGAAAACAAGTCTCCATAATGTGATGTAAACAGATTTAGGTTCCCACAACATTAATAACACACTCACTCTCTCTCTCACACACACACACACACACACACACACACACACACACACACACACACACAGAGCTGGTTTCTATTGGAGCACTCCAGGTAGCACATCCAGGCTTCTGAAACCAGGAAGTAATGTTTACATGTGCAACTCATAACTGAAATACTATGAAAACTCAATCTTAATCAGAATGCCAGTGCACATATAAATAGGATATTTGTGAAAAAATAACTAAACAGGAAAATTCAAACTACAACTTAAGTGTAAATTTCAAGATTCTTTAACTTCCCCAAATAATTTTTTTGACCTCCCCAAGCTATGACACTCCTAGAAATACTGAGTATTGTTTTCCACAACTAAGATGAAATCAAGTGAACTGACTCAGAGTTTATTTTGTCATTGTCAATAACTTTATTACATGAACTCTTTGTACAACATATAGTAAATCTTACAGCCATCTTCCGCCTCAAAGTTCGGGTGGTCCAGCTATCTTCCATCCCTCCATCTTGCCGACTTTTGTGAAGAAAGCCAGGGTTCCCAGACCCAGACACGCCGATGTACCCGTCATAGCACTATGGGCTGAGGATGTAGACACACACAGAGAAGACAATCTGGCTTAATTTACGTAAGTTGTTAGCATAATTTTTACACATCACATGCATCTGTGGAATCACACACCTTTTAACTCCTGAGTAGTAAAATAGTATCCTCCACCACCCAGAAAAAATCTCGTCTGTCAAAATACAGATTTATGGTCTGAATCGATTTACAGTCCACAGAGAATTGGACAAGAAGCAGCAACAACACAGCTGGGACAAACTACAAAAAGATGCAGGCTAGTTTGCAAAAGAGAGTGCAAGGAAGAGACGCAGGGATGAATGAGCTGTATTCACCAATTGAGACATCTTTGTTCACTCAAGTGTCATTCTGAGGAGGCGTCAAGTTACACAAGATGCACAGCTATTTAACTGTCCTATAATGTCTAGGAATAGTTAAGCAACAGAAGCAAGAAAAACCTCTGACATCTGACGACTGCTGCTCCAACACTGATCAAAGATCTAGTTCAGTGTCAAGCTGTCACATCAGACAATTTATTAAAATATGTTTATTAGTTGAATGAATGGACATGAGGGAGCAATGAAACCAATTATAAATGTTCTAAATAAAAGCAATAGCCTCGTTACATAGCGAAAGACTGCAGGTAGAGTAAGTCTGATGTCCTTTCCAGACCATATTACAGAGCCAAAAATGGCAGTATATTTTTAGTGAATGAACCTATAGTCGCCTGAATGGAAAATTAAAGAAAAAAAAAAAGAAAAGCCCGGAAGAGTGAGTTTGGGTGGATGCAGAATTGGCTGAATAAAAAGCACCCAGTATTTCCACTGTGAAGTCTGATACTTACTTCTGGCTCCCAGGAAGATGCCAGAGGCACAGCCTCCAATGAAGTAATTCAGTGGGTCATCTGGAGCTTCACGAGCCTGAGCACTGAGACACGTTGCCATGCCAAATATGGCTCCCATGGTGGCTGGTACAACAAAAACAGACATCCATATCAGCATTACACAATTTGATGCAATCATTCAGAGCAATTTGTGGATTTCATAAGTCACTACATCAGCTCATTTAAACCAAACAGTCTGAGTCACATGACTGAGATTTGGCCAGTGACATAGTCAACATTGCTCTGGCTCTGTACTCCAGTGCTTTGGATGTAAAATGAAAAAAATGATAGAGCCAAGCAACCAAGGAGTTTTAGGGTTAAAGTGGAATATTCTTGACTGGGCAAGTTACTCCCCTCACCTCAATCCATAACATTTCTGCAATAACTGAAGTGGCTGCAGAACAGACCTGACAAGAGCCCTAGCGGGGTTAGATACAAAGCGTCTCAGGAGGGTTTGCAACCAAATATTATTATATTATGCATTTCTTTTTCTGTCTTTATTTTAAATTCCTACACTTCAGATATGGCTCAAATGAAAACTTAATGATGGCGTTTATCCTTAGTGCACCTGGACAGTAAATTGAACTGGTCCCTGAACACGGGTGCCATCTACTGAAAGGGCAGAGCCGGCTCTTTTTCCTCAGGTGGCTCAGGTCCTTTGACATCTGCAGTGAAATGCTGCACATGTTTTGGGGCAGCAGCATGTCCGACATGAACACAAGGAGACTGGACAAGCTGGTCAAAAATGCTGGGTCTGTGATCTGGGTCGAGTCTGGACTCACTCAGGGCTGTCATAGAGAGATGCATGCAATATAAGATGGAGGCTATCTTGGACAATACCAACCATTTTTTGCACAACACTCTAGCAGGAAAGAGAAGCAGCTGCAGCTGCAACAAATGTCTCATCTCCCTGCAGAACAGAGAGGTTCAGGAGATCCTTTGTTCCCACTGCCATCAGGCTATACAACACCTCAGCCAAAGGAAGTGGGCAAATTTAATTATTATTGTTTATCTATTATTAACTGTTTTTATTATTATTAACAATGAGCAAATAATTGACAATTGACACATGAATTTCCCCTCGAGGATAAATAAAGTATCTATCCATCCATATATCTATCTATTGCTTGTTTCATTTTGCACTCAATGTGCTGGACACAAGAACAGAAACAACAAAAAAAGAAAATCAGTGTTTCCCACAAAATTTAATTCTATTTCTGGCAGTAGCTGAGCAGAGGTGGGGTGGAGGTTTCTGTGGAAAACACTGCTGGACCTTGCAACTGTTAAGTTGTGGACTGTGATAATATGAAAATTTACCCATGGTAACAGTTGTGCTGGTGGCCCTCTGTAGTGCTACCAATGCAGAATCAGGCTGGAATGCCACGATGTGATAGGCTGAACCAACCAGGCCTGAAAACACACACAAAGACACACATTAACAAACTTGAAATCAACAATAAGTCACACAAGGCTGACTATGGAATCTTTTGTTTTAGATATGGTCACACTGAATAGTGTCCCGTAGTAGTGAGTACCAAAGCTATTGAAACTCAAAGTTGTTGTTCTGAATTCTTAGTCCTTATCTGATCTTAAGGTCTAAGGACTGAGTGGCACATGCCACAGATTGTAAAGCCCCTTACGGCAAATCTGTGATATTTGACTTAAATATAAAATTTGACTTGACGGTGCCAAACGGGGCTTAAACCTACAGGTTCATTTGAATGTTAATGTCTGCTCACTCACTGTACATTGATATTTTTGACAAACAATAACATAATAGGTATTTCAATGTGTAAACTACAAATATTATTAGACAATTAAAATTATTATTAGAGAATTACAGAATCAAGAAACTACACTTCACCTGGTGACTGTGCTCTCTCCGGAGATATGCAGAGTTCAGTACTCCATTTCAAACCGTATTCAAATATCAGACTGGTATTAGTTTTGGTGGCAACTGTCCATAAATTAATTCAGTCAAATATTTAAACTTGAGATGTCAAACTGTCTAAAACAATCTTTAGTTTACCTACACAACACCAGCGCTAGTATGTGTTGTTGTCTCCTTCTTAGCGGCAACAAACGTACTACTGGTTGAGGAAAGCATACATTGGCTTGTGGCTTTAAGAAAACACTGACTGCAAAAACGCACAAGTCAAATTCGAGCTAATAAAACAAAATTCATTTAGCTTAGTGTCTGAATTATAATGTGAAAGCAGCTTGTTTCAAACCAATCCTGGGCTAACATGCTAGCTCAAACGCGTTAGCACTAGCTAAAACAATAACGCTAATCCAATACGCAACACCGCAACAATATGCATCTATAGCCAGCTAGACTCGGGGTGGTTTTATTAATGCTGATATTTACCCAAAGCTGTGCCCAGTTTGGTAGTTATCCATGTTTTCCCGATGCAGTCCGTGCCCTCTGGTAGGTCCCAGTACCCCATTTTCGTACTTAGCAAGGACACTGTGGACAGTGGAATTCTCGCGAGAAACGTATTCCTCGTATGTTTCTGTTGTCTGACAACCCCGTCTATGACACATTACCGCCACCTACTGGAATGGAGTGTGAAGCAGTAGAAAAGCACTGGAAAGTGTGATCAACCGGTTTCTTAACTAAGATAGATTAATATTTGACTCTGTAACAATGAAACGTTGTAATATTACATTACTTGCTTTGCTTCCTTCAGTCAATTAGTTTCCTGTACTCATTAAGTGTAGTGAAAACACTTTAACTGATTCTGGTTTATGCGTTGATGTGTGAAACTGAGCACTGTATGTTCTAACCTTACATGAATAATGATTTCCCATTTCTGCTACCAATATACTGCCTATGTCTTGTAAGTACGTTTCCTGTTTCACTATCACCACAGTAGTACTGTGTGTACACAGCAGTTTCTCAAATTCCAGGAGGGAACAGAAAATCTCTATAAAAATCAATGACTATAAATCTGTAAGTCACTACCAACAGGGAGAGTTAACCAGAAGAGTATGTTTTTGAGTGGAGGGTTGTAAGAGTAGAGAGATGACAAGCTGTTGCTTTCTACAATAGTTTTGTGTATTTTATGAAAATTCATCACATGGATACACAGTTTTAAAACAATTTATTAACATTACATTAAGGTTTCCAGCTTTTTAGGGTTATTTACACTTCTTAGAGTAACCCCAGAATCAAAGTAAAACTCAGCCACAGAGTTCCCTCCTGCAACACACGGTGTTCAGGCAGTCACCCTGCCATACAAGTGTCATTAGTCTGGGTTTCAGTGTCCTGTTTGAATTTTTTGGAGAAATCCCTTTTTTGGAATGAAAACAACCCAATTTTAACATACTTTATATGGACAAATGGAAGCTTTACATGAGAGCCTGTTTTTTAGGGATTCACATATAAAGAAGTTATTTCTTCTGCCAGAATTGGCTGTATTTGTCAGCTTCGAAGTCATCTTCATAGTGGACTGCCGTCTCTGTTTGCTTCTTCCTGACCTCTCTCTTTTTCTGCCGAGCTCGACGCTCCTCTTCAGACAGACTGGATAGAATGACTGGCATCTTTCAAAACACACAAAGAGACAACATTAAAGTGATGATGGTATGTCACTCTAGTTCTAGTGGCATATGTCAATTCTGAGTGATATTTCACAGATTTATTTTGGCACTTCTAAACAGTGTCACTCATGTTTCACTGCCATATACCACTCCTCACAGGTATATATACCGATTCTTACATTCTGACATATGCCCCTGCTTATTATGATTTGCTGACACTATGCAAATTATAGATGGCTTCTTGCTCTTTTTCACTGGTAGATACCTCTGTCCACTGATATGCAGGTCAGCAGGTCACTTTTTTAATCTCAGCACTGCTGTAAATTTATTGGAGCGCAATGCTAGAAATAAAATGCTGGAGTCCCCTTTAAAGGCAAACATTGTCTACAACTCTCATTTTCTGCACTTGTTTAAATGAAGACAACTGGTATTTTTATCTCATGTCATCATGTGTCTATTCTGATGCTGCTCCAGCTCCTGAACAAATTTCTATTAACAAAACTAATAATAAAACCCTTATTGAAAACTGAATTTATTCCAGTGAGACCTTTGATTTGCATATATCACAAATCAGTGGTTGAGAAACTCTGTATGGAAACCGCAAAGCGTGAAGGAGATGAAGTACTAACCGTGAGGATGCGTCTGGGTTCTGTGTATCTGATGTTGATTGTAGATCCATCGGGCCGGACCAGCATCACAGGGTACAGTCTCTCATATTTATACCGATCACAGCGCACGATGGACGTCCTGTTGGAGTTGAGCTGAGCGACGTGAGTGTGGAACAGAGAAGCCATCTGTGCTCGGAGCGGTAACACTGACTGGCATCCTGTCCGCGTGAACACAGGGCAAACACACCTGCACGTACATACACAAGACCACCATTTCCACACACATAAAAATAAACATATTGTAAATATCGGATATACCAGTGACAAACATGGTTAAGGGACATTTATCTCTATTTCTATCATGTAAGTATAGAACTTAAGCAATTCAATATTATACAATGAACAATTCAACATTAGAGTTGGGAGAAATGTTTACATGACCGTGCCTCTTGGTTGATTTACACAATGTTTGAGAGCTAACTAACATGAGCTCTAATTGTCAGTGCTTTGTTTATCAAACATGCATTTCCGGTCATTATTCAACGAGTCTTACCTCGATAACAGACTCCGAGGAGCACAGAGCTTCATTAGAAACATGTTGGCCGTGAAGAAAATACTCATCCAATATTAGTCTGGTGGTGGTGCAGTCATATGCCCTGAAAGGAAGCACTTCCCTACAGAAGGTCAAACATTGGAGTTCACAGAGTAAGTGTCCGTCTGAAACAAGGTAGAGCGCAGGGTCCGTGCGTGTAAAATATTATTCTCCTGCAGTTGTTCACGTTGTATAATGAAAACTGTCATCTTAAAGGGTATTGCTTAATTTCATTGTCCTATTTGTGCTAAGTGGAAATATGTGTTGACGTTTGTGAGCTCATTCTTCATTAGCCGAAATGCTGTTGACGATTTGCGTGTGTTATTGTCGATTAAATGAAGCCGGAAACAGACACGGCTCGTCTTCAAAATAAAGGTTGCGTGGTTTGGACAAACGTGCTGGCAGTCAATTTAAGGAGAGCTAAGCTGCGGTGGTGGTGGGGAGAGGTGAAGGGGTCGGTTCGATATATGGTTGGCACAGAAAATGTTTAGGGGTTGTTGCACAGATTAACCCAACCAAAATGATTGCAATGCAATCCATCTGTGGTCTTCAGTGAATGAGATGCTGGTCATTTAACTTCTATGTCCATCTTTTTTTATACATTATCTCTCAGTTCACTCACAAAAATGACCTAAATCAAATCAACACTTATATGACCCAGTGTCAATTATAATTAAAACAGGATGTTTTGTTATTAACTGTTGTAAAGTTTTGTATAAAATATTTAATGTTCCGTGTTTGTGGTCGAGCCGGTGAACCGGAAATACTTATCACACAACTGACCTCTTCACCAATGCTGACATAGCTCTGTGGCACTGAGCGTAGGATCAGTGTAATGTGCTCAGGGGACTGTTTCTGATAAACGAAAAATATAGTGTAGTTATTCTCTCTGCCCTCGGATAAGCAGGACATCACCAGCATGAGTACAATGTTTGCAGACACAATTCTGATCGTGTTCATCTCTGTTTGTACGGCACTGTTAGCCGAAGGTGAGTGAAATCTTCCTGACAGATCGTCAAGCGTTTTACTATCGTCCAAGAAACGCATTGAAAAAGTAAATTTGAACACCATTCTTGGTTATATAGCGAGGAATAGCTAACTAACTTTGTTAATATTGCTTAATTGCTTATTATGGTGCTTTTGAGGACGGTAGTTTCCTAGTTAGCCAGTGGATTTCGACAACTAAGATAATGCTATACGTTAGCATCAAGAGAGAAGAGAACTTCCGCTAACATTTTCACAATACAATCCTTTAAGAAACGCTTTTCTCGTCCTCTCAATGTCAGACATTCTCATTAAGGGGAATAGAAATCAAAATTTAAGTTAACATGACTATGATACTGTGGATTTCTACATCTCTTTTATTTAATTATAGTTTCCAAAACAGGGTTCGTTATCTTTGTTTCCTCGTAATCGTCATGTTAAAACTGTAATATAGCTTTGTTAGTGGCATTCAAGTGCTGTGGGAAATTGCAAGTCTTTAAATCCAGCCACCAAATAGCAAACACTGAAGTACAGGATGCAGGATAATTACTAATTGTCTTGTACATTTGAATTTCCAAGAGCATTGATTGTGAATTTATATTTGATTTACATTGGTCTCAGACAAGTACTTGGAAGTTGATCTCCTCTCCTGAAGTCAGACAGGTAGAAACAACTCTAGCGTGTTAGTGTTGCACTTGGAGTTTGTGATATGGATAAAATTCTGACATTGTATGTAATTGTATATTGTGATATCAGTACATGTAATGATATAGTATATTTTCTGGGAAATCTGAAAAACTGTATATTGATGAAATAATGATAAATATCTGCTATAGGGTGATCCAGTAATATCTGAAAAATCTAAGGACAGGAAGAAGTTCTCATAGTTTCGGTCACTCAACACTATGTTGCCCCATAGTGTCAATGGTCCATTAATAGTTTTTGTTTTTATACAAACAAATCTGTTCTGATTTTCTCTGCAGGAATTACTTGGGTTTTAGTGTATCGCACTGAAAAGTACAAGAGGCTAAAGGCTGAAGTGGAAAAGCAAAGCAAAAAACGTAAGTGACACATATGTGAGTCTCATATTATTGTAATTTTTGCTTTGATTGTGTTTATTGTATTCACTGTTGCCTGTTTGATATTAGTTGAGAAGAAAAAGGAAACCATCACAGAGTCTGCAGGACGTCAACAGAAGAAGAAGATCGGTAAGAACTCAGTCAACAAATTGTAATAAGTTGTGTTTAAGAAAACACTGATAAATGGAAGAGGAAGACCTCAACCTACTGCTTTTATGAACAGTCCTTTTTGGCAAAATGACTGTCGCTTGATAAGTGAGCTATGCTTCTGAATGTATTACAGAAAGACAAGAAGAGAAACTGAAAAATAACAACAGAGACCTTTCTATGGTGAGACAACTTGTTAACAATGATTATATAATAGTTAAATCATCAAATTTTTTATTATCATACAAGATGGGATCATGTCTGGGATTGTGTGTTATCATATCATGTCTGCCACCTGTAGTGCAGAATAAATGTTGTATAAGAGCATTAACAGCCTTACCTACACTTGTACATGATCGATAGTAAAAAGTAATATGACATTTGAATGTGTCACTTTTGCCAAATTCCAGTTAAATGTCATCTTGTTTTTAAATTTTACATGTGCTTGTAGGTGCGCATGAAGTCCATGTTTGCCATTGGCTTCTGCTTTACAGCTTTGATGGGCATGTTCAACTCCATGTAAGTCTTGCACACAGTTACATCAGGTCAATATAATATTTTCATGTTTTTATTTCAAAATCAAACAGAATGAATGAAAAGAGAAAAGTCGATGACTGTTAGTCTGTCGGTCACTGAAAGCTCAGAAATTTCTGTTTGCATTTGAGAAAAGTAAATGTTAGATTAGAGCAAATATTGTTTCCTGTAACTGCTTTAAACAAACTGTTAATATCTCACCACTATCTATTTTTTTTTTTTCTTCAGCTTTGATGGAAGAGTAGTGGCCAAGTTGCCATTCGTGCCGCTGTCTTACATCCAGGGACTGTCCCATCGCAACCTACTGGGCGAGGATTACACTGACTGCTCCTTTATCTTCCTTTACATCCTCTGCACCATGTCCATCAGACAGGTAACTTCTACACTTAAAACTTCAGAGCCAGTGTGGGGTCAGTACCTTTTACCATATGTCACTGGACAATTGTGGATTTAATGGGTTGTATTGGAGGGGGCCAGAATTCATTTTGACATTTTGAAAACCAAGAAAGGAACTAAGGAACTATTTAAATATGTGTGTTTTCATCTGCTGTTCCTCAACAGCTGCTCATGCCTTATAAACCTTTTCACATGAACTTTGGACAGACAATTAAGTATCTGTAGTGTGCTCCTTTTCTGAGAGAGTCTTTTGTGTCTTTTGTCCAGAACATCCAGAAGATGCTTGGTCTCGCGCCTTCCAGAGCTGCAACCAAACAGGCTGGAGGCTTCCTGGGGCCTCCTCCTCAGGCAGCTAAGTTTTCCTAATCATCAGACAGGTTCAGTGCACTGCGACTGTGAGGAGTCACGCCTCCCTCATCTGAGCACAGACAGAACTGTTTGTGCTGGAGCAAACGTATTATCTGTTGCAGCTACTGTATCACTACCTTCTGTTTGATGTGTCATTCATTTGTTGTTTATTTAACATTCAGATTGTCTCACTTAGAAATTAGAGGGAGAAAAGTTGTTCTTAATTACATTGATTACCAAAGGATGTCTACATTGTACTCAGCACATGCTGTGCATCGATTTGGGATTTTAATTAATTGGCACAATAACATCTGATCCATTTAGTATTATTGTATGTAATTGTTAATAAAATTTTATGATTACATTTTAGTTGTGTTTTTCATGTTTTACTGGGGTGATGTATTTATTTCAGATATTTTCCTTTTTGTTTTCTCCCACTTTGGAAAGCTCAATTCTTTCTCTCCGCCACCTGAGGTCTTTTTTTTTTACTTACTCAAGAACTTGTTACTTTACTTAGTTAACTTTTTAACCTAGCAGTGCTCTATTTTTTGAAAATACAGGCCTTTTCATAGCACACATTGAGTTTTCATAGTAATAATAAAAAAAAAGCACAGGTGTTAATAACATTTATGAGGTTAGGTTTTATTAGGTTTGAGCAGAACTAAAGTGGTTTAAGAGATGTATATATATATAAAATATGTATATATTTTTGTTTTGTTAAAAGAGTGAATGAAGTTGTGACGGTCTCCGCTGAGACAGAGGAGAGGAGAAGCTACTAGCCCTCTCGCTGTCACTTCTAGTCGCGTTGCTCTCCTCCCCAGTAATGTTAAATTTAGCACCGAAAAAAACATAATAGTGGTCATTTAAATAGCGGTTCATGGGATTTATTAACCGTCAGGGGTCCCTCTGTCCTTTTTTTCACTTTTCTTTTTTGATTTGCTGATCATTTTGGCAAACCTCAAACCTACCAAATGTTTATTAGTTTTCAGGATTTTAACCCTGTAAATGCCAGTTTGAAGACATGTTGCCTCTTGTTTTATTAAAAAAAACAACACAGAATATGAGATATTTCCCACATAATACATGATGGAGGGATGTGACATTGTTTTATATCAGAGTCTTTTATATCAAGACATTTCTCAAAACCAGAATATGATCAGGGTGACTTTTGAACACTGGAAATAAATCATGTACTCATCCCCGCAGTAGCTCCCGTGGCACTCAAAATTTCCCTGGAATTTTCTAGTTACTATTAAATCTTTCTTTCTGTTTTGATATAGAGTTCATGGCAAAATGAATTTGCAGTTGTTGCACTAAATGTGGACAGAAAAGCTGATGAAGCGATTGTATATCTAGAGTCCATGCATGAGGTATAATTCTTCTGCAGTTGTTCACGTTGTTTGATGAAAAATGCCAGTTTAGGGATTATTATCTAATTTCATCGTCTGCTCCACCGAGCAGGATAAACACTGTAGACAATGCATGGCTTAGATAGTGAATGGTTGAGCGGACAATTGTACGAGTCGTTTGTATCGTTGATAAACCATATATTTGTCTCGGTTAAGAAGAATAAAACATTTTTAAAAAAGAGGAAAACAAAAGATTTTTTGCACCGACCTTACGTGTCTCGTCGGGCGAAGGATTAGAGAATGAAGAAGAAAATGTGATACTTCAGCACTAAGGTATGATCCATGTGACGGAGGCGTGTCCTGTCTGGGAACAGGGGCGTTAAACATTCTTTGTATCTGACCTGTTGTTGATTTCAGTCACAGTCAGTCTGCACAGACTCTTACGGTAAGGCTGTAACTTCAGTCTCTGTGTGACACTGTATTTAAAATTACCTGTGTATACTCTCATCCACTGCTTTTTTTCCCTCACGTGGCAGTTTAGCTAAATGCTGCAAGATCGCCAATTAGCTAACGGCCAGAACGTGCGGTGTAGTTCACTTGTCCTAAATATTGTTCGGAATAGTCAGTTTCAAAATCTTTGCCACAATGCCCTTTGTTTTTTGCAGGTCCTCTCCGTCTGAAAATGTCCCATTCAATTCTCGACACCATGCCCGGAGCCTCGACAGGAACCGTGGTCGTCACAGATCATCTGAATTTCTGGGGTGGCAAACGAGTCAAACCGAGGCAGGAGACAAACGCCGAGCCCGTGTTTGAACCTGCGACTGGTAAATACAACTCATTGAAGTCTGGTTTAATAATTAATGCCTCTTATCATTAGTCTAATAATAATACTTGTGGAAAACTGTTAAGTCCGTAAAACGGTTATAGTTGTGTCTGTGCAGTGGACTCTCCATGAGGAAGTGCTTATTCTATTATATAATTAAAACCCTCCTACTTCAATGGTAGGAGGAACTATCATAACTAAGTTGAATTGAATGTAGTGGAAAAGGCAATCTGAAAACTATCCCTGCATTTATTAAGTTGATGTTATTTAATATAAAAATGTCACTATTATTCTGACCTTGTTGTATTTCGTCTTGGAGCTCAGCCAGGCTGTAACCTGTTAATGTTTGGTTTCTGCAGGCCGTGTCTTGTGTCAGATGGTACCCTGTGGGGCTGAGGAGGTGGACGAGGCCATAAAGAGCGCACATGCTGCCCAACTGAAATGGAGCAAGATGGCAGGCATGGAGAGGGCTCGGGTGATGCTGGAGGCGGCCCGTATTATCAGGGTGAGATAGTCCGCATGTTGTGTCATAGTGCGTGATTTCAGTGTGATGCAACACAAATTGGAGATGAATGTTGCAAGCATGCAATAAGAGAGTGGTTATTCATTAAAAGCATAAACTTCCCCCTCCCGCCACTGCTGTCCTACATTTGCACTAAGTAAACCTTTCTGTGTCCGTGTCGCCTCTTTGATTGTCATCCAGACAACGATTGCAACCTCAGTTTACCACTGCCATTACATAATCTTAAAGCTAATGCACAAGCAATGACACAGAGTTTTGCTTTAACTATTACCTATTATTCCAATAAAATTAGGAAAGAAGGGAGAAGATTGCAAAACTGGAAGTGATCAACAATGGCAAATCCATCACAGAAGCACTGGTGGATATTGACATTGCCTGGCAGTGCATTGAATACTATGCTGGCCTGGCTGGTACACTTGCAGGTGGGTGCACCAACATTTTTTTTTTTCTTTGTCAAAAAATTCTCCAAAATGTTTTAATACGTAAATGTTGGGTTGTGTTTTCATTGTGCAGGCCAACACGTCCAGCTTCCTGGGGGATCATTTGCTTACACCAGGAGGGAGCCCCTTGGTGTGTGTGTAGGAATCGGTGCGTGGAACTACCCCTTCCAGATCGCATCATGGAAGTCTGCTCCTGCTCTGGCATGTGGTGAGTTTGAGATCACTACTCCTGCCTGTTTATCCAGTAATCATGTGTTTCCTGTGTCTCTTAACCACGAACAGCTAAGTAGATTGTAACCTGCCATGTTAAATTTGTGTTGTGTTGTTAGGTAATGCCATGGTATTTAAGCCCTCTCCAATGACTCCTGTAACGGCCGTCATTCTGGCTGAGATCTACAAAGAGGCTGGGATGCCTGATGGGCTCTTCTGTGTGGTGCAAGGTGGAGCAGAGACTGGCACCCTGCTCTGCCACCACCCAATGGTGGCCAAAGTCTCCTTCACTGGCAGTGTGCCAACAGGCAAAAAGGTACAGAAAAAGCACTGTGATTTTAATAGTACACTGAAAACTGAATCAGACGGCCACATCTCCATTTACACTGAACTTAATTTAAATGACCATTTTATTTTAAGGACAATACTGGCGTGTCAGCATATTTAAACCAATTTACCTCAAATTATTTTCAGATTGCATTAAAACCGATTGATTTAGAAAAAATTAGATTATAGAATTAAATTTTAACTACCTTCCATATAGTCCAAGTAGTATTTATTCATTTCACTATCGCATGGAAATTGCCCTGGACAGACTTGAAACCCATAACAGTGAACATCAAATCTGCTTTTCATTATTGCCAGAGTTCCATTACCTTTGTGTAGTAATGCAGATGTGAGTGTACCTTGATGTGGAAAGTTTACACTCAGTTACCATGTAACAATAATATAGCTTTCTTCACAGTTGATGCAGATATTGTGTTCATTGTAATTGATAGTTTGACAGTTCAATATTTTTATAATGTGGTGAAATTAATAGAAAGCGGTGGATGCCTTGAAAGTGGGGAGAGCCATTTTAAAGTCAACTGAATAATAAAGGAATAAGAAAAAAAGTGCTTGTTCTTTGTCATAACACCTAAAACATTTTATTCCTTGCGCTCAGGTCATGGAAATGTCTTCGAAGGGGGTGAAGCAGGTGACTCTGGAGCTTGGAGGGAAATCTCCCCTGATTATTTTCAAAGACTGTGAGCTGGAGAACGCAGTGAAAGGAGCGCTCATGGCAAACTTCCTCACACAGGGACAGGTGAAACTGTTGCATCATTACATATGTATGATGTCAATATCGACCTAATCCAACACATTCTCTGTCAGCTCTTACAACGTTCAAATTTCTGTCTAAAATATAGGTTTGTTGCAATGGGACCAGAGTGTTTGTACAAAGAGAGATCATGCCCAAGTTCCTGGAAGAAGTGGTGAAGAGGACTAAGGTCATCCCTGTGGGTGACCCTTTGTTGGATGGCACCCGAATGGGAGCACTGATCAGCAAACCACATCTGGAGAAAGTGCTGGGATTTGTCAGTCAGGCCAAGAAAGAGGTGTGTTAATAATCTCTGATCATTAGATTAGAAGAAGCTGTAATGATCCCGGCGGGAAAAGGGAGCAGTTGTTGTGAGGCATTTATCTCAAAGTTAATCAGCTGTGATAGTGGCTCTAACGCTTTCACTTAACCACAAAGCAATTCTATTAAGTTAAGTTGTTTCTTTTCATTTACCCTTACATTGTTTCACATAATTATTTAACTAATACATCTGCTCCTCCAGGGTGCCAAAGTGCTTTGTGGAGGAGAGCCTTTTGTCCCCAGTGACCCCAAACTAAAAGGGGGCTACTTCATGTCACCCTGTGTACTTGGTAAGCGTTTTTGTATATTCTCCAATCTCTTTTTGATTTTTCTTCCAACACTACTGTGCCTCTGCACAACGTTTTTGTGTTGTCTGTCCATATTTATAAGATTGGTCTCAGTCCTGTAAACGTGAATGCCTTTAGAAAATTTCCTCAAATTTGGTTCACTTGGACTTAAGGATGAACTGATTTATATTTTGGAGGTTAAAGGTCAAGGTCACTGTGTCCTTACAAAAGATGCTTTTGGCCATAACTCAATAATTCATACTGACATGACTTAATATGTGTCTAATAGGATAAAATGAAGTGCGACATTTTATATCCAAACTGTCAAAGGTCAACTTCACTGTGACATCATAATGCTCTGCAAAAACATTTCTGGCCATTATTCAGTGTTGTAACTGAGGAAGGAGAGATTGTGACCATATATTTCCTGCAACTTGACTGGTTGGTGGAGGCATATAAACCACAAGGCTGTAATTCTAGTAATGTCACATGGTCTGTGTCTGTTTTGTTTTTCTTCCATCTGCATATTTTGTGTCCCTATATGCACCACACATCACATCAATTACTCACCCCCGGCACAGATAACTGCAGAGATGACATGACCTGTGTGAAAGAGGAGATTTTTGGCCCGGTCATGTCTGTCATGCCTTTCGAGACGGAGGAAGAAGTAATCAAGAGGGCCAACAACACCACCTTTGGATTGGCCTCTGGAGTCTTCACCAGGTCAGCTGAAGAGACACGGAGCATTTGAATTTGTGATTACTCAGCAGTCTGTTACAGCCTCTGACATACAGTGCTATTAGTTTGCTCTTGGAGATAATGAGATTATTGCATTCCGTTGGCTGCACTTCCAAATTTCCAAAAGGACACATTGTGCAAAATAGTCTCTTTGATTCGAGGGTAGATGAAGCAGCATTTTAACTTGCTGATCACGTTGCATGCAGACTATTGACTCTTTTTTCTTTTGTGCTTAAAATCTGTATGCAGGGACATTTCTCGAGCCCATCGTGTGGCTGAGAACTTAGAGGCAGGAACCTGCTTCATCAACAACTACAACATCAGCCCTGTGGAAGTGCCATTTGGTGGATACAAAATGTCAGGTAGGGTGTCGTAAGGTTAAAATGGTCAGAACACTTTTACACTTTTGTCATTGTACATGCAAAGGAAATGCATGCATAGTTTTACGTTTTATTGCAGCAAGAGACCTGAATTATCTTATTGAATGACATTGGGGTTAATCAATAAAAGATACAGTGCTCACATGATCTCTACTGTGTTTTACCAGGCTTTGGCAGAGAGAACGGCCAGGTGACAATCGAGTACTATTCCCAGCTGAAGACTGTGGTTGTGGAAATGGGAGATGTCGAGAGCCTCTTCTAAACTCCTCCCACCAAGTTTGCATTACTGTGCCAGAACTGTGTCTAAGAAACTACGCACTTCTCCCTACAATCATGTGATATGCACCAGATATAAACATGTGCATCTAGTACTCCTCTTTGCACTTCCTGTGATTGAATTACTCCTGCACGCACCAACATGTTGGTGTGAAACAAACATGGACAACGAACTGAAGACCAATTTCAGCTCTTACCTTTTCGCAATTCTCAGCACATGCTCCTTATTTAGCCCTGATGTCAAAATAACAGATTTTTAAAAAAAAGAAACATTTCTGGTGTGGATGTGGAAGAAGAACCAGAGGCCTAAGCTAAGTAATTTTTTGTGCAGGGCATTAGAAGAAAACAACTGTCAAACACAGCTGATCAGATTTTGTACTGTGTGCTTAACTTGAATATTATTTGACCACTACTTTGTATCAAAATAAAATATTTTAGAGGCAAACTCTCTGTTCCTGGTTGCTTGTTGCTTCTGAAGAAAAGTCAGTGATGGGCAGGGCACACTGGATTAATTATTACCACTTCTTTTGTAACGACTAAAAAACACATTAGTACTATGGGTGTATGATATTGACATTTTTACACATATCCAGTAGCAGATCATCTCCATGCTCAGTTTTACAAGCACACAGACAAACACTTGACATTATTACTGCATTATCACCACATATTGTATACCTATATTGTATCTGATGTTTGATTCAGATGTGCTAAGCCTTGGTCCCCTTATCAGTATTGTGCAGGTATTGATTAACAATTACTACCTGTCTGGTTTATTTTTTAATCCTCTACTGTTATTACCTGTACTGATTTATTAGTATTAGATAATAAAGTAATGTAGATAGGTATACATTAGTTTTTCACAAGCAGAAATTCTGTTCATACTTAACATTTTGTTAATTAGTATAACATTTTTAAACTTCCGTATTTTTGGAAATAAAAATACACTAGTATTGCTCATTCCAAAAATGATATGCTTAATTATATTAAAATATTATATGCTACTTTGGCCTTGTATTTCTGCAAGCTCCCACCGTTGTCACCAAAAGATTAATGCGCCCATGTGTCATATACTACTACTGTTTTTTGGTTCGTTTTTTCACGTGCGTGTATATTTCTGCGTAGTGGAAAGACAGTGTTAAGAGTACTGTTCCTAACTATACAACACGTGCTTTTATTTTGACAACAATAAACCGGAAGTGTTTGTGCCTTGACTGATTGAGAGCATTTCATCGTTAGCTTGTAGTTCGACAATGCAGGTAATGCTATTTTAACGTCACTATTTTGTCAATGACAGTAAGTTATTTTTATTTTATTATGTTATGAAACTGTTATATTCTTCAGTGTTTGTACTCGGGTACTGTGTTTCTGGTTTACTCATTTATATATAAAGTTAGCAGTAGCTAGCCCGCTAAATTAGATGGCGTTAGCGTTTTAGCTAGGTTAACATAACAATGAGGCTAATTTTAATGTAAAGTCAAAGTACCGACGCTGTAGACGACCCACAGAGTATTGTGTGCAGCGTGTAGTTGATGTATTTGGGTATGAGACTGAGCTTTTAGTTTTTTCTTTTCCACAGCAAAGAGAGGAGAAGCAGTTAGAAGCGTCGGTGGAGTCTCTCATTTCTCGGGTGGCTCACGTCAAAAACGCTCTTCACAGTTTCATTTATAAGCTGGAAAATGAATACGAAAGGTTAACATGGTGAGCAATGCATTTTTTTTTAACGTTGATAGACTTCTGTTTGTGCTTAAATGGAACTTTAAACTATATATACAAGTTTGCATCAGTTACTATTGACATGGTCAATGCTGTTCCTATGGTTAAATCAGTAACCCCATCAAGACTTCAGTGCATTTTCATAAGTGAGTAAATGTTGAGGCCTTGAGCATTTGTATTGAACATAAGTCATTCAAAATGAGCTGTAATTGAATGTCTCCATACCGTAGTCACAGTGCACGAAAAGCCGTAATTCACTTATTATGGAGCAGCTCTGGGATTTGTCTGTGGATAACATAAAATCTTCAGTGTGTCTCTCTGATCAAGAATGAATTGTGCTGTGATACATACACAATATCTGAATATTTGACAGATCTGTAATCGTTAAATTTATTGTTCATATATCATCTGCAGGAGGAAGTGTGGTGGAATATTATAAACTGCCTGCACTTTTTTAGGGAAGCTTTGTATTCTGCTCTTATGAAATGTCACATTAGTCTACTTAACTGTCTAATTTTCCAGGAAATATGCTACCATTAGCATTCCTTTGTCACTCAGCTTGCTTTACTTTAAGATGAACAAGTGAATATGTTTACAAATGCAACATTTGTTATGTCATCTTTTGTTATCAGAATTTGTTAAGAGGTTCTTTGTGGAGTTTTTTTTTTTCTTTTGGTCAAATGCTGTGATGTGTGTTTATGTCATTCAGGCCGTCTGTGTTGGACAACTTTGCTCTGCTATCTGGTCAGCTGAACACTATCAATAAGCTTCTCAAGAATGAGAAGACGCCATCCTTTCGCAACCAGGTTATAATACCTCTGCTTCTGTCACCGGACAGAGACGAAGATTTAGCAGTGAGTTTCTTAAACACTGAAAGCCAGTTACGTGACTATTTATTAGAGGCCTGTGTTGGAGGCCTGTCTGTTTATCACTGCTGCTTGTTCTCCATCAGAAACTCACAGAGCAGCGTGTTCCAGTGTTCAGCCATGAGATTGTACCAGACTACCTGCGGACCAAGCCTGATCCAGAGGTGGAGGAACAGGAGAAACAGCTGAGTGCAGACGCTGCACGTATTGGCCCTGAGGTGGCACAGGTCAGTTGGGTGTTGCACTAATTAAACATGATATGCTGTCTTACTCGTGAAGTAATTTTACTGTTGCTGCTGTATGAGTATTTTGCATTCTTAAACCCACCCCAGTAATATTTTTCACAACAGAAACAAATCCAGGCGTTGAACAAGCTGTGTTCCAATCTACTGGAGAAGCTGAACAATCCTCGTGATGACAGAGATGCGGAAAGTGCAAGTATGTTGCACTTTTACTGAATGGGTCCTTTGTTTTTAATTGTTTTGTAAATGCCCATATATTGACTTTTATGATTTTTTTTTTTTTCCAGCAATGAGACAAAACAAATCCTCTTTCAACCCTGCGGACACTAATGCACTGGTTGGAGCGGTTGCGTTTGGAAAGGGGCTTTCCAAATGCAGGCCTCCAGGTCCAGTTGCTCCTGGACACCCAGGACAAGGGCCCATGATGAGCGGAGGTCCAACCTTACAGCAGGTCACCATTGGTGGTGGTGGCAGTCAGCAAGCAGGTATGGGAGGACCTGTGGCTCCACAGCAGCAAGGACAGCCAGGTAGGAGACCTGGAGAGCTGGGTTAGTATTGCATTTCACTACTTACTTCTTATTTTTGCACTGCATTACACGGCTTTTGCTGCAAATACTGTAGCAGCCAAAGCAAAGGAAATATTGTGCTTTGTAGCATGAAAAGATATGTGTGGTAGGACAAGGACAAAAAATGCATACTATAATGTAACAATCCTGATTTGAAGAAATTAAGGAATGAGTTCATTTGTGGGCATCTCAACACTAAAACACAGCTGCTATGGGTGATGAGAGTGTAAACGGTGGTGGCAGTAGATAAATCTGTAAAAACTCATACACAATATTCCTGCTCTTCAGCTCCCTGTAATTCATGTTTTGAATTTCTCCATTTTAGGATCCGAATTAGTTTGAGGTGTAATTTTTATCTAAAATAATCTCATCAGGTTAAACAATTAATCCTGTTATGATTATACAGTAGTTAATACTTTATCATACGTGACATAATTTAAACAATTATTGTTTGCTAAACTAAACTAAATGGATCATTCTAACAAATAACATGTTATTCAGTCAGGATCAGAACAAATGTTTATGTGACACCCTGTATGTAGTGATGATGCTTAGGGAAGTCGTCTGACTTGACCTCAGCTTTTGTGTCACTCTGGTCTGGGCAGCAATGCCTCTCAAACTAACCCCATATTTCAAGGGAGCTATTTACTAATTTGCACAGCATATCAGAAATATTGTTGACATGTGCTGAGCTCTGTAGATTCCCGATGAGATATGTAAATGTCAAACACAACCTCCTGTGTTTTCATTATGTACGATTATATTGATAAAACTTTGAACTGTACAACCCTTTTGTTTTACATTTCACTCGTTTATTGCACCTTTTTAACTTTTTGTTGCTAATACACAATTGATTTTGCTTCCTTTTACGTAAACAGTTTGTGACAGTAACCTGTATTCATGTGTGTTTAGTGATCTCTCCCTGTTTTTCTTTCTCAGGAAAAATGCCAAGTAGCATCAAGACAAACATCAAATCTGCATCTGGTTCGATGCATCCCTACAACCGATGAGCCCCTTCCTTCCCATTTCTTTAACCTGCATTTTCTACATTTAAGACCCTCCTCTGGCAATGAATATTTACAGTACATACATGTCACCTTTGTATGCTGTTCTTTTCATGGAATGCACCAACTTCTAAGAAGTTGTTACTCTGCTCTCTCTAAAGCTGTTTCTGTGACATACAGTTTGCTCTGAGAAATTTCTCAAAGGTAAAGTTTTCCCCTTAGTGACTGTCATAGAGTCTATTTTATACCTCCATTATTTGATACTGAGCCACAGTGTTTGAGCCACTAGATGGCAGTATGTCATCATTTATTGGATCACAATGGCTTGTATTTGGAACTGTACTCATGACACTTTTTTAATAAAAGACGTGTTAAAAAGACTTCCAGCTTGTGTAATCAACACATTTCTGTCCATATTTAAATGATGTACTGTTAAGTCTGAACACAATTAGGATTCTGTTGGTCTGAATATTTGAGTAAAGTAATTCTGTACAACTAAATTGTGTTAGTGGTGTCAGTAAAGTCGTCAAAACTGTAACCTTGTTGTAATCGAGCATCAGCAGTGTCTTGCATCCCGAACATAGACGGAGCAGTTCCCATCAAATGACCATCACAGCATTTCAGACATGCACCATAATCTGACGTCTGTTCAGTATTTCTCCCAGTTTCTTCTCCTGCTTCTCTTTGCCCATTTTGCTGCAGTACCATAGGTGAGAATGATGAGGGTGGACATTGCTCTGTGTGGCCTGATAATGTCAAAGTGTTTAAGGGGGGAAATGAGGAAGTATCGGTGCTGACGTGTGAGAGGGGCCTCTCTCCACGCCGGCTCTCTCTGTCCACTCCAATCCCTGTCCTGCTGCACAGCACAGTGACCATGCTGCTGTCACAGCGTGCGGGCCCATGGCTGACCTACATACACCCTCTGTCCCCAAACAGGCAGACGTCTCGCTGTGTCAGCCACTATGGTCAGACGCTCTGCTGAGACAGCTCAAAGCTGCACAAGGTCACGCTTGTGTCCACAGATGAGGTCTAAATTATAAACAAAGACCTAACAGGCAACATCCTGCAAACCTCAGAAAACAGAGGGTGTACTGAGGATTCAGACAAACTATCACCCAAAGTTAAAGGATGATGCAGTTTTTACCTTTCAAGTACAAATAACACATAAGTGCACGCTAGAATTTAGATTTTCTAGATTCTTTGTTTTTTTTGTTTTTGCTTTACAGGCTTGGTTAAGAAAGGCTGCTCATCAGTGACTTTTGTCTTTATTTTCTATGTTGCATTTTCTCGGTGTAGCAATGAATTTGAAAAGAACAGCAATTCCACATAACAATAATGTAAGAGACAGAAATTAAAGCAGACATGATGCTCACTTTGATTGGTGTCAAGCAGTCTCTTAACGTTAATTTTCACAGTGAATTAAAATGAATGGGAACTATGTGTCTGCCCAGGTAGGAAAAAACAAGCCAAAACAAATATGTAAACGTCGTATACCATGTTGTATTCTTTGGATAACAGGCAGCAGAAGTGTGAAATGTGATTTGCAGTAAATGGCCTTAAATATGCAAAAGCACTAGTGTGTTGTTCAAAGAATTTTTATCTTTTACTAAGTGGGTCCACTGACATTGTCATTTAATGACAATGTTACATATAGGATTGAAGATATTTATAGTAATCAAAACAATCTATTATAGTTTAATTATATATAAATTGCTTCCTGGGTTGTAACCTACTGTAGATATAGTCTAAGGCACTTTACTGTTTTCTTTTCTGAAAACCTGGAACCGCAAAAGTGTAATTCCAGGCGTGACGTTCACATTCTCCTAAACCACAAGTGATGCTATATTGTAAACAATGCACTTGAGTACATTACATATATATGTGACACTAAGTTACCAAACCCCATCTGCTGATGAAGCCCACAAGATGTGGCTGAAAGCTCCAAATAAAACCAGCCAAACTGAACCTTGTGTTTTGTTTTGTTTTGTTTTGTTATGTTGAACAGTTTATTACTTCTTCTACTCTATTTTATTTGATCTCATGTTTAGTAACTTGTTGAGGCTATGTAGCAGATTTTTATCATTGAAATGTGTTTAGTATTAAATTCTCACATGAAAACAAAAAACTGCTACTATGGATCTAGTTATTATAAACCAAAAATAGTTTATGAATATACATTTAAATAACAGACTATGCCTAGTTGTGCCATGTTCCTGTCAATAGTAGCCTAATCCTCTTGACTGGAAATATGTTAGCTGGAAGTTGCTGGATGCGCTCTGTATGTTCTTTTTGCGTTCTGTTGAATTTCCAAGCTCCCACAATAAATATTCATGACATGTTCATAAATAATTTTCTGAACATCCATTCTGGTAAAAACTGTAAGAGCAGAGTAGATGCAGGCAGTGATTTAAATCACACTCCCCAGGGAGGCACATGTAGTAATGTCACACTATCACTGCCCTGACACCAGAGTCGTAGCAGCATCTGAACGTCTGACAGTTGTGTATCCTCTGGTTTATGCAATTAGAATATTAATTTACTCCTCATCATAAAACTAGCATGTTGCAGCTGGATCCAAATACCTTCCATTCATACTGCCCTGCAAAGCTAAAACATGAAACAGTAAATAATGTATATTATATTTAATCAAAAACAAATTGAGTTAAGACCTGAATCTGATCTGACTTTTGACATGACCTTAACAAATATTAACAAATATGTACCACAAAAAACAACAAACACTTAAAAAAGGAAAGAAAAGAAAAAAAATTATGCTTCAGTATCTTAGTGAATGAGTTATACCACATAAATAAGACAGGAGCTAAATGTTAATGGAGAACACCAGATAAACTACTGCTGCTAAAAGCTTACAAGCCTAGCTTAGCAGAGTAGCAGTAGGCTAAGAGCCATTTACAGCCTCTGACTCTGGTGAAATTCTCTTGAATTTATCTTTACATCATATTTTGAAATTCATCACATTAAAGACCAATTCGTTAATCTAATTGATTATTTATGGTAATTTATTATCATTAGATACTGCACAATTTCTGTGCCCATTAGATTGTCCATTGAGTGCAGTATCTAATTGTTTGTTTTTTTAGGTCCCATGTCAGCATGAGGTATAAAATGATCTTATTATTTATATATTACAGTTTGACAAAAACTCTTCAAACTTCAAAGCTTTATTTCTCAACTTCACTGTTTCTGCAGTTACTCTTCTGTCTCTGTCGGACACCTCCAGTCACACACACCATGAGGGGTCAGAAGTGTTTCACTGTTGTGAGCACAAAACCTGCCACAGGCCCATTCTGTAAAGAATAATATCTGAAACCTCTTTCTGTTTTGACTCTTAATTTGAATATTAATTTGAATTCATAAATCAAGGTTGTGTGTGAGATAAAGATAGAGGTGGTGTAGTAACATTCAGTGCATTCAGCCAGACTCACTGTATAAATAGTGGATAATGGGAAAACTCAATATGACAGCTGCCTCCTAAATTACAATATACAGTATATAGCAGGGTACATAGAGCAGGGGTAACTGGGCAGTTCATACCGGACATAAATCCATCCTGACAACATAATCAGCATATCTTTTTAAAAGACAGGATTTCCCTCTGAAGCGACACACTACAGTGGCCAAATATGTGAAATGACTTCCTGTCCAGAAATGAAGCAAAAACATTTAAAAAGATGAAAAACACAGACTACAAACCCAAAACAAATTAGCTCACAGCTGCATGAGAATCGACATGAATGATCCCACTTTTGTTGTTGGATGCGAGTGCGATAATTATTGCAACAGCACTGTATCCAAATGTCCTTGATCATCAGTGCAAAATAATTTTTTTTGTTTCATTTTTGATCCATGTTTTGGAGAGATAACTTTCTCATTTCTTTAATAAGAGCAATTCCTGGCACAGTTTTAAAGGTTTTTTTCCCCCATAATTGAAGAACATGATAAGGTCCATATCTTGCTCATTATGGAAGCTTTAGGCAAATATAAAGAAACACTTTACAGCCTTAAACTCCCACACCCCTAATGCTCAAATATACTGCAGCTTCTAATTCAAATGTTCCATGGTTGAAATAACTTGAAAGGCTAAGATGACACACACTGATCTGTGAAATCTTTTCCAAATGTCTTCTTTATGAAAGTTGGGATCAGAGGAATTCATTAAAGATCTGTGGGTGGCATAGGCAATATGAAACTGAAGCTTTCCAGCGGCAAGTCTTTGCCAAACTGAACAGTTTCCAAATTCAGAAATCTGCAACACTGACTGGAACACACCCACAGTCACTAATTACTTGACCCTATTCCTGCAGAAGCTTTTTGTCTGTTGAGTTTGACTTTTTTTTTTTTTTGTGAGTAACGTGATTCACACAGGATCTGTGAGTGGATAGGAAGACTTGTTTTATCATATTAATGCAGAGGGCTTCCTTGAGACAAAGCCTCTCCATTATGTTGTGCCCCTCAGACCTCAGACCTTGCATCATCTGCTTCAGTAGCCCTTCCCTCGGGCACATGTGTGTAACCTTGTTGTGTGTGTATCATGCTGGCAGGCGTTGATGTAACTGATGCACATTATGCGTTGTGAATAACGCCAGTCTTTTTATGAGTCTTGTTATTGTTATTGATATAATGTGAGCCCGGAGCCGACTGTGCAGTATGTGCCACATGCATTGTGGACTGGTTGAGGATGATTGATTTGAAACTCCAGTGATGAGAAGGTTCAGTTGCACTAAATCAATAAGGATCAGGTCAAGAAGACGTACGTATGTGCTTTTGTCTTTTCCACGTATTACTGTCTGGAGCTTTGATCATCGCAGTGAGAGGTCTGATGGTTGTGTTTGCTTTTTTGCCAATTTGAATTTTTTCCCACTTTGCAAAAATCGCAATGAAGACTTTTACGAATCTAAAGTGAAACTCAAATCTAGACAAAAATCTCAATTATTTGTTTGTGTTTAGTTTCGAAATAGAAATGATGATGACGTTCTCTCTCGTGAAAGTGTTATTTAATTTGTAGTATTTGTAGTTTTGTGTACTGCAGTTTTGAGCGGTACCAACACTTCCTGTTTTTCACAACTACGGCCGGATTAACCCACTAGGGGGCACTAAATGTGCCAAAGTTACCACAATTCACCCTCAAGGGAGCATGAGCGTCTACCAAATATCACAGCATCAGTGCAACGGCGCTAGAGGAAAAGTCAGGGGATCAACACAGTCATTGTAGGCTCATCCTCTGGGGACCATGGATGTCAGGGTTAGTCCAACACTAGCATCCATATATCCATATATATAAATATATATTGAAACACATCACTCATATTCAGTACACTGTTGACAGGACTTTAGCCAGAGAACCAAACTCATTTTAAACGATGAGAACATTTGTTCTCTGTGGGCAAATTTGTTTATTCATTTACTGTTCCACTATATCTAATGCTAATTCTATCTCCCTTAAGTCTGTCAAAGCCTTTTCTACACCGTCAGGTATGTTATTCTCATGGAGGACAGGCCTCTGCACTAATTTATTTTATTTCATTTTTTTTGACAAAAGACAGACCAACTCTAAGACAAAAATATATCAGAATCAGTGTCAGAAACCCCAACGTGTTGAATAATCTATGTGTGTGATTGTAGAACGTAATCTCTTCCGCATGTCATTAAATGTTACTGACAAACAGGAATATTATATAAATGAATAAAAAATGATTAAATAAAGGACATGACCTAAGTGTCCCCAGTGTTAACTATGGCCCCACTTTGAGTTGTCACAGTAGTAAAAGCACAAGTGTTAATAATAACATTAAATGATGCCTCTGTTCTATTTAAAGGTTAGGAAATGAAGCAGTCAATCAAGTTAACGTGATTTACTAAATGGATTTCCACTCTAATCAACAATTATATAACAAATATGACAGATGTAAACATACAAGAGAAAATATAAGATCAGTTACATCTTTCGTAGCAAGAGTGGCGCCATCTTGCATTACGATAACCTGTGACGTCACGGGGTTGGTTGGCTTGGCGGTTGAGACAGTGAAATAGTTGAAGATAGTGAAAGGATGGAGACTGAGGAGCCACAGGACAGGAGAAAACAAAAGGGAGGCCACTATTGTATCGCTCCTGGATGTAAAAAATGAGTTTTACAGAGTTAAAGCCAAGGACAAAACTGTCCATTTTCGAGTGCCGCTGAAATGAAGAGCAGTCCTGCTGCGCTGGTTGGCGGCACTGAAGAGAGAGAGCCCACCGATGGGCACTGACTCCAGGGTTTGCAGTGAACATTTTTTGGATGAAGATTACCTAGAGGACAAGATCTTTGAGTCGGGCAAACTAGTTGTTCAATTTCACCGCCTATAATATGTACTCTACTGACCGGCCTACATACTCTGACAACAGCGGTACAGAGGCATCAGTCCGCCGTAGGGAAAGGGCGCTAAACCGCGCTAGCCAGGCAGGGAACAGACAGGTAGGGCATTTAGCAACCCACAGAAGTCGGCAGGTACTGGTATCTGTTTGAGATGAACATCATCATCGACTGCAATAAAGTTCCACAAAGTCTCTGTGAGAGTCTCTCTAGCTCTCACTGAACACTTCTTTCACTCCAAACAGCAGCACTCATGAACACCTGATGTCCCCTCACCCTGACACACAGTCCGACGCACGTCACCTAGCTTAAAGATTTCCATAGCATCTCTGCAGCATGAACTGATGAGAGTTGGGCTGTACAATATAGCAGCCCAAATTTCTGTCAGAAATTAAAACCACAACCATTAAAAATACTCGGGCCTGAAAGTATTCACCTAAAACTCACGTCATTCCACACCATACATGGTACGTCCCTCAGCAAGAGGTCACAGCTGATACAAACTTTGTAAGAAATATTTCTTACCGTGACTCCGTTTCCAACAGTCGGTAACTTCAGACTCTCCAAACTTTATACTCCAAACGTTATAATCCACATACGTTATCTTCCTCACCATTATCTTGTTTCTTCTTGCAATGCATGCAATAAAGTTTTTTTGCTAGCTTTTCCTTCACGTGGCCCGACTGCCGAAAAGCCGTCACACACGTATAGTGGGAAATTAAAAAAAAAATATCGTACCCACCACGAACCAACGTAAACGCACAATAATTAACTTTTGGAGCAATCCTTACTTTTTTCAACCTAAAGTTTCTGACCGTCCATCCGGGAAACCGCTGGAGACCTGACTTGTTTTTGTTTTTGTTTTAACCACACCGGAATTGGCTCGCAACAAAATAAGCATTTTTGATTGGCCGATGTCCGCTCCGCCTGCTCGCTGCTGCACTGGTTTTATTCATGACCAACAAGACCATAACAATAATAAATCAGCGATATGAACCAATGGTAGCGACAATAGGCAAAATAATATATTTATGCATAAGGAAATGTTTCGCCTTTTACTGAAATTTATGTATTTTAGATACTATGCAAATTGTACTGGAGCCCTCTTTTGGTCCTGGACTGCAGTAACGCCACTTCATGACAGATGACTATAAAAACTAGTTCTAGTAACTATGTACCTATGGATGGGTTAGGGTTAGACAGAGAGATAGATAACATTATTAATCCCGTCGTCCTCCATTTCCAGTCGGTTCAGAAATGCTTTACTGTCTTCACTGGCCAAAGCACCCAACCAACCCCGTTACGTATGCAATGACGTCACACCAAAATGGCTGCTCGCTAGTTAGCTAGCAATTAGAAATTACGAAAATAAATTAGTCATTATTGTGGTTTTCACAATTTTTAATATCAGATTTTAGGCAAGGTGGTTTTCCTAATAAATTTCTTCACTACCAGTGCCAAAAACGTGCATGTTTCATTTCCGCTTTAAGTGTCCCAGTAATTCAATACGAGGACCCTGAAACTGAAGAAGCTAAATGGAATTATTCAATTTATCATTTCCAGCTTTGGTTTTCATGCGGTGACTTTTCAAAATGTTTCCTGTGAAAAATGTCTATAAGCAAAAACTGGGGGAAAAAAATCTTGTTTTGTGTTGGTGAAATGAGTGAAGCTACATTATATATACCTCTGAGATGAATGGGGCAACATGGAAACAAATATTTTATTAGAGATTTTTAATTTGAAGGCTTAGCTGTCTTAAATATATTCCTGAATATTAATTTAACTGTTATTTTTAAACCAATCAGCATTGATTTGTTTAGTTTTTTTACACATCTAGATTACTTATAGGCTAACTGTTATTTCAATAGCATTTACATGACTATATTTCGACATGAAAGAGGTGCTAATAACGTGTTAAAATATAGTCATAAAAATGCATCCATTATGTGCGCCCTTGACACCTAAAAACCTCCGCTTTCCAACCAAAGTAAACCCAGTTTTAACCTAGATACTGAGGCGTCTTTTGACTTGCAAATCATCAAACTGATGCTTGCACTTCTCGTAGCAGATCAAAATATTAACTCCTGCCAGCTGACTCTTATTTAAAGAAAATTTGAGGCAGTTAAATGTTAGCAAACGCCAGGAAAAGATAATATTGTGAATTTCCCAGGCAGCATTTCATTACTGTTACATTAGGTGTTGGGTAACACACCGCTTCTGATTGGAGTTTCATCTTTTCACGGTGCAAAATGGATAATGATCAGTGCCATTTGTCACGGTGCAGCATGTGATCCAGCCTGTTTGTTAAAGGAATCAGGAATTCAAAGGAACGTACACTGATTTTACTCAGAATGGGATTTACACCTTTTCATCATGTAATGACTGAATCAGTCTCACAATGGCTTTTGGTTTGCAGGAGCACATGAATAAATTATACACGTCCAGCACTTCTTACCTTTCATTTCTCAAACAGTGGCTGGAAGAAGCCCTTTGATAGAAACAAGGAGGCTTCTCCATGTAATTACATTTGATCGTGTTTGCATATGTCACTCCCACAGTCTCTGTCATGCTCTCTGATTTTGGACGCTCCTGGGAACCTCTTCCTAATCCACAAGTTAATGTTTCAGCCTCTTCCTCCTTTTTTTTTTTTCCAAGCGGAGGGATGAATCGGAGGAGCAGAATCAGACATCCTGTCTGGTTTATCTGGAGGAGAGAGATAAGTGTGGATTCCGCCTCTTTCAGGGAACGCACATTAACCATGCCTCGGAGGGAGCGCTGGGTGTGGGGAAGGGGAGGGGAGGGGTGGAGGAGGTATCTGTCTGCTGGGAGCGCACAGCTTTCACTCACTTCGAAAACTGTGAAAATGTCCCCTTCACACCCTCGGCAGCTCGGCCGAGCTCCGGCGTTCTGTTAGTGGTGATAGAAAGCCTGCGTGCCATAGCATAGTTGGAAGTGAGATGTGCAATGTTATCCAGAGGTGTTGGATTGACAACTCTACAACGTGTAAACTTGTATCCTACAGTGACTCCTGACCCTGACCCTGTTACAAAAGTCTGGGGGAGAAACCGCACACAAGTTTGTGGTGGGAACATGAAACTTGACATGAAAAATGACAAAAAAACTGCAATTTATGCAACAAAAGAAACTATTTATTTGGGATACGCATTGCCAGTACAAATTAAGAGACCATAAAACCTACACCTTTCAGCTATTTTTCTCCACAGAAAACAGGTTTGGAATTGGAATTAAAAAGACAATAGTTTTCCGTTTGATATCTTTTTTTACATACGCAGAGATCTTAAAAGTTAAAACCTGTCAAGAAAAAGGCTCCACGATTTCACTCTGAAATCCTTATAAAAAAGAAGTTAACATTCAAAACACTGCAGTACGTTATTTTATTGAAGAACAAAAAGACATGCAACAAATAAAACATTTTATGTTTTACAAATTGTTCATTTTTCTTTTCATGTCTCTTTTCCTTTTATATTCAAAAACTAAAAAGCATCATTACATGAAGCTTCGATAATATTTGACAGGCAATGTGAAAAGTAGAGTTAAGCCTTTTTTTTAAGGGGTGCAAAAACAATCCTTGTGTTTTGCCTTGCATGGCTGGTGCTGTCAATTCACTCCAATGACTTCTGAAGACACGACTGAGGCAGGGTCTGTGTATCACTTCAATGGTGCTCGGCCCCTCGGCTGTAATACTGAGCAGGTGAGCTGGGGTGGGGTCGGGGGGGAGCCACTCTGAATGATCCAAATGAGTTTGTTTGGGATAATCATGCTGTGGTTGACTTCCACACTGTAGCTCTGAAACATCCATGATTTCATACATGTGTAATAAATACAAACACGCTGACGACTGCTAAAAAACTCCTGTGTGTGTCCTGCTGTTTTGTGACCGGCTGGGATCTCGGGACTGAATTTTATTTTCTGTAAGCGTTCAGTTGAGCTAAAAACAATGCCAGAGGGCAATGTTAACACTAACTTTTCACGTCACCTTCATTTGGACAGTAGCTATCTTCCAATAGGAACTCCATCAGGCTGCGATAAAATAGCTACTGTCCAAATCCAAAGATGTAAAAAAAGAGTAAAGGTGCATATCTACATACTGTATATAGAGCATTCTTGAGCTAATTCACATATAATGGTAGCATAAAAAAAGAAACATAGTCCTGTAGCAAAGCAAAAATAATATGAAAACAAAAACAAAAACAAAAAAGATGAGTTATTCACAAAATGGAGACATAAAAATATATCCAAACATCATCTGGATTTGTGTGCCATCAGGGTATTTTTTCCACTTAATTTATATAAACACTAATGTATTCTGACTGCATTTTTTTTTGGCTTTGAATACAGAGTACTCGAGCATTATGAGTTGCTCACCAGTACCGTAGATAATAAAATCCTATGAAAAGAGGAAAAAGAATATGTTGATAAAGCTGATCCCAATGTAAGAGGATAAAAATTCTGCCTTTTTTTTGGTATCAAAGTATGTAAATGCTGATATCTCATGATGGACTATTGTAATCATGTATACATGTTCGACCACATACTATACTGTACATACAACAAAAGTCACAAATCTAATTTCACATTTTGGATTGGTTTGTGTCGATGGATGTGGTGTTTTTTTAGTGTCATTTTAAAAGAAAGCAAAAAAAAAAAAAGTGTTGTTCTATTTCACATGTTCTCTCCGATGTTATCAGAGAACAGGGGTTACAGGATAAGTAACCTCAAGTGGTTCGGCTCTGAATGCATATGGGGATATATTTGTGACTCAACTCTGAGCGTGCGATGGGAGCAAAAATATTTTTGGCTCGCACGTGACGTATATTTTGTAGAAAAATTCTCATGATGAAGAATAATTTGATATGAACGAACTAAAAAAATTTCTATTGTGTTCGTAAATGTCCCGTCGCATTCTCAGGATTAAGACACAAATGTATTTTTCCATGAATGAAAAGTGAGTGTTAAGTCAGACAAAAGACATACAGTGTGTTAAATCCCAATGACATGATACCTTAAAATCAGAATTACAATTTTTTGTTTTGGATTTGGTTACCAGCAGTATTTGGCTATATTGACCTCAATGATACACACTGACGATGTCTGATAATGTACACTGTTTCTTCCATATATGACTACTATAGCTCTATCTTAAAATTTCCTCTGTGTTGTTTTCTCTCCGACATTTACAAATGTTACCCTTTGAGTTCAATCATTAGGTGTTATTGTGCTTTATTTCATAGTGACGTGCTATAACCGCTGCTAACGTTGTCACTGATTAAGTGTTTCAGATCAATTTTTCTTTGAATATTGTTGATGCGTCCAATGCGTGTGTGTGTGTGTGTGTGTGACAGAACTACGACCGCCTTTGTGAGTCGCACTCAATTTGTTAATTGCTTGTGTAAAAACTGTGAATTCTTTGCGTTTCTGTGCTGCATATAAGCAGAAAAACCTACGGCTCCGGCAATAAAATATAAAATGCCTTATATGTCACTGTCTGTTGTAGAAGTTCTGAGTACAAACTATATATATTGAGGCTGAATACTTGGATATTACCTGACTAATATTACTGGACTAACATATTAATACCTCACGAAGTATGGCATGAAAAATGTAAGGACATGACAGAAAAACATGTGATGTAACAATATCAAAATTCACCTCCAGGGTTGAACTTTGGCACTATAGATCAACAAAAAAGTCTGTGAGTACAAATAAAGACAGAGGTATAAATGACAGGGCATGGTGTGGTGTACAGTTAAATTCTAATCATTATAAAAATTCGTAAAACCGAAGCATTTGAAATGTTGTTTGCTCTGTTTGTTATTTCGAATAGAGGTAGTGTGAAAGCATTTCAATTTACAAGACGTGGGGCAATATGCTGCTAACTGTGTCTAAGGTGTGAATATATAATGTAAGAGAAATACAATGAGGCAACATGGACACTGAGTGGAAACTGTACAAACTGTGAGTGTGGATATGAGTCCCCTACGCAGACTGCTATTGGTGCGGTGGTGGTCCAAATAGGAAAAGTGAAATTTTTGTCCGTAATGGTGAAAATGTCACCCCCGGACCCCCAAAAAATGTCTCCCGCAGTGCGACTACATACAGTACGTCGCGTTCAGTCCCGGTGGGGTCAGGGGTTAAGTTTTGGGAGATATGGCTGGGGGGAGGGGGGGTGCAGTGGCGGAGTAAGGAAGGAAGCAAGGACGGAGGAGTGAAGGGGGGCGGGTGGAGGATCAGTTGGAGGTGTCAGAGTGAACGCTTCCGGGTCCTTCTGTAGGTGAAGTCACTGATGAGGGGGTTGGAGCATCTTGCCAGCCGCCGTTTGCCTGAGAGAAAATAATATAGAGAAACAGAAAAGGGGGGAAAGGGGAAGGGGGGGTTGAGTCTGTTGCTTTCATATTCATTACTCAATGCAGCTGGGTCAAAGACAGAGAGGTACAATGAATGGAAGTCCTGAGGGCAAGGTAGTGTATGAACGCAACCTGAAATGCTGGGACACTATTCACCATACAGTTGCACACAGCCTTAAGCCATACAGCCTCCTGGAATGGAGGAAAAGCTAACCTAACTCAAATTACGGCTAATATTTCAGAATAAGACTGACATAAAATAAATAAAATCATGTTTTCAACTGAGCAGAAAGGGAGTGAATTAGTCCGTACCCCATCATACACTGAACACTCAAATTCATTTAATGAAGAAAACACACAAGAAAAGGCAAGTTGTACAAGATTTTTCCTGTCACTGTCATTCGGAAATAATACGAATAATATGTAAATTGTGTGAAAAGACCTCTGAAACAAAACAAGTCCAATCAATGTCATGTGCACTAATTATGACCCTGACAGCTGGAATTAACATACAAGAGCTGTGGAGGGCCGTTCCACTGCCACAGACAGGCCTGTTAAAGAGCATTTAGGATATTAATAGTAAATTTAAAACCATCAGGAAAACTGAAAATGGTACTTGACACCCTTTCATTTGAAAGCCTGTTATTCAAGGCAGCAGACAGTGGAGTGTAATCAAAAGTGGAGAGGTCAGATTGTAGAATGTCTCACTTTGGTGACGCTGTCTGTCTCAAAATTGTAATTACGGCTGTAATCATCCACAGCATACATTATGTATCTGCTCAGTCACTATCCAGTCTTTTTTTTTTTTTATATTCATTTAATTTTTAAATTCAGATAAGTTGTCGTCCTTTAACTGTCTCATATGTTCAGCTCCTCATTCATAAAATCTGTCTTTGGATGTTTGAAAAATTGTTTTCTTGGACACAAGGTGTGCATGTATTAAGTGAACAACAAATATCTAACACAGAAATTTCCTTTTAAACAAACGAACAAAAAAAAACCCAAAACGTGTCATTCTTGTATTGTCTAATAGGATCTCCTCTGTGCTGAGATTTTTGGGACCTAAATCAGGACACTAAAGGTCAAAGAACCCTCATGAAATATAGTGTACACTATAAACCACCATTTTCAAAAATATTTTATCAAACAAAACTGCAGTGCACACATTGTAGTAAAAACGACAAGCGAAGAGGCAAATATTCCAAACTTCCTTGCCTTAGCTACATAAATCACAGGCAAACAGCCTGGAAGACAGATATCCTGCTCTTACATTATGCATTGCAGGGCTTCTTTATAGGGTATAAAAGTGAATAACACAGCATATTGTGGCAGTGTAAGATGTGGTAGAGCAAGCAGGCGTCCAAGGAGAACCGTATCCGTGAGGTCAAAGGACTGAGAAAGAACAGGGCCTGAATACGTTAGTGGCCTCTCAGGGTTAGCACAGCTGGCTGTGGGATGTGCTCGGAGCAGCCAGGAAGCCTATTTGAATACACATACATGTTTTTATATGGGAGACATTTCATCTGATTATCATATGGCCACTGAGGCACGACGACGACAGCGGAGGAACCCAGCCGCGGCTGTGACCGTCCTCGTCCTCTCAGCGCGACTCGCTGTCAGGGCCATTAGTGTGGCAGGAACATGATCTGAGCAATGCGCTTGGATTGCTGTCCCAAGTCCACACTCTGCTCTCCTTGTGTCTGTCTTATCGATTTTCCCCTTTACGACACGGCTTGTCGCTGTGAATTTCCCTACTGTTTGCAGCCGCCAGCTAGCAACCCCCCCCCCCACAACCCCCACTTCTATACCTGAACTCTGCTGCAAAATAAGACAAACATGAGGGGAACACACCCCTATGGCACACGAGCAGTTGTTTCCAGCAGTGTGAGGTTTTATTTTTAGCGGCACAGCAGCGTTGTCTCCTGGGAGGCTTTAATGGGAGCCTCTGGCCCCAGGACTGCTAATCACGGGTCAGATGGTCAGAGGGATTTAAAGTCCAGTACAGGAGGTGTCACCTGTTTGTGCAGTTTGCTCACGGCTGACCATACGTGGCTGCAGGTGCTAGGCCAGACCTGATTATACATGACAGGCTCAGACGGTGGCTCTGCATGTGCGTGGCCAGCCCCATGCCTGCGTACGCTGGGCAGCGTGCTGCCCGTGGCGCAAGTGATACAGAACCAATCAACTACGTGATCAGAGCCGAGCAGAGACAAGTCCGACTAAGTGGCATTCTGAGCCCTTTGGCTTTGAAATAATTGGTACGGAGAGAAAGAAGGAAAAAAAAATCCTTACATTGATGCCCTGCGGACTGTACATCTGGTTGGCTGTGAGTCCTTCACTGTATCCGCCTGTCTGACTGATAACATGGCGAAGGGTATCCACCTGAAACATTCAGAAACAACAAACAAAGCAAGGTCAGAGTCAACTCAAGAGATGAACAAGAGAAAAGAGAGAGGGATGACAAGACAACAAGAGAGACAACAAGAACATATTTCTGCAAGTATATCCTTGGAGGAAAAGGTCCAATCAAACAGAAAGGAAATTTAGGAAAAAAAAAAGTTCTGCTTCTTGCTGGTTGAGATAAAAACATATTCACATGGTGAAATCACAAGACAAATATTCTGCCCTTGAGACTGTGAAGAGGCTCTATATTGGGGCCTGTACAAACCTGTATAGTCCTTTTTCACAACAGACATTTTGACTTGTCATACCAGAAAAAGATTTCAGACTGTAGGGTTGATTCCCTTTTGTGGGATGTAGAAGCACTGCAATGGGAGTGTGCCATTTTTTTTATAAGAAAAGAAGTGGAATCTGTTTCATCTGGCAACAATAAACAAACAGGAGCGCTTTTGTGCTAGCAAGGCTAAAAATATTTAGGTTAGCAAGACATTCAGAAACAGCAAAATGAAATGTTAAGTACTTCACTTATCAAGCAAACATGTCGGAAAAAGCTGAAATCGAGAAATCATGATGCTGAATGCATGCAGTGTTGGCAAAAAAAAAAAAAAAGAAAATAGGAAATCTCGCATAAATTAGCTTCACTTATGGGTTACATTTGTAGCAATGTATTAACAAGTAAAACCAGATACTCACAAACATATCGCTCTATTATTAGCTGATTGGACGGAATTAGAATTAATGTTGGGTTTTTATTTTTTAGGATTTGCAGCCATTCTGTCACACTGTAGTTCGTTCCACCAAGCTAACGCTAATATGTCATATCTGTCAGAATTTTCTTTTATTTTAGGCTAGCATTTTTTCCCAATTACTGCCTGGACAGTCTAAACTGAATGTGGCATTTGTCTAATTACTTTCATTAGTTACACCTGTATATGACAAAAAGTCAGTCTAGAAAAAGGTAGTGGGCCTGTCCCTGTAGTATCATCCGTGCTGCTCAGGGCCCTACCTGTGACTGCACGTTGGCTCCCACCTGAGCCCCCTGGTACGAGTCCCCATTGAGAGACTGCACGCTCATGAACAAGTCCCCGGAGTTTGACATGTTAAAAGAGCCAGCAGAACCTGAAAGGAGAGAGGGAGCAGTCGAATCACAGAGAGACAGAGAGCAAGCAGGGTAAGCAAGTTGGCCCGTCGAGGCAATAGCCTGGAGGAGCACCATGCAGTTAGCTAGCAGCCAGAAAGGCAGTTAGATCAGAGGAACGGACTTAGATGGAACTAATGGACACAGAAGAGGACAGAAAAGCTGCAGCTGTAACCCGACATAAGAGGTGTTTGTGTCGAGTATAAGTTTTTACCAGCAAACATACAAATAAGGAAGTAGACTATTAATGGATAAATCTAAAACCCGGAAAAGGAACGGAGAAAGAAAGTCCAACATTACGAGAAATGCACCTGCCTGCTGTCTTATCCAGAGTCAAACACAATTTCATGTCAGAGTCAAGCGTGGGCTCGGATGTGTTTATGCTAACGTTAGCTTAATGCTGGAAGCAGAGGGCTTCCTGCTGCTAACCTAACGCCTTCACATGTGAAAACACACCTGCTAACAAAACAAACTATGGGGAGTGTTGGATTAATTTGGTGACTACTTGATTAAACAGGATATAACATGTACAAAAAACAGCTTAAGAGTGGCTGAAGGGTACTTTTTCTTTTACCTTTAGAAATGAGCTACTTTCCGCTCCTCATGCTAGGCTAAACACTCGCAAATTCATTTGACTCAAAGTCAGACAGCGAATACAGACGTTTCTCAAAATATTGGACAGTAGCTTTAAAAGATAAGTCTGGCATTATTCTATATTTTTTAAAATACTTTTTAACAGTTTATTATATCTTGGATTAATTTAAAATAAAATAATAACTACAGTTTATGTATATGTTGTAATGTACAGTGTGGCTCATTAATATGTTTTCAATAGCTTTTGGACAACTATAGAGATATACCAAAGCTTTGGCTACACACACAATCTTGTTAATGGGATCAATTTATTTGTTTTGTATTTTTACATGACTTGTTGACAATTAGCAGAAATATAGACAATCACCAGACTCGTCCTTTGCAGTGGAACATGATGAGTACAGAGTAAAAGAGTCACACATGAAGAATATTGAATCATTGAGATGAAGACAATAGGACAGTAAGAATATGGAGACTTGGCATGGGGCTCAGGTTGGCTAAATTCTTTGTTCTACAAGGGTAGTTGTACTTGTTAAGGGGAAACGTTTCACCTGTTCAATATAATAACGGTGCATTACCTTGTGAAAGGCATGTTCCTTGTACAAGAACTGCCCTTATTTTGTTAGACCTAATTCTTTCATTCCTTAACAATTACCAACACTGAAATAGCCTCTGATTGATATATTGCAATGGTTGCTTAGTTGTAGTAATGCACAGAGAGGAGGTACATGGCTAATAGCTGAGCAGAGCCAGGGACTTCCTGTCTCACCTGCAGAGTTTGGAGTTGAGGGTGAATTTGCTTGGCTTCCATGTGAGGATGCATTAGCCGCATTCACGGCAGTTCTCGCAGCGTACATGTTGGCTTCTTCTTGGAACTTACCAATGTTTTTCTTGTATCTGATTCTTTTATTCCCAAACCAGTTGGAAACCTGAACAGACAAACAAGAGAACATAGTTTAATTCACATGAAATCTCAACATACAGAGCCTCTCATAGAAATCATGGTAGCGTTTAGCTCGCACGGCCCTAATGGCACATGTAACACTGCAGAGAGCCTGTCAGTGGTAGGAGCTACATAGACTGGTGCTGTGAATCCACATTAGTGCCAGAATGGAATGATTGCCAATAACAGTCTCATTATGTCACCATGACTGCAGCTATCATCAGAACTCACGCAAGCACCAATCAGTCAACATCCGCTAACACCCATTACGGCTAATGGACTCCCAGATGAAGCCAGGGGGGTAATCCCAGCGCTAATGATAAACAACATTAAAATGAAAACCAAATCAATCCTGCAAAGTTTCCAATACAGAGTAGGTAAACATTCTCCTTTATTATGGCCAAGAAATGGAAACTCTACAAATCATTCAGCCCCTGAGCAGCTTCCACAATCAGGCCCAGATGCATCCTCAAATCATTTGGTATAAATTAATGAAACCAATTGAGAAAACAATCCATTCCCAAATGATGGATTCAAAACACAAACTGCTGTTTACCTTGGAGTTGTCATTGCTTTCCTGATTATCAATTCTCACAGGATTTAAACAACTTGAACGCTAGAATGCAAAGATGAAAAACAAGGTGCCAAAATACTTTTTGCTTGTCAGCATCACTGACACAAACACCTCAATGTCTTCAGGTGTTCCCTAAGTTACTGTAAGATGTATAGTTAATCATCATTGCACTGCACATACCTCAAATGACTGCAGTGCTAATCTTCAGAGGCTGATGGCTTTGGCTTTTCAGAGCTAAAACTACAATTTTAATAGCTGATTGTTAATGATTTTGTTTTGTTTTTTTATAAATCTGTTATTTCAGTAACAGTTTTTTCAATAACCTCAAAAATAACTACAAATGCCGATCACAAGTTATAGGAAATACTACATTGTTTTTTCATTTTAATAATTAAAACAACTGATTACAGTTCTATCCATTATGTCACAATTCACAGAAGTACTTTTACTAACTCTGGACTTTGTATATTGTATTGTTAGAAAATATGACGAGATAAGAACTCTGACAGCAGTGTTGTCTTTTGCTTGCTTTACTTCAGAGGAAACATTGAGTCACTGGTCAAAAATAGCTTAGTCTGGTTTGATTTACAAGACTACAAACCTATGACATGGCATATTTATACTTTTGAGTCTTTTGTTGTTTCAATGAAAGGCACTGCTAAAAGATTAGAGGAGCTGTCTGTACTCATGACAGTCAGAAAAGGTATTATTAGGTTACTTGCCAAGACGCTCACAGCTGCTTCTTCAGATTAAAAATCGAGTTCGTCTCACTGCTCTGTGTACAGTGGTTTTCCTACAGGTGGTGTGGTGTGGGAGGCAGTGATCTGTGGTGTACCTGGGCCACTGTGATGGCGCACTTCTTTGCCAACTCTTCTTTAGCCTCCTCGCTGGGGTAGGGGTTACTGAGGTGCGAGTAGAAATACTCATTGAGGATCTCTGTCGCCTGCTTGTTGAAGTTTCGTCTTTTCCGTCTGCAAAAGGAAAAATCAGTTAAAAATCAAGTTAAAACGGGAACTGAAACCAGTTTATGTTATTCATAACAACACTGAATGGACACTGCTGTCCAACATGCTGTCTTTTCTTTATACAACCTCTAGGAGTCACTCAAGTCAGACATTCAGAAAAAGCTGAAGAACTAAACCAGAGATAATGAAAGTGGCCTTGGAGGATCGAGTGAAGCTTGCTTTTTTACTGTTTTTACTAACTGTTAATGTGCAAGTCATCAACCTCAGAATATGTCAAACATTATTACAGCTGAATATTTCCACCTCCACTGTGAGTTTTACCCACCTCTGCACTAAAGTCGGGATTAGCCATGTTCTCAAATAAGCTCTCAGACTGCAACCATGAAGTTTTGATTCATCCATTAAGTTGGACTCAGCTGTAAACATTGCTTCCTTCCACAGTTTGGTAGTTTGACCTTGCTAAATATATCAACTTTGGTGTTGGAGGCACCAAAGTCAAAGCCAATCATCTAAATTCAATTTTTCTTTTACTAACTCAAGCCTAAAATTAAACATGTGAGTTTGACGGTACACCAGTCTTCAAATGATGTGGTCTCTTTAAGTGTCAGGGGTCTTGCCTTGGTTGAAGTTACATCCTTTGTGTAAATGTCTGCCACACTAAAAACTTTCAATTTAGCTGCAGTTTTACTGTGAGACACTTTGTCAGGACTCAGGGGAACAATTTGGCCCTGAATTGCTTCACTACAGCTCTGTGTATGAGCAACTGGAAAATAAAGCATTAGCAGTAGCAACAATAGCACAAAGGGGGTCATAACAAGTCAATGTCTATGACTAGATATCTACTATCTAGTATTATATATTATATATTATATATTATTATTATACTATATCTACAGATCATAAAGATTCACAGCCTGTATAACATAAAACAATGTGTGCAAACTAAATATTCTGATATATGGAAATTATGTTTTTTAAAGTATGAACAGAGTAAAGAATTAGTTTGATAAAAAAAAAATAAACAACAGCCACTGGGGCAGTATCTAACCTCAATACTTTTTTGGTACTGAACAAAACTTGATAGTTGCTGATTTAAATCATAATTTTTCCGATTTCACAATATATTTATCTGCTTTAGCTTAGACAAAATGAAAAGAAAAGAATTTGGCTATGTATCTACTGAAAGCTCCACTGTGTCCATCAGCTAGTTGCTAACTGTGTCTGTTGATGAGCAGTGAGACTGAACTAAACACAGTTGTAGGCCATTACACCAAAACAATGAGCTGAAAGATGCTAAAACTTTCCATAGGGTTTAGAGGAACTGTTGAGTCTCTGATATTCATGGTTGTGTCTTCCATTGATCAAAAAAAGTATTGTTTGTGTGTCAGTGCTCAAACTAAACAAATACTAACCCCCTTTTTTGTTGTGGGAGAAATGCGACTTTAAACACACAGAATAACTGTGTCTAATAGTAAATACAGATAACACAGTAAAACCCCAGCAGGTTAAAAATGCAAAGAAACAGAACTCAACTGATAAAACATGAAATACTAATTCACATTTTTTCAAGGTCTGCATAAGAAAATGAACCCTGCCAAAGACCCCCATGCAACACCTTCAAGCAGACAGCTATCGTATGCTGATGCCCATGAGTTGACTGACCCCGTATCACCTGCACCCATCAGGTCATGTCTGCATGTGCCATATCTAAAGAGGGCTTTACATAAGCTGGAGGGGAACCCTGTAAAATCTCTTTGCATGTATCCACCGGTGAAGAGATTTGTGCTAAAATCTCTGTCCCCCACTCGAAAAGCCTGCTTGAGAATATGTAAATGTGCACAGCATGGGCTCCAGCAGCCAGTAGATTAATCAGCGGAGCTGAGCATGGTAGTGCCTCTCAACCAGTGAAAGCTTTCCTCTTCCTCTCGCTTCCCCTCGCTGCAGCACCACCACAATCATTTGCAAGAGAATAGATAGGGAGCTTTGTAAGGGAGCGCAAGCCTCATTTAAATGTTATGCCTCCAACTCAGACTTTGAGTGAGATTTATCCTTAGAGAAATGTATGCAAATCCAAAGCACGCATCAAAAGGAACAAGCGATTACATTAAAAAAGGGAAACAGCGTTATGGAGCATGCAGGGAACTCTTATTGGCCAGTGTTGCTGTGTATGCTGGTCCAAATGGCATCCATAGATGCAAACCAGCCCTGTGTGTGTGGCAAGTAGCGAAAAGGCATGTGTTACAGCATGTTTGTACCATGATAGGCCTCCTACATCAGCCATTTATATGGATATGAGGCTAAGAGGGAAGCACATGATGAGGTATTTGCAGTGTTGTTCAATTGGGAGGTGATTTGCAGCACGGAGCGTGGCACAGCGTGTACGGATTGAACAGACACGTGTATACAAGGACACACACCTGGCATCAAGGAAGCGGGAGCGCAGGATCATGACGGCCTCACAGGTGCTCTGTTTGAGCTGCATCTGGATGGAGCTGAACTTGCGGTGGATGATGCTCACCATGCGTTCGATCTCTTTGGGTGAGATCGGCCGTGTGCGTGACTGCTCCCTCAACAGGTTCATCACGTGAGTGGTGAACTCGTTACATGCCTGTAAGGAGAATACACACAGTGGAGTGAATCAAAAATGTACCAAAACACTTCCCCTAAGGTCAATCAACCTGTGAATAGGACCTTCATTTGTAAGTACAGCCATATCAAATGCACCATTTCAGGAAGCCACATCTGCAAACACACAGGGTAAGTGCACTATTTAACGTTCACAGATGAAGGAAGTCTTTAAAAATAAATAAATAAATAAATAAAAATCCAGCTCTTTGCTTAATGCAGTTCTGGGGCAAGCTTTCTCCTAGAGCCAAGGGGGAATATAAGCGCTGATATATTTCATATTTAACAGAAGTGGTGATGGCAGTATGTTAAGAGGAACCAATGACAGCTGTTCCCTTCTCAGACACACTTTCACAGCATAGCCACCCTGAGAGACGAACATGCCACAACGTTTCATTCATCCCCCCCTCCCTGTGTGACACCAGGCGTGAATCTGCCACGATATTACACTCCGACTCTGTGTCTCTTACTGCCACCTCTTCTTTATTTCTTCTCCTCCTGTCGATCTCTCTCTGGATTTAGCTGTGTCAGGCTTTGTCTGTGTCTGTCTATCTGCGTGTTCATCTGTCTTACTCACATTCATCTGAAAGGGAAGCTATTGTCATGAACGCATTGGTTATCAAGGCAATGAGAGGAAATCACCCCCCCACCCCCCACCCC
>NW_019525119.1:231308-324544 GCF_002814215.2 Seriola lalandi dorsalis
CACACATCCTTTCAAGACTATACTTGGAATACACGCAGAGACACACAACGGAGTCGTGTATGATGGACTATTCTCGGGTGAAAACACAAATCTTAAGTGAATTCTTAGTGACAGTGATTTATATTGACGAATCATTTTGAGTCTGCAAGGGGCTGCCGACTGATTTAAGGCCAAGTCTGCCTCAGTGGAGAATAAAAGCCTGGATTAAAAGGTTCAGAGGAGCAAGTGAGAAGAGGGCGGCTCAGCAATGATAGAAACAGTCTGTGAAATCTACGTCAACACAGGCTTTGACTTTGTCTCTTTTGTGTTGTGACTACATCTTATCAAAAAGTGCCCAGAGCAGTGTCAAGTCCAGATACTCTTAAATGTTGGCAAAGCATTTTAAAATTGATGATCGACTAAATGAACAACACTGGTTGACCATGAAGTCAAAAAACATGAAGTGATGTAGTAAATCCACTGATTTATTTTACACCAGTTTACTATTCATTATCTTTATTTTTACCTCCAGCGAGGACCCTTATGTTTTCACCCGTGCTTGTTTATTTGTCAGCAGAATCATGCAAAAAGTACTGAACCGAACTTGTCGGACTGATGGGACATCGGCCAGGGAAGAATTTGAAATTAAATTAAATTTTGGGTCGGATCCGGATCATTTACTATGAATTTGTTTTTTTTTTCCCTCTGAAGTCTGGTGCATATTATTTGGCCATGGCCTTGCCCTTCCAGTTATATTGTATATCTTGTTTTCTCTCTCACACTTATATCAGCTGATCCTATTGTTGGAGAGGGAGAGCACAGCAAGCTTCACATATCTGTGTGTTGTTTTACATGTTGTCGTTTCTCATGTCTTAACGTCGTATTCCGTGAACGCAGCCTGTGAACAAAGTTGCATCGTGTCGTTATGTGGCTCTGAATGAGAAAATAACCCTGGTAGAACTGAAACAATTAGTCAATGAGTGAATTAGTGGACAGAAAATCATTCACTAATAATTGTGATTATCAGTTGCTTGTTTAAATTATTTATGATTTAAAAATGTCACAAACATTTGCCATGTCCAGCCTCACAAACATAAGGATTTGCTGCTTTTCTCTCTTTTACATCTTTGGGTTTTGAACAAACCATTTGAAGATAAAACCGAAGGTTCTGGGAAATTGTGACGGACATTTTTTGTGACATTTTGAATACCCCATAAAAATAATCACTCAATAGATAATGGGAGTAATCATTCAGTAGTTGCAGCCCTTACTCCTAGCGATGTCACAGGGGTTATTGCAGCTTGAGTTTGGAGAAAACCTGAGTTATGCAATTTGAAAGACACGTGCATTTAAAAGGTAGTGAGAGTCTAAAGATGCAGTCTAGTTGTATTATGGGAAATGTAGGCTTCCCTGTTGTTGGACCTTGACGCATACAAAAATCTGAGCCTCTTCTGCAACAATCCTGACCGTTTCGTTGATGTAGTCCTCCAACTTTGTGGATTAAGTATTTGATTTAATTGCCAAAAAAAAGTCTCAAATATTGAATTTCAGACAGAATGTGGAAACACAAACAGCCTTGAAGCTTCTTCTTGTACTTCTTAGTTAGATTTGAGAAGACAGGTTTCAAAGATATGACTGTTGTGTTTCTACATGGAACTATGTGAAGCCCTTGGAACCTTCTTGGAAAAAGAACTACATCAGAAAAGATAATTAGATAAGGAGATCTGACGATGATGCTATAGTCAGGGTTCTGCAGGTTTTATTTTCAGTTTGTAATGAGTGCTTCAGATGGGTCAAAAAAAAAAAATCAGATATCTGGTGGTTCTCATGTCCAGTCATGTCGAATCTTCTCACCTGTTCGTACTTCTCCAGCTCTGTGTGGTAGATCTGTCTGATCTGGGACAGCTTGGCTCTGTAGTCGGAGTGCTCCGCAGAGTTGTCTGCGCCTGCTCCTCCCGAGGCCGCCGCTGCAGCCGCCGCCGCTGCAGAGCCTCCACCTTTCTCTGGACCAGATACGCCCTCTGCCAGCAGCATGTTGTCCAGCCGCATGAGCTGGGGATCCGGGGGCTCCTCCTCCTGTGCGCCGCGGATACTCAGCACTGCAATGACAGGAGAAGGTCAGAGGTCAGTCATAAAGGTCACACCTACAGTGGCGTGATGCACCGTAACAAGCTGTCAGCTGCGGAGCCTGACTACACAGCTGACACCCGCACGTCCACCAGCTCGTTGTGAGTGATGCAGTATGTTGTAACAAAGAGAGAGCGAGGTGTGCAGACAAGTCATCTGCTTCAATAAAGGAGACAGCGAAATTAAACTAACAGCGATTAGTTTACCCCTTGCTAAATGACTTTAAACATCAGTTTTACTTTTGCTGTTATCTTTGATATTCAAACGCCCTGAAGCCAGTGTTTTTAGAGACTTTCAGACCCGTGGTTTGGTTTGGAAAATTCTTCAGTTTCCACAACTCCCTCCGTAAACCCAGTTTGACACTTTTCAAGAAATGAATGTTAGCATCAGAAGTGCTGCGTCTGTGCTGGATGAGTGTGTTGCAGGACTCTACGGGCTGGTGAGGACCGCAGGTTTGATGATGATGGTGAGTGGGATGAAGTGTAGTTATTCAGTTCAAACTGCTATTTTGGAGTAAAGTCAGATTGGTTAAAATCAAATCAGTCTTTTTGGAATAGATGCAAGAAACCCCATCATTACAAACATTTTACCTTTGCCCAGATGTGTTTTCCTTCTGGAAGTCTATCTGTAATTTCCTGTCCATAACACTGGGCTCAGTAATCACAGACAAATAATAACTTTGATAATCAAATTTTCGTTAAAGCCTTTTTTCAAGGCGAAATTCCCACCATTTCCCAGTTCCAGCTTCTTGATTGTAGGATGTCCTGCCTTTGTCTGGTTTATGTCTTCGTAAATTGAATATCTTTGGATTTTAGATTCATGGTCAGACCAAAGAATCTGAAAAACTCCACCATGGGTTTTAGGGAAAGTAGAATGGATATTTTTCACTATTTTCTGACATTTTATACACCAAGCGATTCATCATTTAATTGAGAAATGAATCAGCAGAGTAAGTGATAATTAAAATAATCATTAGTTGCAGATTAAATGAGCGATTTTCATCTTGAAAAGACAAGGTATTTAGCGATGACAAGGTAGAGAAATTTCTATTTGTTATCTCTCACTTGTCTTCTCTTAGTGCTGCTGGGATCACTCCTATAATTAATTTCTTTGTCTCCTACTTTCCCTCATTTCCATCTCCTTCAGTATTTTTTAATGCTGGTATTGCTTTTTATTATTTATTCTTTATGGTACTCTTTCAGCTGCAGGGGTTGTAACCTTCGGGGCTCTTTTGGTTGATATAAGTTTGGGTGTTGTATATGTGACTGATGTGATTTGATCTGGTGAAAGAATATAACATGCCATGTGATATCTTTGCAAGGTTAAGTGTTGCACAGTACAGTAAATGGAAATCCCGCAACAACAGTAATCTGGATGGGTACCTCTGCCTTCCACTAGAGGTCTCCCTTGCCATTCTTTAGGAGATTCAAGTCCCACCTTCCATTTTCTGAGGTGAAAACAGACTCTGACTCTTCCTCCTCCATCTGAGAACCATCCATTTCAATATAAAACACCTTCTCCTGTGTGGAGTGTGGTGCTGCTTGGATCCAAATTGATCCCAGAGAGGACATCGAAAGTGCATCAACGGCAGTTGGCATTATCGTTACAGGGCTTCGGTCACAGTGCTAACAGGAGCTGTGACTCTGTGACTTTACGCCGCGCGTGTGTCAATAGCCATTAAAACGTTACCACTTGTCATTTGTCTCGTTGTCATTGAATGAGAAGGGACAGGCAGGGAGCACTTCATTAATTCAGAGACAATGGGAGTGCTTGGTGCATTAACCCCAGACTGCTGTCCGGGTTGGTAAGCCTGGGCAGGGGGTCACTGGGATGAGAATAAGGCCTGCTGTACTAGCAGAGGAAGAGGAGGGGGCTCCCTCAGTCACCCCCCCCCCGCCTTTAAGTGGACTGGAAATGCAAATATGGCAACTGTTGGCGAGTGGAAGAGGTCAGAGGTTCAGGCCACAGGCTCAGCAGGAGGTAGATTGAGTGTGGGAGGAGTGTTGGAGGACGAGGACGAGGAGGGTGGAGGGGGGTGGGCGTCTCTTGGGATGGCAGGACTGTACAAACATCCTGTCTCGTTACCCAGACTCCTTCATCACTCCTGTAATGTATAGATGGGCTTGGAGGGGGAAAATCTCGGATGGCTTCACACCCGCCTTACCTTCACACCGCTGCGTTATGACCCGATCAAACCTGCTCCATCAGAAACTCTAAACCCGCCTGTCCACTTTAGTTAATGTACATCAGCAGAGGCCCCCGTTTTTCTATAGTTACCACCTCATAAATACCAGACTAAAGTGAGTGTTAAAATGAGTGCAAACCACAATATCCCATGGAGGAAAATGGGCTGCACTTTCTGGAAGTAATTTTCAGCGGGAAAAACAACTCATGGCAGAACATACTTAAAGAAGAAGAAAGGAAACTGACAATTTTGATGCAATAACAATAAGAACAATAAGGAGCTACATTAAGTATTACAGAGTGGGTTGAAAACTGGTTATCCAAAAGATCCAGAAAATGTCTCTTTTCAAATGTGGCTTTCTAAATTTGGCCTATTGTGTTTTACAGCTCACCTGACCCCCTTCCTCAAATACAAGAGAAAGAATAGAAAAGCACAAGCCCGATTCAAAGAGTGCCAGAGCAAAAAAGTAAGGGAGGAAGCTCTTGAAGTTTCTAGCAAAAATCCGAGGCCGGATTTCTTCTTGAACCCATAAAAAGTCTAGACTGTCAAATGAAAATGGAACATAAAAATTCCCTGTGTCCACAAAAATGATTTGAATCACGTCTGCCAAGTTCCAGCTTAACATTCATGAAGTGTTTATTTTACTTGGCTTGGAAGCACCTCCAACATCAGTCTTATAAGAGCGGCTGTTTCAGAGAAGGTCATTTCTTAGGAGATCTCTTGTAAGGGGAAAGAGGAAAAACACTAGTGGGCTGATTTTTTTCATAGAAAGATGGAATAGAAAAAGGTCATCGACAAATGAGAAGCAAATGACAACATTCCACAGAGCAGGCAGGGTATTCTAAATAATATACTCAAAGTAAAGAGGTAAATGTGTCTTAAACTGTCAATTAACAGAAACTCGACGACATGATCCCCAGGCCTTGCTTGTTGACATGTGTATACTGTGGCTAATCAGCCACATATCACATCCTCTCTTCATGCGCAGCCCAGATCCCAGCTCCATTCTTGCTGCTGATCCAGCTGTCTTGGAGAGCATCTGTCAGGAGGGACCCAGGAAGGAACAATGCATTACGCCATGTTGGCTGTGTACTGTCATCCCTCATTGACAGCACACTGTCACACTTACACAGTGTCCTCTGAGCTGGGAACAAGCGAAGTGGCTGCTCCCTATAATATCAGCTCTTCCTGCCACCTCTTATCATGCGATCTGATGGGAACTTGCTCTGATGAGTGGGGTTAATGTGGTTTCTGTGAGGAAGGATGCGACGGTGTTCATTTTTAATTTAAGTGACTAATCAGCGTGATCCCTATAACAATGACAGACGTGATGGTTACAGTCTCTTCTCTTGCAGTGGTTCTGTTTCCCCCACATAGAGAAACCGCAGACCTGCAGTGTTCGGGAGTGATAGAGGCAAATGATGATTTATTTATTCCATCCTGAACCTAAAGCACATAATTAAAACCATGGAGGGATTATCTCAAACAAATAAAATTAATAAAGAAAAGAAAGGGATAATGTGCCTCCATAAAATTGGCTTTGCTGTGGGTCATAATTACACGACTCAGTGAGGGCCACTTTATTGGCTAATGGCAGCCTAATTGATTCATCCTAATGTTTTTCAAGCCTTGGGTCTGCTGGGCACTCCCTGTCCAACAGTGCTAGTGAACTTACTTAGCCACCCGCAGACAAACATTGAAGGTTCTCCCAGGGATAAACAATTATCTGTGAATGTGTGTGTGTGATTTGGACCCCCCCCCTCGGTGAACACACGTTTTCTGTATGTCTCTAATGGATGCCATTTTCCTCTTGGAGGCGTTTCAAAGATGGCTTGTTGTCAGACGGTGCCTTATTCCTCCCTGCTGTTGTTGACAAGCAATTCTCACAAGGAGGCGAGCACCGGGCTTTATTGCTTCACTTTATTTTTGTGCATTAATATGAATAAAAATACATTGGCTTTGGCTGGTGATGGATTCAGTAATAACACCGAATGTATGATTGTTGTATAATGTTGGGGGACAGCCTTCATGCGTCATCTGCATGTGTTTACAGTGTGAATGCACCTCTGCGAGGATGGACCGGGTCAGGATTGGGTGTGCGCTGGTCAGCGGTTTCACTGCTCTGCGTACGCACAAGAGAGACAAAATGTCACCGACTGAGAAGACGAAAAAAGTAAACTGGGATGGAAGAACATGACATTTACTTAACCCCGCAACATCTGGCCTTTTGCAAATCAAATCGATATTTAATACAAGCCCAGGGCAATTGGCTTTTGGAGAGGTGGATGTTTAACTGTCTGGTCGTTTATCCAGACAATATTTATTTCATTTCCACGCAGCTGAGGGAAAAAGCTTTTGCTCTTTGAGGATAAGCTCGGAATATCATGCTCGGAGATGATTTACGTCCCTATTTGGGGGAGAGCAGCTTGCCCCCCCCCCCCCCGTTGCTTGTTTTCAGAAAGCACATGTGTAACATTCGCTCTTCCCCATATATTAGTCATTCCAGAAGATTGGCTTGTGGCCTCGTATGAAGACGGGTGTGGGTATTAAAATATTAAACAGAGATAGATCGTGATACATCAGAGATCGAGGTGAGTGTTAATTGAAGAAAGACGAGAGAATAAACTCTTCTCCGTGAAGGGGACTGAACCGTGGCAAAACAAAAGTGGGTTGGCGGCCTAGGGCCGGCACCATAACTAGCTTCTTTGGAGAAGTGTGGAAGGACAGTCCGTTACAAACTGTCATACTTGTTAATTTATTTGTTTATTTGTTTATTCAATGGATCCCCATTTGCTGATGCCATGGCAGTCAGCTAAACGTCCTGGGGTCCACGGTGACATGCAATACATGAATCATTAAATATCATCTTGCCATACATGACAGGAGTTCATAAATGTGACAAATATTAAAATTGACAGTAAAATACAAGCAAGAACCAGGTCTAAAAATACACTTTTGAGTCAGTGACAATATTTGGGATTGTATCAAAAGCTTGTCAGGGGATTAATATTTCTTCCAGGACACTGCTTGCATCTTCAAAATGATCCAGTTTTTTCATGGCATAACAATATCAGACTCAAAGAGTTGCTGCACACCATGCTCTGCAGTCCAGATATCTTATCCTATCAGATTAACGGAGGCAAATGGCAGGCTGTCAAAAACCATTACCATATGTAATCCCCTTCTAGATTTCGAAGGCATGTCAACAGGGACTGTTGGCATGGCAGCCTGTCATGGAGATCGGGTGAATGGGGGAAGCCTGATGTTTAATTAATGATGTTGGGCCGTTCTGTCACAGTTAGCGAGATGGACAGTCAAATATAAAGGCCTCTGATAGAGATTGGGTGCCTTAGTTCAAACTGGCGGACACCTTCACAGGCCCTCCATTCTGCACCCAGACGCTGAAATGTGATCCGCAGTGTTACATCACGGGGAGCAACGCAGGGAGGGTCGGCCAAAAGTGACACACGATGCTGGTCAGGTGACAGCATGTCGAGGCAGATCAACACCCGCCTGGCTTGACATTTGTAAGAGCACTTTGATTAGAAAGGTGAAGGGCAAGTGAAAACTGAGGATGTTTTCACATCAGTTTTTTGTCCTGTAATTGAACATCCCCCACAATAATAATCCAGCTCATGCACAGCTTATCAAAACCTTTGCTGTGTGAAGTAGATCTTTCATAATAGAAAAATCTACTGGAGCACAGGAAGTGAGGCTGCCTGTGTTTGCAGCAGCAGGTAAAGTGGTTTGTTTGGGTGAAAGAGGAGAAGAGATAGCTTGTTAGCATAACCACCAACAACCACAATGGCTAGAGACAATGAAATAAATTCCCATTCAGGCTGACACTTCGGATTTGAAATTCAGACGTACAAAATACGTAATGCTTGGTTTGAATTCAAACTTCACAACGTACAGGCAAGGCTACTGTTGTCTTTGCTAACGTGAAATGGAGAAAACTAGCAAGCTGTGCCAAACAGATAAACGTCACATCAAAAAAACTGGTTCGAATTTGTTCAAACGTTTTTTTGTGTTTTTGAATCCACTGCACTTGTAACAGTGAGACTCATCATCACCTAAAAAAAAAAAAAAAAAATCACGAAAAAGTTGGAACACAAAAACTTTAAAGCTCTGTGCAAAGAAACATTAGCATGAATTAGGCATTATCCATGTGCTTTAATAATATTTTATCATATCAAAGAAGATGTGGCATATTACTGTTCTTAAATTATACCTCTCATTTAATGTGATATCTCTCATCTGGGGCCATATATAATTTGGTTCTTAACCATCAGCTGTTCTAGGTGATACTGTCCAGTGTTGAGTCAGTAGAAATGCCAGGAACAAGGAACCTTTATTTTTTTTTAACTTGTGTAAATAATTGTTCATTTTAGACATGTCATATATTAGTGAATAACCTAACAGTAAAATCTTGTATCTCCAGATTCTAATAATTATTGCTTTAAAGGATTCCTGTGTATTGAAAAATTGCATGAGATATTTAACCTATTGCTGAATAATGTATTTTGGAGCTAGCAAATAAAATCTGCATATTATTATTGTTATTATCATTATTATCAAATTCATTAATTTTACCAATGATATTCAGCGTGTGGTCATACCTTTCACAAAATAGAGGCATGATGTAATCTTGCCTTGAATAATCAGTCCTTCCTTAAAATCAGACCCGTGTGTCTGGTGAAAGCCAAATGCTTTTGCATAATTAACCCTTTCTGGTCAGGTTGTGGTTGGCCTGTCTGCTTGAATTTACAGTGACAGCACTGGCCCTATTTGTTTGCATTGGTGCTTCAGTGGGCGCACTTCATTGTGACTTCAGCAGTTAATAAATCACAGTACAAGCCCCCTCTCTCGATGCGAGCCAGTGTTACGGTGGTCCTGTCACAAGGCAGGCACCAGAGCCGAAGCGACAGCTACATGCTAATTCAACATTGGCATAATTCATTATACAGTCGCAAGTGTACTGGAATGGAAAGAGAACCAACATACACCAGGAGGAAGACGACAGGCTTCAAACTGTTAAATCCTGCTCCCTTTAAGTCCCCTCTGTTTGCCTTTGCAAGGACTCAAGTCTTTAAACTCCTGCTGGTAATATAAAATTTTACCTGACTTATTAGATATGCACATAAAGAGCTTTGGGATGTGTAAAGAATAAAAATATTCTACTTTCAAAGAATAGACACAAAATCATGTGATTCATTTAAAGGGAAAAAGGTTAACAGACAATATGGAAGAGGTTAATGGACAATGAAGACAATTAAGAAACAACTGAGCTCCTTAACAGTGTTGTTAAAAAGAAGTCTGCCTTTTTATGAAATATGGTAATCTATACAGCCACTTCCGTTTAGTCATGAGAAAGCCAATGTAAAATGACATATCAAAAGGTAGAACGGGAGCTTTTTCACTAAAGGGGAAATTAACAAAAAGATAAAGAGTCAATTAAAGCGATAAGGCCTCTTGCTCTTCAGAAGGTGAAAAGCAAAGGGAGTGGAGCTGACAGCCTTCACTTTAAAGTGCTTTGCTGCCTTCTCATCCTCTATGTGGCCGCCGCCGGTTCAGAAGAGAAAGAAGCAGCAGAGTCTTTGTCCTGATCACACACACACTCCACTCCTCTACAGATATCACTAATGAAGGTAATTAGAATTTGGTCGACCAAAGGCCTTTGGCCTTTCCTTACAACGACGTAGTCTTTGATACACTGGATTTACACTTCGTACTGGAAGCAGCCCGTGGCGTCCATCTCTGCCTCGTTTTTCATCAAATGTTTCAATATTATCGCTTGCGCTAGACTCAACCCATACTTTGGTAAATGACCCCCTTTAAAATCCACACATCGCCTTCTGCCAACCCCTGATCACAGGTGGCACATGTCAACAAGCTCTGAAAGAGTGATTTTCATTTCATCCAGTATCCCACAAGAATAACAAAGAATCTATGTATGAATCTATCAATGTGTCTAAAAATAGGTTATTTCGTGTGGCAGAAATGTTTTTCTGGAGCGTAAAAATTGATTCATGGTCTTGTAATTGGTAGTTTGTTAAAAAAAAATCTTAACTCAAGGTCTGTTTCCTAGCTTTTGCTTGGGGCTTTCAACCGTATCTCATGTTCTTCCTCAGCTTCTATCCACTGATAAAGGCAGTGTGGAAAAAGCTAGTAAGTGGACCCTCATTGGTTTCTTGTCTTGTTAATCATCTCGAGACACCTCACATTGATCTCGTTGATCAGTCAGACTGAGATTAAACATCCAGCAAAATCAAGGATATATCTGCAGGAGGATCCGTGAATGTCAAATTATACAGTTATAACTGTTGCAATCCGTTGCTGGATGATAATGCAATATCAACAGGACAAACAAACCTGAGAGCCGCTCCACAGCCTGTTTTCTTAATCCAGTATGAGTACAATAATGTTCTACCACAGATACATTACACTGTTCCACTGGCTGTTATGCAGCTGCATAACAACCATCATGAAAAGTTTGGTGCAGGTTATCGCCCATGTAAATTAGAAAATCAGCTCAATATGCACAGACTAAAAGTATTTCTCAGGAAGTCACAGGAAACTTGTTCCGTTTTTCTTTCTGATTGAAAATACCTGAACGTGCTGTATCAATAACAAAAGACATCGCTGTAAAACTGCATGTGATTACATGTAGTATAATGTAAAACAACGCAGCAAAACATGTTCAGCCATCATTTAAAGTTGGGTTGGCTTCATTCCACTGTGCAACTTCTCAGCCCACATAGAAGATGGGTAGCAGTTAAAGAGCATCCAGACAAGTGTCCTGTGTGTCCCACATGAGATAGCGAGCATCCAGCAGCATACACCAGACTGGGGCCATCCATGGCCTCAGGCGGTGTGTGTTGACTGGCCCTGCCATGTCATTAACAGTCGCCTTGATCTGCTCTACCTTATTAAAGCCATTCCTTCAGGAGAGCAGACGAGCATGTCACAGTGTGAAACCAGGCCAAGGAGGGAAGGTGACCACACTGCCACCCTCAGCTTGTGCAGGGGGCAGGGGGGGATACGAGCGCAGCGCAGCGGCTTTGTTGTCAGCCTCATCCCGGACCCCCTGATGTCCCTGTGATTCCCTTGTCAGTTTGTGTTAATGGAACTCACAGTGGTTATGCTCCTTCACATTCTTATCTCCTGTAGCAGGACAGTCGCACAGCCCAGCAGTGTCTGTTTAGCCTCGGCTGACCAGGAGACAACTGCTGTGTTGAATATTGACAGTGTCTCTCCTGTTAGCGAGGAACATGTTCAGGATGACTCCTCCTGAATTTGGGGAAAAGCTGAGGCCCAACCGATCTACACATACGTTCAGTACAAATTGGCCTTGTCCCATTTGAACAGTATTAACTGATGCATAGACTTATTCGAAGTTAACTTCCTCTGACTGGTTTGCTCATGAGTAAAAAAGCTACAGCACAAACCCACAGAAACATCCGACTGGGAAGCCTGGTGGCTTCCAGCTCCCTCCCATATCTCCGACTACACACACTTGTGTGGCATTTTTCTCAGAGCGCAGCTCACCTACTGCCAACCAGTTTATGTAAAAGTGATTAACAGTAATTAATCCTTAATCACCATGATTAGCCAAGTCGCAGTAAATTAAGCCACATCTGGAGCAGCTGAGGGCTCGTGAATGGCAGCAGGCATGCTGAGTGTGAACGCCACTGTTTACCGAGATCTACCTGAAACAGCTGAAAGCAAACAGCACAAGGCTCATTTCAAAAGCTCAGCTTGGGCCTTGTGCAGTTCAGATATAGTCACCCTTCTGGAGCACAAAAACCCTTTCAGAGTCGTTTAAAATAAAGTCAAATTCAAGCCTCCATGTTGTTATTCTTGTCCAGTTATTGTTGATAATCATTTTTGTAACTACTCACACTGTAATTACATCTATTGTACAACACAAAGAGTCGCACACAGAGACAAACATGTTGTAACAAACAGATTACAGGTTGACTGATAATGGCTTTTCATGGCTGATACTGATATTTGACAGTGTGAGATACTGATAACATATATCGGACAATATCACATCAACAAAAGGACACTGTATATTAGCTTTTCAATGAATTGTGACACAGATATGTAAATGGTGGGACAATATTAGAGCTGAAACCATGAATCATTCAATCAATTAAAACCTGCAGTGTGGAACTTTTGTCTCCCCCTTCTGGCAGTGAGAGTAATTTCACAAACTCACCTCTCCAACGATTAAAAGCCGCACCGACGGCAAGCTGTGTTTGTCCTTGCCTTCCTTCACTTTCTTTTTCTTTTTAGACTCTAATCCTTCCTCTGAACGTTGAGTTTTATTTTGTTCTTTTTTATCTGGAGCATCAGAAACTTTTCTTGGATGCCTCCTAGCTTTTTCTGCCATAAGCTCCGCCTCTGTCTCTGTGGCCTTTAGCTCTGGCAAACCAATCATTGCTGGTTGACATAGAACACATCGCTGCCAGCGCTCCAGTGTGCGGGAAAGTCGCCACAGACACCAGATTTAAAACTCTGGTAAACTGCAAAATACTTTACAGATTTCTACAGATTCATCTGGTGCTGATTGGGCTTAATCAGCCCTCTGTGAACACGTTTGACAAGAGCCATGTAAAAGTCCCGCACTCCAGCTTTAATCAAAATAAAATTAACTGGCAACAATTTTGATAGTTGATATAACCACACATTGTCTGGCTCCAGCATCTGCTTTGTTTTAAATCATATCATTAAGGATACTTTGATTTTGAAGAATCTGATAATTACATATTCATCCAACGTTATTTTATTTCATAAACACATGGCATAAAATAACATTTTTGATAAGGATTTTTTTGTTTTGATTGTGACCAAGATACAAACTGGGCAGGACATTTTCCACCTCTGTCAGCTCTCTGGTGCTATGTGATGGTGACACACCACAAGCATTTCTGTAATGCAAATTTCTTGTTATTTATCAGCCAACATAAATGCTGATGCAGATGTGATAATCTGTAATGATCTAATATCAACCACTATAATGGCTTTGTCCATTTATGGGACAGCTTTAAAACGGATGATCTGCTTTAGGTGTTATTAGATATCACAAAAATATAGTGTCATAATTCACAGGAATGCATGACGATCACTTCATATAAAATTCATCTAAACAGCATATTTCATATAAGTCATTCAGTATTTCCTTGCTGTTGTGTAAATACAGTAGTTTTGAACTGAGCTTGTGAATGGCCCGACAAATAGGGAAATATGACTTAAATACAACCGGAGAGTTAGATGTTTTTATTTTCTAATTCTCATAATTTAATATATAACATTATTTCCTATATTTTGTATATGTGCTTAAGTGTAACAAACTGTTGACTGTGTAACAATTTCACCGCAGAAAACATTTACTACTTTACCTAAATCTGTGGTAACCAAAACAACCGTCAGAGAAACCCAGGACCTGACCTTCAACATCTACAGTGAACAGACACCAGAGCAGACCCCCCCCCCACATCCATACACTGACACACACACACAGTCCCAGCTCCCTGTGTGCACCCGAACTGCATTGTTGATTGGCTGCGTTGCCTCAAGATGTCTCGGTACATAGCAGCAGTGGCGGCGGCAGCGGCGCCCCCCCGCTCCCCTCTGTAGCGTTTTCCTGCCAGATAAATGATGCAGGAGAACTGGTTGTGTGCCGGGGAACTGGTTTCATCACAGCGGGTGTGCTGTGTCTCTTAGCCCAATGTTTCTCTTGTGCCCCCCTGGAGAGTTTTCTCCCTGCGCCCCAGTCTCTCCTTGTTACACAGCTCCAGATTAATTACACACTTTAATGAGCTGAATTATTAATGGGGCTCTTACTTGGCAGTTTAAGGAAATGCAGAGGAGAAGACAGCGTTGAGCATCGGGAATCGGGGCTCTCATTAAAACATCAGACAACGCCTTTGGGAGCGGTGTTATTTAGCCGGAGAAATAATAGGATTTGGTATTTTACATATCAGGAACAGTGGAGCTGCTTGAGTATGAATCCACAGCGAGAGATAGAGAGTAGAGCCCTGCACAGGCTTGTGCACAACATCATGTCATTATGATTGCAGGCCCAAGGAAAATGAAAGGCCATCTAATGCAGCCACTAGAAAAGGTTTCCCTTCTGATTGTTCAGCACAGATGGGAGCAGTAATATATGAAATGATGTGGACTAAAGCTGCAGTTAAATGAATGAAAAGAAAAGTAATTTCTAGGTGAATATGTCTTATTCCCTTCTCCTTCAAAAGGAGTAACAGTTTTTTTTTTTTTTTTTTATCTTGCACAACTGTTACACTTACAGCACAGTGGATGTTAATCAGAATCAGGAATATGGGAAATTGCCATTATGAAAGCTGGAAAAAAGCTGAAAGGAAAATGAGATTATTCACATAATATAACCCTCGCTGATAAGAGAAAATCCCACAGTGAAGAGACAGGAAATGAAACCAGGAAACAAGTTCCAGAGTTGTTCCTGCGTGACTAAATTTGTATTTCTGCTGTAGCAAAATTTAATCTCCTCCTAATGTCTGTGTGTGATGTGTACATGAACGTCTGTGATGTGTTCAGTAAGAATGTTACGATGTTGGGAACATGTCCGACACTGTGAGGCTTTGTTAAAGCTCACATATATGATCTGACAGAGCTGTAAAAGAACAGAAAAAAGGCCACTTGTTCTCTAAAAACACTTTAATGTGTCGGAGAACAGAACTCGCTCCTCTATGTTTTTTTTTTTTTGTTTTTGACAAAGCATCTTCATCAAGAAGCTGCTCACATTTCTGGAGTGATGATTGTGTTTATCAGACAGGTTTTGCTGTGATGGCTGCTGCACTAACACAAGCTACATGTCTTGAGAGCACCAAACGGCTTTCACACTCGCTCGTGGAATCCACAGTGGGATCCCAGGGGATCTCTCTCTCTCTATTTGTGTACAAGCTGCTGCCAGTGCTGACTGTTCCTGGTGTTTGGGAGGAAACAATAACAGGCTCATTGCACAGTCAGATTATATTACAGCCTGATGCTCTGCACGCCGAGGACACTGAATGGATTTTGGTTTTATTGCCATATTTTGGAAGACACTTGAGGAAAACTGATGACACAGCGTCTGACAAATAAGATTGAAATCTGCCTGATGATTTAGCCCCTGCACATCAGCGATACGGCACATTAGCACAAGTCCCTGATTAGTAATCACTGTGAAGAGTAATCAGATGACCTAGAATGGCCCAGTGGCCATGCAGGCAAGCGTCTGGATGGGACAGTGTCTTTGTGCAGCCCTGCAGCTCCAGACACAAAGCCCCAGGGATGTGGCTACCGCAGCACAGCTAAACACCCCCTTGTAGCCAGGGTGAAAAGCCACACACAAGTTTCTGCTCAGGATTTAAAAAATGGCCGAGCAGCTCATTACGTGGGTCCTATTTGGGTCAGGGAGCAGATGCAAAATGTAGGTCAGAAGGAACCCCTGTTGTCAATCAAGAAAGAACAGAGTAAAGGGTGGAGTAATGGAGGAGGATAGAAGGGTGTCTCCCCCAGTGAGAGACTGTGCCTGCTGCTCTTCACAGCCTGTCCCCAAGGAAAGAGGGTATCAAATCATCCGCAGAGGAGAGCGGTGGTGCTAAGCTTCAATGAGGAAACTTAATTAGAATCATGCTTGTGAGGTTAATTTGAGCTAACTGACGCGAGTGAAAAAAGCATTAAAATTTTTTTCTTAAGCAGGACTGATCCAACATCAAGCACTGTTTTCAGTCTCGGATCTCTGGACCATATATCACCACTACGCCTATGAAGCCGCTTCCTATCTATCGCCTATCCGGCATGGTGTGCAGTTGGATGATGAGGCCAGTCTGACCTACATGCTGCAGACCTCCAGAGAGTCCAGGAACCCCCCCCCCCCCCAGCAGCCTGAAAGGGAGTAAACTGCACACGTCAAGTCATCCTGAAGCAAGATCTTCACATTTCCATTCCTGAATTCCTTAAAAATGACTTGTATTTCTTTTTTTCCTTTTAAGTGCTGATACGTTGAAGTGCATCATCTTTTCTTACTCTTGCACTTTTGGCCAATTCAAGCTCCTCTCTGAAAATCTCTGCCACAACAGCAGCAGCAGCAACAGCCTCTCCAACTCTGTAGCACTTCATTTCACCTCACACTGAGCTTAGATGCAGCGCTAACTGCCTAGAGGTTGACACTTGTCTGAATAATGTTATGCTAATGCTCTAGTCTACCTGTATTTACCCCTAAGTGCAGGAAGCAATCTGTTGATTGCGAGAAAGCAATTTTCCTGAAAGAGGGGGAGAGTGGGCTGCGAGAAAGACTGAATGAGAGGGTAACAAGAGATCTTCTTTAAGCTGCGGCAAAAGCAATTTACAGAGGACGACAATTTTCTCTGGCTGTGAAAGGAGCGCTCTCTCTAATTGTGCCTACGCAGAGCCATCAAGATGGGGATACAGAAAATAGAAGATCAGGCCTGCACGTATCCCAGAGCAACTTAGAGGTATAAGCAGGAAAACCGCTATAAAACCTTCCTTTTATTTAGTCAGGTATTTATTTTTGAAAATAAATTGAGAAGCCCATTCAAAAGAACAGCTCGTGTAAACACAGCAACAGCTGGGCTACATTGTGTTTTTTCTAACTCAGGCTAATTACCTTTAGGTTCTACATTATATATAACAAACTAGAACCAAACATGGTGACATGTATAAGAGAGAATGGCCTCCATCTCACTGCTCGTGTTTCTTTTCTCACGCACAGGCATAATGTAACTCCAAATGCTATAAAGATGAATGGAGGCATTGTCCATTTAATTTGTTTGTTGGTCCTTGTGTTGCCTGAGAAGGCAGATGTAGAAATTAATTGCTCTTTCTGACAAGGAGTGGGTTGTTTGTGTAAATGTGTGTGTGTGTGTGTGTGTGTGTGTGTGTGTGTGTGTGTGTTTTGGGGAAGGGGGGAGGGGGACAAGGCTTCTAAAAATAAAGCAGCAGAACCATGTGTGTGGTGCCAGATTGGGCTCAGTGCTGTGCTCGTCTCGCTCTGGCTCGACTTCTATCTGCCCGTGTGATAAAGCTGCTAACAGGCCTTTATCGGGGAGCAAGGGGAAATATGCTCCTGCCAGATTAGGCCCCAGACTCTGCCAAGGTTATAAACAGCCTGTTATCTGTGTCCCAAACAGAGTAATCCACGCTCTATCAGCACCCAAACATATGGGCCACACAGAGCAGAGATAGCCTCTGATGGACACTTGGTTTTAATTGCAATGAGAGCCAGTGGAGCCTCGCTGGGGAAGAAAAAGGACATAAAAAAGGTCTGTTATTGTGGACATCTCCCAGCCCCGCTGTAGCTGGCCAACATTCACAAAGAGCAACCTCGACCTTTCTGCAATGCTGCACCTGCTCCTTCCTGCGCGCTCAGGCGATATCGTGAATGAGCAGGGCAGCGTCAATTCTACATTTCCAGGAATCTATTAAAGCCCTGCTGGATATTTGTTTCCCAGTCAAATTAATATTTTCCCTTTTCATCCGATGTCATTTGGTGTCTTTGTGCATTTCTCTGGCATGCTAAATTAGATCTTGGCAGCAGTTAAGTATGCATTAATGTGATTAGGCACTGATGGGCTATTTTCAGTTCTCAACACAACACGGGCTATTCTTCAGCCGACGCTTCACAAAACATCAGTTCTCAGATGCACTCTGTCTCCCTAATCAATAACAAGCTCAAACTTCCCCGAACACAGACTTAGTAAACAAGAGCCACTCAGACACTCTGTCTTTCAACACAAAACACACACTCCAACACACTCAGTAAAAGTCTGAGTGAAGTGAGGACAGCAGATAGAAATGATGGGTGAGCTGCGTGTTTCAGCCCTGCTGGAGCTGTGTAGTGCATGTGTCGAAAAGAATGACGCAATTATGGACAATTATATTTATATTTCAGAGTTACAGCCAAGGAATACCTCATGTTTTCATTCAAACTAGTTGTTATTGGACTGTAACTTCAACATCTTTAAACCTGCTTTAATTGAAATTTTGGCCAATAAGGCCGGCACACAATGCCTTATTATCACCATATAAAGCTGATATGGCTAATGTGGTAAAAACACTTCTCAAACACTTTCCACGTCCACTCTCTCTTGAGGGAAATATCTGTCTCTTTAGCTGCTAAATGCTCCACTATGTCGCTAAATGTGGCAAATGTTTGCTGCTGGAAACAACACTGATAAGAGCAGTGAGTACTGAACCACATGTATTTCCACTTGAATCTTATTTTCACAGTTTTGACCGGACGTTTAGAACCAGGCAAAGAACAAGCAGCCACACCATCAGACAGGTTTTTAAACACACTGTTAACACCTATATTTTGGGTGTACTAAACCCACAATTGGACTTGGTGTTGCTGTGAGTTCAGTATTATCTGAAGCTGCAAGGATTAGTCAATAAATCAATAAGTCCACTGACAAAAAATGAATCAGAAAGAATTTTGTTAATCGGTTAATTGAAACAAGCAAATTCAAGGCGTCACTTTGGGCTTTAGGGAATTATTTGCCATGTGACAGACCATACAATTAAATGATTGTGAAAACGATCAGCAGTTTATTCCATGATGAAAGTAATCATTAGTAATCGTTGCCAAACCCAAAAGTGAGAGGCAAAACTATGACCACCCAATTAGGACTTGGCGATGCAGCCAAACAGTAATGGTGCCACGGTAACGGTATATATCACCACCAATTGAAATCCAATTGAGATATTGACTTTTTTTTTTTTTTTTTTTAAAACATAACATACTGTCCACCCCTTTTAGTAACACGTGAGAACATGTACAGGAGTCCTGCTGCCCAAATCACATTACTTGGATTTGCTGGATTTGTGAGATCACTACTAGACTTGGGCGATATTAAAAATGTAATATGTCGTTAATATTATATATCTAGATCATATATCGATCCAGATATATGATATTATTATTTCATTTTTTTTGGTGGTCAGGAGTGGTTTTGCAATGCTGAAAAAAAAAGAAAAACAATCTTTCAGTATTATGAAAAACATCGCAATATGGCGGGAAATATCGCGATATTTGATATTACTGAATATCAGCCTGAGTCTAATCACTGCCTGACATGATTATATAGCAAAAACACTAAAGGATAGGTGCCACGGAGGAAATGGTAATGCCAAATCTCTACTGGTGGGCACATCTCTACTGTTGCACGGTGCTATATACCATCAAATTGCCCAACCTTACACTGAAGTTGTAATAAAGCAGAACTATCCTCTTAAAATCGTACTTGTTCATGACATCTAACTAAATAAAAATACATTCAGTGGTTATTATTATGACACTGTTTCTTGTATTCCAACGTTGCTGCTCAGTTTTGACATTGCAGTGTAAGAAAACTATACTTTCAACACTTCCACTGTGAGGCACGAGCCGTAACGAGCAGCAGCTCCTGCGTTAATGAGGACTGAGGTAAATCTGGGAGAGATTTAGACCCTCTACTACTCTCTGTCTCCTCACATAAGCAGAAGGCTGTTCTTTCTGTTGGCAGAGCTGTGATCTGAATACCTCTGCCTTCATAAAAGATTCAGGCCTTATTGACTCCCTACTTTGGTTTCCCCGCAGAGCCTACCTCCACGGCTCCTTTTAAATTCTGCTCTCGTGGCTGAGGATGCACACCTGCCTCAGGAAAAAAGTCTCCGGCTTAACAGGGAGCTTTTATAGCCTTCCCTGAACCACGTCTAGATCGTATCATTCTGTGTGCGAGAAATGTACATCTTGGCTCAGAGTATCGTTGGAAGATGACCCTGGAAATAAAAATAAAATCCTGTATGTCTGTTAAAACTGAAATAATAAACATCAACACCAGCTCTGCACTGCTGTATAGTTAAATTTACTAATCACTCCGCTGTTACTGACTTACAGGGTCAGCTGGGGATTATTGGCAGTATAAAATGCCACATCACATCTGTTATGCTAAATATTGATATATCATGTTCCTTTTATCTCAGCATCTGTTACCTGCTCTTTACTACACATCATTACCGACTGACTGCAGCATTAAAGCCACACAGGCTGAGCTCATCTGTCTCTTATACAATATTTCAAACACAACCTACACAAAAGGGCACAAAGTCTAATAAATTCCTCATTTTATATACTGCCCCCAGATTTCTAAGTCCTGTCCAATAAAGTTTTAAATGTCATGAAGGACCTATAATATAGACAGTATAAACCAGAGCCAAGAAAACCATACACTGCTCTGTCCCTTATCTTTTTATCCAATAAAGTTTTATATCTTTGAATCAACTATAAAATGGTTTGGAAACTGTCAACAAGGGGATAATTGGCTGACTTTATTGTTATGGGGATATGTCCCAATGGGCTCATTTCACTTTTCTGACAGAGAATGAGAGAACTGTATACAAAACAACATACAGTAGTCAATAAGTCTGTGTAGTTTCTAATCAAATCATTCACATACATTTAGTTTTGTATGTGTCTTTAAGTGAAAAGGCAAGCAAAAATCAGACATGATCCATAATGACAAGATACCCTCTGATTGTGTAAAAAAAAAGAGTAAATAACACCCCAAAGAAATGTTGTATTCAAACAGCACAGCGTTTTCTTGACCTCTACAAGCAGCACTGACCTTCTGCCGTGGATTTCCGAGTTGCGACAAACTGGTCAAACAAACAAAAGCAGACCAGCATCTCCAAGGCGCAGCATTTCACACTTGGGTAGAGGCAGAGGACAGGCCTTTAATGACACACAGTCCAGTCACCTAGAATGAACACGCAGCGCTGGAAATAGACCGGAAACTCTGCCTCCACGCGGGCCAGAAACCTGGTGATGCCTGCCTGCCTGCCAAAAAAATCCTGCCACTGCAGAGAGAGACAAACCCCCCCAACCACGTCTCAATCACACAGACCAAACATGATCGAAGCATGTTATTCAATGAGTTATAACACCATCGCAGAGTCAAGTGCACACGTGCTGCCGCGCACTTCAGTCAGTTGATGTGCCGTTGTGTGCAGCGACCGACAAAACACTTTCTGTACAACAAAACCCTCATCAGAGCCGAGAGAATATTTCTGTTGTGGGTGAATTTGTTCCCTCAAATGACGAGGAGGAAGTTGAATTTACAGTTACAATAAATCCAAGGATGCAGTTAGCAATACGCCTGGGAAATTTTGCAATACAATTGCCAATACCTGTGTTTTTGTTTTTTTCAATACCTTCCTTTGAGGAATATAAACATGTTTTTTAATGGTTTTTTTTTTTTTATTTATTTTTTTTATTTAACAAAAGTTCAACCATTTACAGCTCTGCTCTGAAATAGAACCCTCAAAGAATTCAAGTAACAACAAGGATTCATCCCTTGAAAAAAAAACAACAAAACGGAACATAAAATTAGAAAACTGGAAGGACAAAACATATGCAAAGTATGTAGTAGTAGTATGTCAAACATGTTAACATATTGGGTGCCTTTCCAGCTCCATCCACAAGCAGGCAATGAAAGCAAATTACAATAAGCTGAAACAATAAGCTGATGACTGATTAATCAATTGACATGAAAGCCAAAGTCTTAATTGTGAGGGTTTGCTGCTGAATATCTTTGATTTTTGGACTGATGGTCAGACAAAAAGGCCATCACCTTGGAGGGATTGTGATGGACATTTTTCACTGTTTGTGACATTTTATAAACCAAACGAAATGAAAATAATTGCTAGATGCAAACCTAAAGTACACAGCACATACCACTGAATAACAGTGAGATGTCTCTATAAGTTATAATGGCTGCGCTGTTATATGAATGACTGGATGTTACCCACACAGCTGCGAATACATTAGTGATTGTGGAGCATGAATGAAACAGCTGATGCCAATCATCTCACACAAGCACAACTTCAGTGCTCTTCTCAAATACAAGCAGTTGTACAAGAACCCTGCAGGAAATAAAATACTTTAAAACAAAAAAAAATCAAAGAATATAAAAGGCAAGATATTCAAGGCCAGCTCTTGGTACTCTGCTCTTGGACATGTTTTGGTCAGTGTAAAAAAAAAGTATTGAACTTCCCTGCCAAGCCCTCATATACACTTGTTTTTAGGATTTCGATTTGAATCACTACCGCCTTCGACGTTTCTACACATTTAACATGACATATAGGTCACTTCTATGGTATTAATACTGAGCGCTTTTCATATTGATTGTGCTTCTTTGCCAGTGGAAACAACATGGCAGGTTTGCTGCTTGGTGACAGACCATTTCATACATAAAGTAACTCACCTGTGCCTCTGTGCAGACACTCCTAGTATTGAATTCCACCTCCAAAAATGGATTCGCCTCCTCCAGCACTAAATTCCCTGGCTTCCACCAGTCTGCTATGACAAAGGGAGTAAAGGCAAGCAGCACTGGGGTTAAGGCTCTGGTCTCCTAATGAGCTTCTCTGTTCCAGTATGTTGCATAAACCCATTACCTCCCAGCACATTACCTCATTCATTTCTTATATGTGGATAGCTTCCCTCTCCCAAGAGCATGGCATTTCAGACACGGATCGCAGTATACTGTATGCACACATGTCTGTGTGTCTATAATGTTTCTATTTCACACAGCCATTGAATTGACCCTGAGATATCAGGCAAGCACTGAGGAAAAAGAAAAAAGAAACTCTGCTGGCAGGAGATCTATTGTTCAGAGAAAGGAGAGAGAAAAACAGAAAGCAAGGAGGAAAGAAAATGTCTCCCCTCACAGTAGTATTATCTCAGTATGTGGCAACTATTGCAGGGTAGGATGAAAGACGCAGGTGGTAGTGAGCTCCACCATGCCTCAAGCTAATCTGCAGACGCAGTCGAGGATGATGCTGTCCCCAGATTCTCTCGAGTACAGTAAATTCTCACATAAACGCAGGGATTCAAATACTGGGGTTTCAGGCGATAGAGTTCCCCCCATGTAATGGCTCACATAGTAAATTCTGAATAATGAACAATCCCATACCATTTATATCAGCAGTATATTCACTCATTATGTCTTTGCTTTGCCTCTACTTTGCAGTTTTTTTGATCAACTACTCTGACAGACGTTGCACATTAAATGCTACCTGGAGGAAGGATTTTGCTCCTTGAGCTGCTGGAACTCTTTTAATGTGACGTATCTGAGCAGAAAATGTTAAGTTTCATTGACAGCAGCTTAACCATAATTGAAAAAACAGCAAAGTGAAACTAACTCAAATCTTTTTCTTTTAATGTGAAGCATCCGAGCAGGAAGTGTTGCATTTTCAACAGTAGCTTAACAACAATAAAGAAAAGGGTCTACTGTTCTTTGACCCACTGGAAGGATTTCAATGTGACATTGATCTGAGAAGGACATGTGGGGCTTTGTTCACAATATCTTGCACTGTGTCTACACAGAAGGCTAGTTCTGTCTGCATTTGATAATAATTAAAATAATTCACTGTTTTCCACAAGAGCTGACTGTAACAAAAAGGATCACAAATGAAAACACAGATAGTATGGTCCACATCACTATTCACAAGCATGTGGGGCACACTCTGGCCCGCACTTCAAACAATCAAATCAAACAATCAAAGACACAATTGGCTTTCATGTAACAAACCACTGTAAAGAATGTTGTGTTGATTGATGGTGGATGGTGAATAAATCTTGTCAATTATCAATTAGGCCACACTAATCCTCTGTCTTTTCCCAACCAGAGAATATTTATGTTCGTGGAAGACAATATTAAATTACTGCGACAGCAGTTGCTGTTCACAGCAGCTTCACATGTGCCGCAAACTGAGGACATACGTGTTAGCTCGCACTCACAGAGGAATTTATTCAAATTCACTGACACCTTAGTCGGAAATCGGTTGGGCCTTAATTTCAGCTCGGTGTCAAAACACTTTATTTTGTCACCATAAATCAATAGTGATCCCAGAAACAATGGGCCTATTTCTCAAGCGGGTCATTCCACACTGCGGAGAGAGACTGTGGCTCTGAATAAAGTACTCAATATGGCACGAGTGTTTACATGGATATCAATATTTAATCAGAGTTAAAGGCAGCTACAATTCACAGAGACAATGGATGGAGTTTACATGGAGTGCCATTGCCATCAGCCAAACAATTTGTGGAGTTTGAATAACTTCCTTGGCACTTAAATGAAAAAATAAACAATGACATCCAATCAAGGCCAAGTGGGACTCTGCACCCTGAGCCTGTAAACAATAACTAAATCTTCTTACATTACGAGTGATGATAAGAAGAACGTGAGATCCTGTCTCGTGTTAAGTTGATTCATCACTCATTTCTTCCACTTCTATGGCAACCAGCGCCGAGGACACCAATGGCTGTTGTTGATGTTATTGTTTGTCAGGCTGAGTCAATAAGTAACGTTTCAATCCGAGCCATTTGGACTTCATTAGAGCTCCGACCACAGCCCTCACACATCAATCAAAGGAAACATTGTGAGCAAATGTGTCTCCTGTTATAATTGGACGCAGGCCTTTTTTCTATCACACAGTGACAGTGTATGCAGTGCTGGAAAACTGTAATGCAACCCACAGTGAATCATTCTGTTTGAAGAGGGAATGTCTTCAATATGAAATCCATATGAATGTTTCAAAACCTCCTCCAAGTTTCCATTTAAAAAAAAGAAGAATCTTCTAATAAATTGCCGTAGAAAATTGTCACCATCTTTCTCTTCCTTCAGGGGAGGGATATGAAGCTTGGCTAGGCTACTGTCCTCTGCATGTGGCTTCCTTCTCTCCTCTTCCAAGGCTATGTTAAAACAAAGCATCAAAATCCTAGCTTTAATAATTGAGGGAGAAACTGCAGGGTACTCTGCTCATGCCTTCTTGATGTGAAGAGTCCTTAAAAGATGCATGGATGCCTCCCCAGAGGGAGATGGAAGGGCTTCATGGAGCCGAGGCTCTGTACACTTAAAGATTATGTGTGCATTCGCTAAAGCAAGATGACCAGAAAAATGCTCAGAGGACCATTATTCTCCGCAGAGTGGTTTGAGGGATGGGCACCAAGCTGATAAGATACTATCAATATTCATGCTTCTAAATCAATTATATTCCCAAGTACTTCAAATGCAAATCATTTGGCAAGCGAGACATTTTCAGAGTGACTCTGCAGACTGCAATAATTGAATGCGGGATATACAAAGCTAGGTAAACAAGCACTTACACAGACTTAGCTTAAGAGGAAGAGCGATAAGGATTCCAGTAAACATAAACGTGTCAGCTGTTTACAGCAAGCTCATTCACGGGTTTCTAGTTTACTCCGGCAGCCCGGCTGGAGCTCAGGCTGTGCCTTTAAAATGTAATCTCTGACTCAGATGTATCACTTTCTCCTCACCCCGCCATTAAGGCTAGGGCCTAAATTATTGATCCCCTGCCTTCATCAGCATAGCAGTCACGTCCGAGCACAGGGGATCTAACTCTGGCTGTGTCCCCACGCTCCAGCCACTGAAATAATTAGGAGGAGTTCTCATTAAGGGAGAATGAAAGGTTGAGAAAGAGAGGAGGGGAGAGCAGCCTGAGGGGCATTCTGGGTGTTTAATGTCTTCCCCTGGGCCTCGAGATCATTCTGATCAAATCCTGAGGCTGTGTCTGAAGACGACAGGCCGTGCTGTAGGAAAATACACACGCTGTGTGGACACACAAATAATACATCAAGACATCAAGAGAGAGGAGCGATGCATAAATAAAGATGCTGCACTGTGCAACCAAATTAATAATAAATTGTTAGGATTGGGATCAATAGCATCGGTGCATAACCTCAGCTGTATAAATAAAGCAAAGAGGCGACTATAACCGCATATGTTTAGCAAATGTAGTGGAGCAGTCCCTGCTTGTTTTATTTCAGCCGCTGAGGGAATCCACAGGGCTTTGGTGCCCCAAGGTAGTTTCCTTCTTAATGCTTAGTGAATCATACAGCCAAAAATTCTACACTGTGTCAGTATGTGTGTGTGTGTGTGTGTGTGTTTGGGCTGTGCATGAAATGCAAAATGTTGACTCTGAACAGAAAGGTTCAAAGTTAGGAAAAAAAAAAAAGAATAAAATGACAATGGCGGCATAACGAATATTTGATATGTAACTATTTATGGAAGCCGAAGACATTTTAGAAAGTCGCTGCCAGGAATAACAATATGCTATATGTGCATAAACACCTTTGATTTCAACCAGTCCACGATTCATGACTAAATTAGACCAAGGAACCAGGAATATGGAGATTTCCTCATTCATTTTTCAAGATAAGAGTACACTACAGAGAAACTGCATTGTCATGTCTCTCTGCAGAAGGAAACACATACAGCAGAACCTGTAAACTGAGTTTGCAAAGGAACCAACTGAGGAATTTGCATGCTACAGTTACATTCGTGCCAAAATGGCTTTTGCAATGACTAGTGAAGTCCATGAATCTTTTTGTCACATTGTGCTTTCACTGTCGGCTCGCCTCACGCTGCGACTCCTGAGCTTCCTAAGTAGCTCAGTGTCGAGGCCACACCCCTCGTTAGTGGGGAGGGTTCATTATGCAAATGATCCTGCTGGAGCGGTATCAACGAGGCGCACGCTCCGTTATCATTTTCTGCCGCCGGGGCTCTTCTTCTCCCCGATCGCTCATACGGAATCATGGCCTAATAGCATCCCATTAACATAATTGCCAGCACAACTAGTGTTCCGTGTCTCAGAGCCACTCTGCTGCTCTGCCAGCCGAAAAAGAGAGAAGAGGATGAGTGAGGGTGAGGATAAGAAGGAGGGGGGTTGAAAAAAATTTAATTAAGCCAACGCACTGGCCACTCCCTCTCACAGTAAATGTCTGTTTTCTTTTTCTTTTCTTTTTTTTCCAAAGAGGAGAGGGCAGCGCTTTTGTTTTCAGGAGACCTTGAGAGTCTCCCTTGCTCCTGAGAAGCAGGCGAGGTGCTCAATATTCCACTGATGAGCTCACAGCAGACGCCAGAATCATGTCCAAACCTAGTCTGCCAGGCAAAATAAAATCCCCATTATTTTTTAATTAATTCTTAATTAAAATATATTACAGCGCCGATTCTGCAAATCTCTCCTAATGTGAAAATGCGGCCCATTCAAGCATATTTACACATCTTTAATTAACGCAGCACATTCTTTCAGTCTAACAAGCCGTGGACTTCTGAGTGCCAAGGTGGTCCAAAACACGGCGGCGACTGTGGAGCCTGCAGAGATGCTGGGGAGGGCGGCCCTTCAGACACTCACATAAGACATAAGAGTGCCATTGCGGCCCCCTAAGGAAACTCCACAGGACTCTTTTGTGGATGTGGACTGACGGGTGTACAGTCAGTCAGTCCATTAAGGCACTGCAGCATCAGCTACAGCAGTAAGGGGAAATAGTTGCAGCAGAAAGCTATAATCATGTGCTGCGCTCCTCCTGCATGCTGCCATTACCACGCCCCCAGCTCTCTCGCTGCACAGCCACCCGTGTTGCTCTGATGAATTGATTGACACCATTTTCCATCTTCCGGTGCTGTCAGAGAAAGAGAGTGAGCCACACAGGGAGGCCTGTTTCTCTGACACTCCAGCAGCAGCACGGTGGTCACCTCTGAAGGTGCTCCGCTGGTAAGTGGACGTATACTGTACAACACAGCACTGGCCTCACATAACCCTGAAACACACCATGTATCATTAAGTAGAGCAAAAGGATTGGTGCAAGTGCTATTTCAACAAAAGCATGCTGACTGTGTTGTGTTTTAATGTAAACACGATCACATTCCGATAGATACATTTTCCCATTAACTTCAAATACTCCTTGTACAGGCTCCATCAGTGTGGGGTGAATGTAAGAAATCTGCTCTCCCACTGCAGCCTCACAGCTCAATAACGCGTCTGGCCTCGTTACGCTAATCACAATGACAACTAAATAAGCACAATTAGCAGTCACCCAGGCATCCTCACCGCTGCTGATATCATTCCCCAAATTATCCCGAGATCCCAAATGTTAAAAGTAACAATTCTTCATCAAGTGAAGATAATCACACATCATAAACCAAAGGGAAGGTTAAAGCGGCGTATCAACATCAGAAAGCAGCTCTTGTATCACAGGATCAAACTCATTTCAACAGCAGAGAGGTGTTTTGTTGTTGACAAATTTTTTTTTAAGTGGAAGATTAAAAGTTCATTTTGTTAATTTGTTCACAATGGTCAGGAAATCAACACTCGCCGCTTAAAACAAATCACTGTTCCAAACACAATAAATAATGCAACGGGGGGGGGACATACACACATATATACAAGAGCAGCTCCTCTCTCTTTTCCCAGGCTGTTTTAATTTGACACCTTGAGCTGGGGTAACTAGGTGGGGAGTGAGGAGCCGCAGAGGAATTCATTAGCCGCGCCACTGCAGGGTCCTGGCTCGGAGCGTTAATGACATTGGAGGATAGGGAAACGAGACAGCCCAGACGCAAAATGAAATAAACATGAGGACTGTCAGTTCTGACAGCACCAGCAAAGGGGACAGAGTCATTTGGGCCAGAGACCTTCAGCCTGTAAGATCAGACCAGACGGCTTATGGACCAAAACAATATTAGTGTGGGAGCACAATCATCCTCACCAGGCCCTTAGATTCACACTGACAGACATTGTGTGTGTGTGTGTGTGTGTGTGTGTGTGTGTGTGTGTGTGTGTGTGTGTGTGTGTGTGTGTGTGCATGGGCATTGATCTTTCTGGGCTTCACTCTTCATATCATTAAAAATATCCATCACTTGGCGCTCCTGCAGCATTCAGATACATGACTGCAATTAAATTATTAATGTCACAGCTCCCCCCCTCCATACAAACTGCACTCTTAATGTGGCTGCTGAAAGACATTAAATATACAGCAATCTTTGTCTGGCTTCACCGTGAATCAATTTAGATGACTACAAAAATAACACAGGAGAAAATAGCGATGCTAGCCACAGAGTATGAAGACACGGGGACAGGAGAGAGGGAAAAGGGTACATTAGTCATTTGGCTTTCACTATTTCATGTCATTTCTTTGAATAAAAATGTCATGCACTGGCAGGTAGAACAGCAGCAGAATATGGATAAATTTGCTTCTAAACTGATGCAACTTGAGCATCTCTCTCTTGCTCTCCCTCTGTCTCTTCGCTAGAGACGCAGCACCATTTTGAAATGCATCGCTATGTGTAGCTAGGTGCAGCTAACAGCACTTTTTTAACTTGTAACCATATCTATAATCTGTGCTTTGTATTTTTGTGCCACTACTACGTTCCTGCATATATCCTATATGCATATCTACCAGACATCAGCCTTAGGGCTCTCAGTAAGAAAACAGACCTTTGCCTAGATTAACACACTAACACTATAGACTTACTTGGCCTGGTATGACCAGTGCTTGCTAATGTCAACTAGTGTTATAACACTTTAGATAGAGTAATTTGAGATTACTCAGTTCATTAACTTTATGAATCTTCTCTGCTTGTGTCGTGACATACAGGTGCTGATGATAACTGTGATATCTGAAAAAATAAATATTGGTATTGTGATTGTGTTAATAACAGACATATAAAATATCGTGATAGCAGACATTAGGCCTTGAGGATCTTTTCTTTATCAGTTCATTTCATTGCCTTTTCACTATCCATTCAGTGCAATTATTCTTTTTGTGTGCCTTCGTACAGTTATGGTTACAGACTCTGGCTTCACCTCCATACACTCATATTTCACTCTAATTGAAGTTAAAGATGAATTTAACTGATAGCTTTACATTTATTTATTCATTCAAATGTTCTAAAGATATTGTAATAATATCATTATTATGAATTGTTCATTTTGGCCATAATAATTGTGCAGTGAAAATCTGATATTGTGACAGCCATAGCGTGTGCTACTGTTACAACATGTTTTAGCATTCACCAGTATTTTCATGGGAGACTTTTATTGTGAAGCAGCTTTAGGAAATGTAATGTACTATACTTGTAACTGAGATTAGTGGCCCTTTGTTTTGCCATTCCATGGTTCAATAAAAAATGGGCTACACAGCAAAATATGGACATTAATGGCACATTTGAGGTTCAGCTTTTTCTTTGATTTTTATTTGAGTCAGTTTTAAGTGTAACTGATGAATTGTAAAAGAAGAAGACGGAAGCATGGTTTGAATGATCATGGTTGCTCTCATACTGTAGCTTGGCGCAGTGTGAGTATCCCTTGCCATATGAAAAAAAAGCCAGTAGAAGGAAGTCTAGTACCATTACCCTGCATCTGTCTTGAATAAGAGCTGAATTTTCAGAGGAGTTACACAGGAAAACAAGCTAACATCCTCATGAAATTCCTGATGCCTGAGTCCTTGGGGCTGACGATTTACAGCCAGAATATAATGAGTCAGATCCCTTCATGGCTGCTTTTGTACAATTAGAAAAAGAGTGTTGTCAGCTAAAAGACGTGGACTCTATACAAAGAAACAACAATGCATACAAAAGAACAAGTAACTCTTCCCGAGCACGACTGAGTATGGTCTGTGTTTGTAAGGCCTCTTCATGAGAGCCTTTCATCCCTGCTCCTCAAAGGACACAATAAAGCTGTCAGTCAGTGTGTCAGTCAGTCAGGACGCAGCCCCTGTCTGTAATGCTCTTGGACTGGGACAGTCTCCTCTGGTGGAAGCTCCATATCTGACATGAGTGCTCTCACACGCTGATGAAGCTCCAGTCTCTTGTGATATGGCGGCCGAGAATGGGTGGCAGAGATGACCCTTCTTTCCAAGTTGCTCAGTTTCAAATATGTGGCCCCATCGCAGCAGGCATCTGCCTGAACGAGAGAGGGGGGGAGAGGGGGGCAGTGGGTTGCTGACACCTGTCTCTCCTAGGACGAGCCCGCCTTTGTGACGTGGGGTAGTCCGGGTTGGCTGTCGGGACAGGCCCGAGACAGATATGACAGGGCCGCTGACAAGGGCCAGGCTGCACGCTGGGAGCAACGCTGCAGTCCAACGCAAACAAGACTTCTGCTCTCTTCAGTGGGCCTGCAGTGAGACCTGCAGCTGGCAGCTGAGAAGCCTCAGTCAGTGTGCACTGAAAGCAACGCTGTGAGCCACTGGCCTCTCAACAATGCTAATCACTGTTGCATGGATGGACCTCCAAAACACAAACACAGAAAATCAAATGCAGCTTTAACTGTATGTTAGTGGCAAAAGACACCGTGCTTGCCTAAGACTTCAAACTCAGCAGACACAGCAGAGTGCTCTCCTCTGCGCTGAATCTGTTCATTATGTCAACCTTGCTTGGCACGCTCATATTTCTGAGCCCCATTCCAAAGCAGACGCCTCCTAATTGTTATCGGGTCTGTGTTGAGACAGTCTGAGAAAGGAGACACTGATTAAAACTCCCCCAGAGCTGATGAGACTTCTCACAAATAGCTGCAGAGCCCAACATGTTATGGATGTCTACGTACAGTGGAGGGTGTGGAGGCATGGGCAGAGCAACTCGACTTGCTCTCTGACCACAGTTAGAACAATATGACAAATTGGCCTAGTTTTCCTTTTAATTAATCATGCCTCGCTGACAGCTACCTGTGCCACACATCATCATTAGTCAAGAGGAGAGGAAGCCCCAGCCACATATGATAAGAGAGGAGGATACACCTCATTAACTAATTTCCCCCCATTTATTTTTTTACAGCAACAAAGCAATCAGAGAAAGAATATTTACACCTGCATCTTCATGACTGTTAGTGAGCTGATTTACCACGTTTCAGGATAGGACTGGGCAATATACCGATTTATACAGTACAACCAGATGATACAAATTTGTCAACTGTCACAGATTGTGCTGTATACCATTTAAACCAATAGTCTAATAACAGTGCTTAGACCACTGATTTATCTTGTGACTCCAGCCCCAAGCTGGGAACTAGTATATTGGACCATTGGGGGCAATGCTGCAAATAAATGAGCAGAGCTGCTTTATGGCAATATCCAATTCTTATATGATTTCTACAGCAATGAGATGAAGAACCTGGATTTCACAGGCCCTTAATTTGTGGGATTAGCCAAAAAAAAGACATTTTCTGTCTCATTATTTTTATCCATATCCAAAATTCAAATAAGCATGCAGGTGAAATTTGTTTTTATTTATGGTTTGAAGCTAATTGCAGTTCATTTCAATCTTTCATTTTCATAGTTTATGCCATTATTCCTTAGTTAGTGGCTGACAATTCTTGATGTGGCAACATCACTAAAAAGAAACCTGGTAGTTTAAGACAAACCGCCCCCCCCCGGTTAGTAAAAACTGTTGACAGCAGTTGTGCATTCACAGTTTTCCTGTGCAATGACGAATTATTCGCAACATTTCAGGTGCGTTGACTTCCATTTTACCTCCAATTGGTCTGGTCTGAGCAATTATTTTGGTGAGCTTAATGCTATAGCTGATGGAAATGATGCGTAAATCTATGAGGTAAAAAATCCGAGTTGTAATAAACTGAAATTATTTGAAGCATTTAACCCAAATCAATTATTTGAACCGTCATCTGTTTGGCTCCCTTCAGCGTCATTCAGCCTGAAAGGATGAATTTAATTAAAGGGTAACACACTGTCCACAGACTGCTCCACAGAAATGCACATGTGTGACAACAAAAGTCATTGTTCCAGTCCCTCGCTGAGAACTGATGCTGCCTTTCAGGGCTCGGGAAGTCTGCAGATGATTGACAGCTCCATCTTTACAGGGGCCATCCAACATAAAAGCAGAAAGACAGAGGCCATCCCCGCCCACTGAGCCGAGTGCGCTTGGAGATCAGATAAAAAATAAATAAAAGCAAAATCAACCTTCTAAAAGACAAACGAGAGAAGCGTGACGCCTCTCACAGATTCTCATTTATGTTCAACAATACTGATCTTAGGCAACTCCTAACTGCATTTATTTATATATCACGGTCAGCTCAGCTTTTTACCTTTCATGCAGGCATTAACAACTATCAATATGTTGCTTAATGCAAAGTGTTTGGTCGTGTCTTAAAAAGGGATAATTACCAGCTTCATATGACAATAAACACCTCGTTACATCCAGGATCTTGTATCCAGGATGTGGTAGGTACAAATACACACACCTGAATATTGCCAGGAGAGGATATCTGAGGTGAGGTAGACTACATGCATGTGGAGAGAGGGTTGATGGATATCATCTAAAACATGAAAATAGCTGGTAGGGTAATAGCCTTGCTGAACTCACACAAATAAATGTTCCACAGCCTGTGCTGACATAGTTAAAAATGAAGAGAAATGTGGCAATGTAAAATTCTCTACAAGCTGTTAATATTTCATGAGTAGCCGCTCTGACACTGTCAGTATATACCTAATTTGTATGGCACACAAGGAGAGGGAAGTTAAAGGCTGGAGAAGGGAGGAAAAAGAAGGGGAAGAGAGGGTGGATAGAAGTGGAAGAAATAGGAGACATAAGATAAAGGTGGAAAAGTGCCTCCAAAAAAGACTTCAACATGTGCCGAGCGGGCTGACAGTGAATTTTTTGGAAGTCAGCATGGTACAAAGAACATTTGAAATGGCCCATTTAACAGCACTGTACTCCACTCCCAGCCGATGCCACCATTTGCATACTTCATATCAGATGAAGATGGATGGTGAAAATCAATGTCACTGAGATGAGCGTTTTATCAAGGTTACGCTATCCTCCAAACTCCTAAAACCTCTTTATCTCATCTCTGTTGTCGGAATATTAACTTATCAACACAATCTCTTTACAGCAGAGGCAGGAGCACTGTGAATTTATCAGCAGCAATAGCAATGACAGGATGGCCAACTGGCTTTTAGAGCTGCAACTATTGTCTATTAATCTCCCCATTTTTTTTTTTTTTTTGGTTACCTGATTAATTGATTCATCTATAAAAGTGTCCAAAAATAGTTAAAAGTGCCCATCACAATTTCCTAGAGCCCACAGTGATGCTTTTAAATTGTTTATCTTGTCTGGACAACTGCTCAAAACCCGAACATGTTCACTTTACAGTTTTATCAAACAGGGAAAAGCAGCAAATCCTCACATTTGAGACGCTGTCTGGTAATTTTGGCTGATCAATGACTGAATGCTTCATTGAAATAAATTTTTCAACTGCTTTATTTGTCTACTGTTCCATCAGTGCTGGTACTGCAGGGTGTGATCCAAAGCATGCCATTGTGAGAATGACCCCCTTTAACCTCCCTGTGCCCATCAAAGGTGGGATCAACATTGCTTACAGGCTTCTCATTTTAAGAAAATATGAGCTGTATCAACATTTATTTTGTGAGTTATATTGCATTCACACAGTCAAACAGCTTATACTCCAGCCCCAGAGCAGAACCTGTAGTCACATAAGGTAGATATATAGATAGATATAGAAATTAGCTCCTTTTCTTGTGCAACATATTTATAGCAGTTTGTTACTAATCAAACTCAGAAAACAGTGTGTAGCTCTTACAAAATAAGACAAATTGATTATATTAGAGTGAATAAAGGATTTCATTTTGTTGCAGCTACATAGCAATCGAGACCAGCAACTAATACTAGTAAGTAACAGTCAGAATCCCTCAGTTACACGTTTAAGCACACAATCAGTGTGTAATTACTCAGGACATTAAGGGTTGAACAGCGTCCTGATGGTGAAATGATAATGTTAGCCTAGTTAGCACAGCAGCTATACGGCGAGATTGGGAGCTGCCAAAAGGATGTTAATGGATGTTAATTTAGATGATATGTTTTTCAATTTTCAGACATGACTTACATAGCAGCCACCAGTATGATTCCACTTTTCAACATAACGACGATGATTAAAAAAATGAAGTATCACAGTAATGTAGCTATTATCGCTAAATGTGAATTATGGTAGCTGGTCTGGTTTTCTAGATACAGGTGAATTCTCGAGCTCTTTGAAGTTGACTTCAAGCAAAAACACTGATTGAAGTATTTGTCAGTGGCGCAGCCCTGCATGGTGAAAAGGGATGTACCTTCTTTGATCTGTTTCTTCTTTATGATTTTAATCATTTCTCAAAAATTCTCATCAAAAACAAAACACTCTTCTATGTCTCACGTATTATGTCTGATGTCATTTTATGTCATTTTACTATTTGTTGGATGTGCAATCAGTACAAACTTTTTTTGTTTATTTTCCAACTCAGACAGAGCAGTGACCCATTGGAAAAGTATTAATGGGCCCATTTCACCACCCCCTAGACAATCCTGGCTCAAACACTGTTCAAATCACAACCCTGGCTCTGCACTCCATGTTTAGTGAAACATCATTATACCTCTCTTGATGTCAGGCTACAGAATCCTTCCCTTTGTCTGCATGATTAGCTACTGGTTCCTCATTATGGAGGTGAGGACTGAACTTCCATTTGAAGCCTTTGTGAATCCCACCTTTACTTCAGTCCACTAGTCATAAAAATGTCATGGCAGCTATAGAGCACACAGGCCACCCTGAGATCTAACAGGAATCACACGGTCAGGGCCAAATCCAGCAAGGCAGATACAGCCAGTGGTTACAGTCTGGAGGTCGGTGAGGAATCTCTGCATATGACTTTCCACATGCTCACCCATTTCAACCTCCTTGACATCAGTCTGAAAGTGACTTCAACCAAGAGCACAGCCTCTGTTTACTCTCCTGGTGTAATGTTGCACCGCAGGGAGAAAATGACAGACCATTTATAAAACAGGAAGAGGAGCTAACTACAGTGAGCATAAGCTATTTCTGGAGGAGGATGTCTGCAAATAACAAAGAGCTGTCAACATCTTACAGGTCCACAGTGAAGTAAAATCACTTAAAAAAATAAATAAAAGACTACGCCAATGCAGAGAAACTCCAGGTTTTGTGTCTGATCCCACCTGCTGTGACCCCTGCTGAGGCTGCAGACGATCACACACCACGCTTTAAGTTCCCCACCATGTCGCTGGTGTCGGCGCTGGGATGGTGTCCAAAACCACAATACATTTCTGTTATGGAACATTTGTTTCCTTTCAGGGGGGCGCAGGGCCCCAACATGCTCCTTCTACATTTTTCTGTGCTGCCACATTGCATGACAGTTTATTTTGGGAAGCGCAGGTTGGCACCTGAGACACAAAGCTGACAAAGCACTCGATGTCACTTCAATGAGGCCAGTTGGTTCCATGACAATGCCTCTGGCCATGCAATCCTACAAGATGGACAACTCTGCGCTGAATATCTTGGCAAAGTAGGAAAAGAGGCATCAGCTGTTTGCACAATTTCATCTTCGGAGAGAACAAAAGCAACACACAAACTCTAAATCTGAAGAGGGTTCCACCTCAGATAACTGGACGTTAATAAAATCTGAACTGCTGTGATGGACTGTTTGCCAGTTCAGGGTGTTTCCCTGGCTCCCACCCAATGTATGCTGGGAATAGGTCCAGCACATCCAGCTCCCTAAATAGGAACAAGTGGGTAAGACAATAGCTGGGTGAATGACAATGTGAAAGTATGTAAAAATAAACAGAAGAAGTCATGATCCACACATTTTCTGAGGGGACGGATATCCTACTGATCACACTGTCACCTTTAAAAAAAACAATCACACATAGTTTATTTGAATTAATTTGGATGTTCATACTCACTGCCTCGCTTGAGTGACAAGCTAACGTTACTGTTTTTAATCATGATTTCTTTTCATCTGTGGTGTTGAATGCAAAATGTTTCCTTCCATGACCTCTCAGATTGTTTTTGGTCTCATTATTATCCATTCAGCACAGAACTACTCTTCTTCATCTTATGTTAGCATATAGAACAACAACAGCCTAGTTACCTGACAGGACAACACAACAGGTCAGACAGATTGACATTTTAAGTATATGGTACACTCTGTTGTGTTTATACTGTGAAATTTGAATTCAAACTGATTTTTTACAGAACAAATATTTGTTTTTTTCCCCCCAAATTCCAAAAGAAAAGTGACCTTTCAGAATAATTTATATCAATAATATTTGTCCAAGAACCAGGAAATGAGTAAGGAAATTATTTAAGGCTTGTGGGTTCCTAAAATAAAGACAAAATACTATTTTTTAACAAAAAAATGTAAAAGTATTTCCCTATAAGAGTGGTTTAAAGGACCAAGCCACACAATTGAAGAATTCCCTACTGTATGTTAGGGCTATAATAAGATACAGTGAAACGTTACAATGGCGCAGTAACGCAGATGTATATCATTTGTTTATCGTGTATTATATCCAAAAATTTGTTCCGTCTCCATTCGCTTTAATTCATGATGTGTATATCAGCACAAAATCTTAAATCAAAAGATAAGACAAACATCTGTTTCTACCACACAGGGTGAATAAATACTAACACACATCACAGTCCCAGCAGTGACAGGAATGACAACACTGATGTTCTCTTAACATAATCACAGAGGATGTGACTCAGTAATGCAGTCCTTCTCTGTATAAGCAACTACGCTTCCTGTAAATTTACAGTTCGGATATAGACACTGTTTAATTTTAGGTATATTTCTTCCTAATTGTGCATCTGAGTGTGTTTTTATTGGAGCTGGTGGAATGACAAAGAGATGAGTAGCAGCAGAGGAATTGTGGCTTGCATTAGCTTGGCCAATTACGGGGCTTTGCGGGACGCTTAATGTTGCTCTGTGAAGAAGGCTGCTGATGAAGATGAGAGAGAGGAGTCAGCAGATCTGTGGATGCCAGTACTGCCATTCACTGACATCTAAAGGAAATGTACGACACGTAGCTCTGATTGGGACTGGAGTTGAACATTGTGTAATTTAAGGATGAGTCATACGGTCGGTCGGTGGTCACTTTGTCTGATAGCAGGACATTGGAATTCAGTTTCCCACCAGGGGGAAATATAAAATGCTGCTTTCCATAAAATGAAGTGCTAAACACACTACCTGACGCACACACTACCAGCGAATGCATATCCTGTTTCTTATAATGCAGTGGCGACTGAGTGCAGATAAGATTACTGACTGGAATGACTTGCCTCAAAAACACAGATGGACAAAAACCTGTGTGCACACACTCACACACAAATACCCACACACACAAATACCCCCCCACACACACACACACACACTTGTACAGTAAAGTGACAGAGCAACTGCTTTGCTGTGTTAAATATCAGATGCAAATGAAAAGAGAAAATCTATCATGACTCTAATGTGGCCTGATAGGAGGGGGCGCACTCTCCTCTGAGGAGCCGAGCGGTGTGAGGAGGGTGATGTATGGAGGAGCTGGATGAGAGGTGAAAAGCGTAGCGAGACGGACGAAGGGAGGGGGGGGGATTGCCGGGAGGGAAGGGAGGGGGTAGTGGGGGGCCATGCAGTCCTGCCAGACTCCTGAGAGCCCAGGGCAAAAGTGGAATAAATGTTGATTAGTGTTGATTTTGTCCAACGAGCACCCGGCAACTGACAGTGGGACTAAGCTGCAGCGAAAGGGAACCATTAATCTTGGTCTGGTTTAAGTAGTGTATATTAATTTGTGTCATTTCCACTACGTGGAGAGAGGCCTCTCTCTCTCTCTCTCTCTTTTCTTTCTCCCTCCCTCCAGTATTTGAAAGCTGTGGCAGCTGAGCCTCTTTCATGGTGAACATACAGTGGAAGCCTGGAGGTGGCGTCTGCAAGTAGCAGCAGGGGAGAGTGGAGGAAATGAGATTCCAAACACTACATTATGGAAAATGAACTCCTGGGGGGTTGGTATGGCAACCACATTCAAATGTGCCATTGCATGTTCAATTTAACGTGCATAACAAATTTGCAGACTTGATTAAATTCGTAACATATTAAGGAGGCTGGTATAAAAAAAGGCCGACCGAACCTGCAGGGACTGAGATTGCACAGAGAGCCCTGAACGAGGTAACAGTGATATTTAAGCAATCATTTCTCAGCGTTGAGCAGAGGAGTCGGCATTCAGGTAAAAGATTGAGGCCTGCGCTCTTTTACAAGTCTGCTTGGATCTCGCCTTCATTCTGTAATCTCCACACTGGCAGGGCTGCTCCGAGCGAAATGTAATTTTACTACAAACTGCATTTCTAGTGGCCTTCGCAAGAGAGGGAAAAAATCATTCATCAATTCAGGAAATTCTGAAAATATCTATAGTTAAAAATACAAAAACGATGTAGTGCTGCTGCTTCCTTTTCACAGGGATGAGTGGAGACTTTCATGGCAGAGAAACTTGTCCCGAGAAAAAAAAAAAAGCTCACTTTCCTTCTACATGTGATGTCAGCGTTAATTACCAAATCACAGCACACTAAGATTTCTATAATTAAGCTCCTTAATATGATTAACATGTATCAATTAGGCGACTGACAATTTGCATAATGTATAATGTAACCACATTGTTCTATACTGTAATGGTATTAACACACCATTTACAATGCTGTCACTCACTGATGATTCTGTGATTATGATTCTGCATCAAATACAATAAAGAAAAGTCTTGTGCGTGCCTTATCCTGGTAAATCAGAACACATTTTTCTCCAGTTGTCTACATTCTTGGAGCAGAGTTAGACTCCAGTTCTTCCTCTTTTTCTCTCAGTGGATGATTAAGCAGAGAGACTGGGGAAACAGCTGTGGTGGCGAGCTTGGCATTTCTCTCTCCCTGAATGCTGCTGTATCAGCATCGAGGAGGAAGGATAAGAGGGAGACAAAAGCTGCACGTATCAGAGTCGTCTCCGTGCGTCCGCTGAGAGACACGCACGAGAGGGGAGGCGCAGCCCTGTGACACGACGCTCGCTATCACGGCAGATGTCTACTTCGCCATGAAAGACAGAGAAGGTTACATGCACTGTTACTACCTCCATGGTTTACACCTGGAGAGACTCCCAAATCTGGCTCTTTAGCAGTTACATCGAGTTGAGATGCACCCATTAGCAAACGTGATACTAGAAAAGAAATTCCTTTTATTGTGTATCAAACCAAAGATTAGTCGATTGATCAAGTAGTTTAATGAAAGATAACTAATCAGCAACTGTCACTTAGTCACAGTCCAAGCAACAGTGCCAAACGTTCTCCACTTCCAGCCTCTTAAATGTAAGGATTTGATGCTTTTCTGACTCTTACATGAGTCACATGACAGAGAACTGAACTTTTTGGGGCTTCAGGCTTTTGGTTTGCCAAAAAAGTCTGAAGAAAAATGTTGAAATTTTCAGTGTGAAGATTTGTGATTCTTCACTAGTTTTGCACAGTTTACAGACCAAAAGAAATCACATCCACAAAATAATTGATTTATAATGAATAAGGAAAATAATTGTTGATTGCAGTTGCTGCGATGATGTCGATGGAAAATTAATCAGCAAATATTTAGAAAATTGACTAAAAACTTGATGGTGATGATAGTGAAAATAATTTTTAGTTGCAGCTCTAGTTTTGTCCAACCAATAAAATGATTCAGTTTACAATGATGTCAAAGAGCCTGGACCCAGAGAATCTGCGTTTCTGCTGCATAAACAATTTATAAATGATTAATCACTTATCAAAACTTGTGCCAACTCATTGTCTGTCAATCAGCTTAATCAGTTAATCGAGCCCTACACCAGACTGTGTTATGTTTTGATGTTGAGACTGTACCTGATCACCATGAGGGCTGCTCCAAAGTGTTTACACAGCGACGTGCAGGGCTGAGCCGAGATCAGCCTCTGTAATACAAATAGGCAGATGCCAAGCAGCTGAATGGACTGACAAGTCAATGTAGTGTAGGCTTCCATACACCTTCCATAATCAGACCTCTGGCTCAGTTCATCCTGTCAAACACTGCTCGGCTGCCCTCTGTAAAACACCCTATTTTCACCCTTCAAAAAATAACATTACATCACTCGGCCAGTCATTTTTATAAATGGAGGATCCCCTAGGCTTGAAACCTTACACTATACAAACACGGGCCACAAGAAAGCCGGCCTTTTATTGAGGTTGAGGGGAAAAAAATTAAAAAGCAGCACATTTACTAAGCAGCTCAGTCGAGGAGTGGTTTTGTTTGACACTGCTGGAGATTTATGATGCTGGTGAAGTGTTTACAGAGGTCAAGGCTGCTCATTTTCCAAATCAGTTTGTCAAGCATTTGCTTATCTAAAGAAGCCTTTTCATCAATCATAAAAAAAAGTGATGGTGAAGACACAAAGAAAACAATCCACCTGAAAAATATCAATGATAGATAAATAGACCGTGTATACATAAAAAATGATTTACCAGCCTGTTAACTTTGAGAATTCAGTTAGTGAAAGGTTAAAGCTTCATGGTCCAATAGCAGAGGAGTCAAAGTGTTTGGATATATTTTTGGAAAGTCTCTGTGAGAATTTCTCCAAACAGAGCACACACCGCTGTTGCCAGGACGAGCACTAACAGACAAACCCCTGCTGCTTTTACCTATGCTCCACATTTCGGACACATATGAGTAGTATAATCAATATGTTTTATATATTTCCTGCTTCGTCTCTACTTAAGACTGAAGTTATGTCACACACACGCGTGTACACACACACACGCAGGCACAGTGTCTGCAAACCAGCATTCCTTTGAAGTAAAAAAGACAACCCAAATATGCCTGGAATGAAACTGGGTAAAGACGAAGCCGATGTCTGTCAAAAAAAAAAAAAAAAAAAAAGAAACAAAACAAAAAAAAGAGCCATTGGTTTAAATAAAGTGTTCCTTCCTTCTCCTTTCCTCCCGGGTGTCGCTGCACTGTTGTGCCTTTTTATACTGCACAATCTTTCTGTTGGCCGTCCCTCATTTCATCCCAGTAAAAATACACAGAGTAGGTCAGAAGTTCAGGCCCTAGATCAACACTGGCATTGTGTCCTGCAGGTGCTGTCAGCCGCTCTGGGGACGGCCAGAGATGGAAAATATACACAAGCAAACAAGCAGCTCTGTGGATACACGCTGTGTCTGCACTCACATGGTACTAGGGACACGAAGTTACAGTGGCTGAAGCTGCCCGTCTACACACACACACACACACACACACACACACACACACACACACACACACACACACACTCTCTGAAATATTTAAAAGTGGAAGTGGGAAAATTTTGGCTGCTGGTACAAAAGGAGGAGACAGAAAGTTGCTTCAGGTTGGTTTCCTTCAGTGCTTCTGTACTGAAATAATGACAACAACACAAAATGAGAACCAAGCATTTTGTGAAATGGCAAAGTAAATTACAGCTAATGTGTATAATCCATTAAATCTATAATTAAGTTTCAGCCATTTCAAACAAAGTTGCATCATTTATTCTTTCATTTTAAGCTGCAGTCAAACAGAAAGAAAAACCTGAAAGACAACTGGCTTCTTTCATTTACACAGTATCAACTTCTAAGCTACAAATATGATGATACTTAAAACTTTCCAAAATTAGAAAAATCAAATAGCAATTTACTTTTCTTTCCACTGACCATCACGACTTCAAATGTAATTTTTATAAACTAAACTAAACTAAAAATAAGAAAACTTAAATTAAATTTTTTTAACATTTTATAACCGTTCTCAGTCACTTCATGGTTTAAATCAGTTTTAAAAGGAGATTTGACCACTAGATGGAGCAACGAGCTCCGACTTTTTCTAGTAACTAAAACAAACAAAATCCAAGTGGAAGTGAACTTTATAATGTTCTGAGCTCACCAGCAAAGTAAAATACTATTTCAAGTATGAATACTTATTAATTACCAAGCTCAAATCCAGTGCTCTGAGTTTGAAGAATGTAACTAATGAAAAACGTGACATTGGCATCAAGACTTTTTTTTTTTTATGTTTACGTGAAATTAAGATTTTTCGACTTTTTAAAACTCCATGTTTACTTTACACTAAACCTGTCGAAGTTTTGACAGTGACAAAACATAATGTGTAAAGCATAATTACTCTTAGCTGTAGTGTTCATGATGACTTTTACATTGTGGCAACATGCATATAAATAATTTCTGCCTATAGTAAATTTGAAGTGAATACCTGGATTAGAGAAACAGTATAAATGTGAAAGGTTTCTCTCTAAAACTAGCAACTATTGAAAGTTGACAAACACAAGACAAGCACCAGATCTCCTGTGTAAAGCTCCATAAGCTGCACCTTGTATTTATAGGTTGCCAGCTGAAAGAGAAAAGAATGGGTGTGCAGGCAGGAAGAGGTCCAAGTTACTTTGTACTCTCAGCAGTCGAACTTTGGATGAACTCCGAGAAGCGCCAGGGAGTAAAACACTATGCATAACTGTGTCACTCCCCCTCCAAAAAAACCTACCAAGACAACAAAAAAGAAGAGCAAGCCAGCAGGCTTCAAAAGGCCCCCCCTGCTCTCTCCTGAGGCACTGGCCGATTCAAGATAAATTGTTGGGCTTGGGGGTAGGCAGCGAGGTGAACTTCAATGAAAACCTCAATGAAAACATCCATGAAAGCACCAAGCGAGGGTGGGATCACACAAACGAGAAAACAACACACACAGCGCCACACATTGCCGCCACAAAGGTCAAGTATGAGCAAGTGCAACTTTTGGAGACAATGACAACAATATCGTCTTCATCCTCCATCCATTCCGTTTGATTTCATGCACTAATGAGTATGAAACACACAAAAAGCGCTTTGGCAACTAAATAGCTCAACAGTGTAAGTTCTGAAGAGTCCTCCAGCACATCAGTCTACAGACAGGAAAATAAAAGATGAGATGCACGCTATCAGTCTGAAGTGCACTGAATTCTATCTATGCCAATTTCAAAAATGTCACGGGGAAAATGATTTGGAAACATGACTTACGCCTCCTATGTTACATTATTTCTCTCCTAGCAATTATTCTGCTGACATGCGCTCTCACAACTGCTTTAATAGAGAGACACAATACAGAATAGAAAGAGACGTATTCACTAGACTTGACAGTTAACTCACAAGGGGAGACATCAACGTGCTTGTGACAATTTTTTGCTCAATACTCTCTATTATTCCACAATAGCATCAAAAAAGCTCATTCATATTTTGACACAATAATTGATAAGGACTGCTCGAGGTAATTGTCCACAGTTCCTATTGTGAAATGGTTAAAAACGCTCCGACTTTACAGCTACAGGAGGAAACACATGTCTTACATGTCACTGAAATTTATATGGTGAATTGTGTTGTGACTGAACATCCAACTTCAGGTCCTCCAAAGTGAATTTGAGTCTGAATAACAAATTTGCCTTTAATGACACTGCTCTTATTTTAGCTACATGTTCCATTATTAACAATACTGTATTCACTATTGTATTGATTCAACCTGGTGAAGGAGACTCGCAGTATTTCTTGCAGACAGTGTGGAGACAAAAGCAGTGCAGTGTTTTGTGTTGAGCTTCTGCTAGAGTGTAGTGCAGAATTAAATATGATCTTACCTGTTTTTTCTTTGATTTCACACAACACATTGAAAAGAGCTGGCTTCATTCTGTGACAGTTCAGAGCGTGTTTCCTGAAAACAGAGAAGTTGCCTCATTAGCAAACTGCCGAAACATGTATTACATCTTATACTTACTCAACCTCCCAATCACTGGACAACAATAAAGATTGCAGTTATATTAACAGTTATAATTCATCTTTTAGATTCGTGCTACAGTGCAATTACAGGGACAAATAATACAACTATTTTCAAATATCTTCATAACACCTGTATATGTACAAATGTGCTCCAGCTTCATTATTGTAACATATATTTACCTTTATACAAAAATAACTGATAAAAAAACATTTCATTTAGCTTTAATAGCTACTGTTCTGTGATTATAAAAATTGTATATATGACCAAATATCTCTATAAAACAAAACACACTCAAATGTAGGATTTTGTGTTACTCACTTGCAGCTTCACTGAACTTAATGTGGATTAGACAAGATGGATGAAATCTTGAATTATGTATCACAACTAAGAAAGTTGCATTGCATTCGCCTCCACGCTGTAAACAAGCTGTCACCCGGTCGTTTCGTTTGATATTTAAAAATAAATAAAAAAATTTAAAAATTCAGCCTGTCAGGCTACATTCCTGTCGACTTGTCAATAAATGCACCTTGACTTTATGAAAGTGATTTAAAAATACTAAGTGAGCCGAGTGAGCTGGCAGGCCACAGTAACAAACACCATGTTCACACACTTTTATTTTCTCCTTAAAGGAGCGCGGTTGTCGAGTTATTTAAATGTGAAGCAAACTAGTGATTTGAAGGCATGCCATCGTTGTTTTCCACTGTTCGCTTTTGCACAAGGAAGTGCAATGCCCTTACATTATAGCTCCATCTACACTGCGCTGTATTTAATAAAGTTATCGTTTTTAATATATATATTTATTTTTCTTTCCTTTTCGTTTCTTTTTTTTTTTTTTTTAAATAATTTTTCAATCTAGTTTTCCACCGCCGCCACCACCTCCTCCTGACAGTGAGTTGGAGCAGATCTTTACCTGGCTTGGGCTTCGTCCAGACTTTGATCTGTGATGGTCATAATTTGCTGTAAAATGTCTCCAATGTCCTGTTTTCTCCCGTCGCCGTCCGTTCCTCCGGTGCCTTCCTGCATATGCTGCGGCAGGCCGGGGTGCCCTGCCATGCCTACCCCCGTGTGAGAGTGCATCAACCTCGGCTGCTCGTCCATCTCTTCTTCCCTCTATCTAATTCTCTGTGACGCTCTCGCTGCTGAAATCCTGCAAAAATACATAAAAGAAAAAAAAAGGAAGGTGGGAAAAAAAAAGAATCCCGTTGGTGCTTTAATATTTGCGCCACGCACCCGGTGTTCCTCGCAGATGTATTTTTCTGGCGCTCGCCGAATAGAGAGAGAGGGTATCGGAGGGGAAAGCGGAGAAACGAGCCCTCCCGCTCTCTGGCTGTGTCTCTCTCAGCTGGTCGGAGCTGAATGTGAAATCTGATCTGAACTGCTGCTGCCTTCACTGGAATATGGGTGTGCGTAAAAAGAGATAGGCTGCTGGTTTCTACTACTACCATGAACTAGGATACGTTTTCTTGTGATGTTGCGCAGTGATCCCAAACCACCTCCTTGCCTGCCAAATTACAAAATAGTGGCTGTGAGAAATAAGAAGTGTGGATTTATTTCATTCACTCCATCCTCTTGCTTTTGTCGTGTACAGTACAAGCTGGGCAGGCGGCAGCAATAGCAAAGAGCGTGAGAGTCAGACTCCGCCTACGCGACATGATTGGGAATATAAGACCATTTAGCCCCACCTTGAGGTGCCTCTCGTGAAACGTCGATCACTGCGCTGCAAGGGTGGGATGCAGAGCAAGAGGCTGGGAGATGTGGCTGCTGCCCTTACAAGCGGGGAGACGGTACGGAGTGGCAACACGGTGATGGATAGAGCCTGAACTCCAAATAAATTATAGTGGCTGACACAGGAGGTCTGCTTTAGCCTCCCCTCCTGACCCCCACTGGCCCCACAGGAAACCACTTCATTTCCATGTTGTGCCCTGATAAAGCCTCAGGTACACCAATCAAAAGTATTGTTTGGCCCTTTCATTTGTTAAAATTATTCGATAGATAATGTGGTTAAGGATTTATGTAAGGAAAAACCTCATCCACCGATGAGACACTTAATGAAAAACACCTTAATATTAAATTTTTATAGTATGAAATGAGTCCAACAATCAAAACACTCTTGTTTTGTTGCTGTAGGCAGTGGTACATAGACTTTGTTCATTCAATTTCAGGTATGTTGCAGGGCTCCGCTTGGCTGACTTTGGCAGGGTTCTCCTAATGTAAGGCGGTGACCCATGTTGCGCAGCCAAGCAGCAAGGCCTGAGTGTGTCTGGCCAGGCTGAAAAGTGCCCTTCAGGCCCAGCGCTGCCTCACTGCCGCTGCTCCTCTCCACTACTGAGAGCCATTCAGAGGGAAGAGGACGAGGAGGAGGAGTAGGAGGGGTAAAAAAAAAAAAAAAAAAAAAAACAGCTCCAGTGTGGAACTAAAGTATGAACAGTGCTGTGCAAATCATCGGCCTGGATGTATACATGTGTGACACACATAATAAGGAACATATGTAAATACTTAAACGTGCCACAGTGTTTTATTGAGAGCAACATGTTCATGACTGCTACCTGCAAATTCATAGTCACTGCTATGAATTCATTTTGACTTCTGACTGTTTGTAATAACTATAATCACATTTCGAATTGAACAGATTTAAAGCCCCTGAAAACAGGTGCCCTGTGGAGTTTTCTTGTGAACACAAAGTTTCTGTTTTACGTTCAGTTTTACTCACCAAAACACATCGTGTGCATCCTTGAATTCTAATGAACATGTCGTACAACCATTTCCTTCCCCGTACAGCCATGTTCCTTCCTTTACAGCCACGTTTACGTGTTGGCAGTCTTCACCTGGCTTTGTTGGCACATTGCTGCATTCCTTGACAAGTCACCGGCACCTGCGGATCAGTGAAATCATGTTAAAATAACCAACTTTGGCAGGGAATTGTGTGTTTGTGGATCCCACCACTCACAGGACGAAATTAGGTTTTCAAGATGCTTTTAAATGTTTAAAGATAGGCTATAATTGTTGCCTAATTTGCGATCGAAAAGCATACATCGGTGTATTTTTGAAACACCAGCACATGTATCTGAAACTTTATAAATTACATTTTGTCTAACACTCCTGAATATAGCAAAAGTCACTATTGTACCATCTTATTAAAGCTGTTTCACAGTTACATATTTCCCAATTGATATTAAACTATTTAAAAATCATCAAGCTGCAGATTTTTCCTTTTCACAATTCAAAATATACAACTGGGATGCGCCCATTGGAAGTCCTCGGTACAACTATTAGCATATTTGAGTTTGAAGTGTAATGGCAGTGACATCTCAGACTGTCTTCCTAAGCCTCAGGTGGAGCTGCAGTGCGATCCTCGAGCTCAGTACTCTCCCAGTAGGAGCTCCTGTGAAGCACCGCCTATGTAAATTGGGAGCAGAATATGTATGATGGATAATGGTAAGTGCGGTAAGTTTCCCTGCCATCTGCTCAGTAGTAGAATAATGAGAATACCTGAGGGGGTCTCTGTTGCACCAACATCCATATGACTCCCCAACATCTGCTAAGTTACGTTAGCAGTGCATTTAGAAATCTAAATATATGCTGATACTTTCAGGCTACATGGCAAGACAAACAAATCACAGAGCTGGCAGTGATCTTCATCCATTCGTTGCCAGGCTGATGTATGGTCAGCAACTCACTAGTGATAAAACAGGAAATGCTAATAGGCGTCCAGTAAAATGCTTAATTTGCAGCGGAGACGTAAGCGATATATTACAGAGTGTGGGGCTGAATACATGAATTTCCCATGCCAGATTGCCATCCTCACTAGTGGGATTCTGAGATACTGTCACAGTTATTAAAAGTAACAACGCCAGACTCTAACAGCAGTGGTAAATACAACGCATACGTGTCGGACACGACAGCAGCTTTTGGCCCTTACACCTCTGCACTGTACATCCTCCCCCAGAGCTCTGGTGCTGCTGAGTGGATAAAACAAAATAAACCATATACATTAAAAAAATAAAATAACATGAGCTTATTAAAGGAATAAATAAATTCCCCAAAAGAAAAAGAAGAACAAATCAACTGTGTCATAAATTAAGCAAATATTATGTTGTTTTAGGATTTATTTTCATTTAGGTGTTAAGCCTAAACTGTTTGACTCAATTTACACATGTATTTCTTTTGTTGATGTTTTTCTTGTCATTTTCAAAAACAGTATCCTTTACTTATTTGTGTTTTTTTTTTTTCATTTGCGTATGTCAACCCGAATCCAGTCTAGAGGGTGGGGATAATGCACCTGAAGCCGTCTGCTAACAGTTAAAAACATGAGAAGAAGAATAACTTTGGCAGTTTAGTTACAACAATAATGGTTTGATCAGACATCAAATAAACACAACAGAACACCGTGTCTTCTGTCTGTCTGACAGTGTTGGAATAGCTGCAGTTTTACATGTGACAGAAAGAACGATGGCTTATATCAGCGTAATTTCACTGTCTCTTCAGATGCCATTATCACAGGGTACAGTGTGGATATCTCCGCAGATAGATCGCTGACATAGTTGCACTTTGGAGCAGTAACACCAATTTCACCCATTTACTGCATTTCAACCTTTTGAACATTGGGCAAGAATGCATCGCAAACCACCTCCCCAGGTGGTTAGGGTTACGCCGGGGAACACACTGCCTGCGTCACGTGTGCGTGGCTGCTGCTGTCGCTGACCTGCTGCGGAGAAGAACACGTGTGTGTTCACACCGGCTGCATCTCTAATGCATTGCTGTTACTGCAAGCTTTATCTTTCTACATAGAGTTTGCAGGCTACTGGAGTGTTGGATTTCTATTTATTATAAATTAATTTCTTATTATTGTTTTTTACAGAAAACGTCAGTTTTCACATGTACTGTCAGTTAACACGTGTGCTGGGTCATCTAACCTGCATGGTTTTCTTTATGCATTTCTCAATTTATTTGAATTTTATTTATTTACTAAATTTACCCAATAAGTCATGTTTGATCTTCCATAGTTGTGGTTTTACCCTTTTGAAACCAAGCATTCTTTGGATTCACTGGCTTAAATACTGTATGTAAGAGAGAAGAGAGTGACAGAGCCACCACAAGAGCTAGACATCATGTACAAAGGCGAATTTTACACAAGATTTCAGTTCTGGAGGACTCCAATCGAAGTGCAAGTTCTCAAAGCTTTTGGAACAATCTGCTCTAAAGCTAATTCGGACATTCAACAGGCCTGAGATGCCTCTGCAGTTCGTGAGCCAGAAATCTACACAGGAAAAGCGCAGAGGGCGACTGGAGGACGACAGGACGAGCAGCCTGAGGTGGGCTGGTTTCCATGGCACCTGAGAGAGAGACCTTTCTACTCCAGGCCCCGGGTCACACCATGTGATGAGGTTGTGCAGATAAATCCTCCCTTTCATCCTGCACGGCTTCTGGCCTGTGTGGAGGCAGCACTAATGGAAAGGATTCATTCACATAAACCTCTCTTTGATTCTAATACGGTTGGACTGAGAAAAGAGTGCATGGGAGCTCCACTCCACATTTTCAAACATACAACACATTATATACAGTATGTACAGCAGGGAAAGATGGAAAGTGGGCTGTTTTACTTTCATAGAAGCCTCCTGTTATTAGAAAGCAAGGAGGTGACGCTTTAGTTTAAGTACTACCTACAATTTTTTTTTTATTTAACATTCATTTGCATCTGTGTAACACTAGCAATGAGTCACCCTGGCTGCAAGTGAGGTGCTGTGTTAATTGTACTCTGAGTGACCTGCCAACACTAGCTGCTCTACTACAGTACATATTTCCTTAAGTCAGAATATTACTGTGACATTAAGACGTTGAGATGCAAAAATTAGCCTCTTTTTATTTATATTAGTGCACAATACTATCTGCGGAGACATAGGTGAGATGATTGGTCGATCTGCCTGTACGGTCATTTATTCAATGGTTCAAACCAATAATTGACTTTACTTTAGTTTACTTTAAAGGATGCAGATGATATGACGGTAGCAGGAACACAAAGTAAAACAAGTACAAAGTCATCACAGCTGAACAGCAATAAAAGTCTTTGCACTTTAGGTTTTGCACAGGCCCTGTTTCCAGTTGCGGTGTATGAACGAGCATTCGAGGAAGATGGCACAAGCTGGTTTAAGCAGAGCGAGCGCCAGTGGAGCACATTCAAGAGGAGGTCTGAATGGATCAATACATCACAGAACAAAGGGGAACTGTGCTTCAGCAGGGGCCCTGGAACAAGACAGGCCCATTGCTCAACCAGTGTCACAGTTGTGTATCACAGGCATCTCACATGCACCTTTTTAAGGGCTGGAGCCTCCGGTTACAGAGCAGGGATAAAGACAGATGTGAGGATGGGTGGATAAACAGAGGAAACTTGGGACACAACCAGAAGATAGACAGAAAAACTGCTGCTGTGAAAAACACAGAGCTACTTTGGCTAACTCACTTATTTGTTATATAACCATGTTATGTAACTGTCTATTGTTATAAAATTAACTTTTTATTGTGTTAGAACAATAATGAGTTTTAGCCAAGGTTGGGCAGTACTTAGTAATGTGTAATTAATTAGTAATTCATCTTTAATGAAATTAAAGATTCAAATTGCCGTAAAGGTAAACATGTGGTAAGCTGTAGATTGTTCTGCATTACAGGTTGCAGGGCGCACCATGAAAAAAACTGGAATTACCAAGCTCAGTAAAAAGAGTCAGCACATACAACATAAACCAATCATTTTCAGTGTGTTTGGTGAGGGCCTGCATTGAAAGACAGCAACAAAGTAATATAAGAGGGTAAGAGTGTCAATCACACGTCACAGCAAGAGAGGGTCATCCAACCTTGGCATACACTTCACAATGATGAGTATTATAATTATCACTGGTAATAAATCTTAGTGCCATGTTTGAAGGCAAAAGCACTTATACCTGTTACCGAACAGCCTCATTTGAAGGCGTGGTGAAAAGCCTTTTGGCCTCCGCCTCGGTGTATCCCACCACCTCCCTAATCTCTATCAAACAATTCAGTGTCCTTTGCTCATCTGTGCTGTATCAAAGCAATAAATAATACGCATTTAGATGTTGCACAGTTTTGAAGTATACTGAGGTCTTAAACTGTATGTATTACGACTACAGTGCAATGGCTCACAAATTTATCTGAGGTAATAGAAAATAATTAAAATGACCATCCTTCGTGCAAGTCTTCCTTTTAGAGCAGGACATTAAGCAGTGCCTGATCAGTGCTTTTCCACCTGACCAATCATTAAAGGTGCCATATTGTAGGAAGTTAGATTTTTATGCCTCCGTGTCAGCGACAATCAGAGCCAGAGGCATATAGTTTTCGGATTGTTCCCCCATCTGTCCATCCCATTCTCGTGAACACGATATCTCAGTAACTGCTGGAAGGAACTTCTTCAAATTTGGCACAAACATTCATTTGGACTCAAGAATGAACTGATTAGATTTTGGTGGACAAAGGTCAAATTTCAAGGTCATTGTGACTTCAAGTTCTTGTGACTAAAATATATCAGGAACGCCCAGAGGGAATCTCATTACTGCTGGGACACTGTGACTTCACAATACATTTTTTTGGCCATAACTCAAAAAATTAATTCACTAATTATGACACAATTTAACTCAAATGTTTATAAGGATAAAATGTGATGACATTTTATATCCAAATGGTTAAAGGTCAACTTCACTGTGGCAATTTATGCAAAAACACTTCTGGACATTATTCATTGCTGTAACTCAGGAAGGAGAGATTGTGACCACATTTCCTGCAACTTGGCTGGTTGGCGGTGGCATACAACCGCAAGGCGTTAATTCTGGTTTTGTAGTTGTTTAAACTTTATTAACAACAAAACACCAACAATGAGCTGGTAAGCTACAAGACTGAAATATGTCAAGGAAATGCTGCACGGTTATTGGATGTCAGGAAGCTAGTATATCATTGCACAGCCTTCCCAAGGAAGGTAACATTAGAGACCCGTGGCTAAAGTGAATTTTTTCGGAAGTACCTGAGGATTCGAGTCTGAATTCATTCTCGTTTCAGCGCTGACTGGTGAGATAAGATTTAAAAAGCTACAATAGTTGATCACAAACCATTAGCTAAGGTTGGCCTGGCTGTGTGCCACAAAAACAGTCAGCCAATCAGAAGAGAGGCTCAGAGACCCACACAAAATACCCTGGTCTTGCTCAAGCGTGAGGGAGCAGCTGTAAAACTACACTGAGATGGTTTTTGGTTCTTAAGACCGCAAATATATCTTCTTATGGAAATCAAACGCTCAAATAAAACACCAGAAAAGCGTCAAATATGGGACCTTTAATATGATAGATACAATGTCAACCCATCACAAAAAGGTTACTGACAGTCTAGTTACCCTTCACACACCAGTAGCTGCTTGCCCTTTCTCTCATTCATATTAAGACATCTCTTTTCTAGCAGTACCTGTCATCTTTCTTACAGTATTGTTTACCTCTCATGTCAGAGCAGGTCTGGTATGTTTTCACATACCTTACACTCTTAACAGTGGGGCAGTATAAGAGGGAAAATATATCTAAATGGACTTTGAAGAAAACCCTTCCTTTCTTTTAAATCCAACCTGTTTAGCTTTTGAGCTGGTGGGCCGCTGGAGACTTAAATGAAGCTATAATCAAACCCCAAGATAAATTAAGAGGCATGTGTTGACTCAGCGTTTTGTTGCCCTAGCGATCCATTGACCCTGAGGGCCGGCAGCGAGAAAATTGAGAAATGCTCGTTTTAATGCCTATCCAATATATACGGCATCTACCTCGAGATGGGGCTGTGCAATCAACCACTAATCCATTAGACAGAGATGTTTTTCAAAGATTGACGCGTTATTGTGCTGCTGTCTGCACTGGCTCACGTTCAAGGTTAACCTTTTAGAGACGCCTGATTGTTGCTAGAAGGTTAAACAACACATTAACATGCATTAAAATATTAAATTATGGCTCCATTTACTATATGAGAGAAAAACAACAACATAAAAAAGGCTTTTAAAATTATGAAGGCAATTGATAAAGTGGGTGGCTAGCGGAGGCGTTTAAACTGGGGGGGAAACAGGGTTGTGGAAGTGAGATGGTTTTCAAATGGGCAGACTGGGTGTAGTTCTGCTAGAATGAGGGCTTCCTTTATTGCCGGGTTAATGAACTGATGGTGAGGTCAAGTATTGAAGCCTTTGCAATTAAGGTGACTTTTCCCATAAGAGCTGGCTAATACGCTGGATGAAAACAAATTGAAACGGCCACTTCTCTCTCTGTGGCATTTTATTCCAATTTTGGCAGCGGCTTGTGCTGCAGTGGAGCCTCTCAGAAATAGCTACAGTCTGTGGTGGTTACATATGGGCTACATCTATCTTCCAGCAAGAGTAAACCCACACTGCAGGAGGCCGGAGAGAAACCCTTCTCTGTTACAGCATATTGACAGTGGGAGGACTTTGAATAAGTGATGCCTGCTGTCGGCTTGAGTGAAATACAACCTCTTCCTTGTTCAAGAGGATAACCAATTAACTAATCTGAGCGTTACAGTAGAGACACAGTGACAGCATGGGCTCCTTCCCTATCTCGTCCATTTAAGTAATTGAAGGATTGGAGAGGCAGTCCCATTTTAAACATTATAGGGGAGCAATCCCATCATGCACGTCTTCACCCTCGTGGTCCCATCTTGTGCCGTCTCCCACCAAATGCCTCTGACTGACAGACCCCCCACCCCCACTTCCCCCAGCACACCAAGTTCAATTTACTTTGTGCAGCGCCAATAGTAGCAAGGGATGCACGTATCCAAAGCTGCAGCGAGGTCTGGAGAAAAGAGAAAGAAGAGCTTTAGAGGGGGATGGTACAAGAGGAGGAGAGATGGAAACGATGAGGAAGAAGGGGGGAGAGAGGGGACAGACAGAAAGACAGAGAAGGAAGAGAGAAAGAGGAGACCCTGTCACTTGGAATCATCATCACGGAGCAGGTGAAGAGAGATAAATGTCAAAGGACTCTCGGCGAAATAAAACAACAACTCGCCTGCACTCATCCAGGCAAGCACAAGTCAGCCACAGTTCGTGAGTCTCCTGGCCTCTGGTCTAAATAGACACACAGAGGTGGAGCACAGAAAAAAAAATCCATACATCCTAACGCACAGAAGAATCGAAAATATAGGGCAGAGTGTTTGACAAGTATGGACCCATTTAACATGAGCAATTCAATAGGGCAACCCCAGTTAATACTCGAGTGCATGAACATTAAATGTAAAAACGTATTGCAGGATTTTAATCTCCTGGTTCTTGTATGTTTTTCAAAAAGTAGAGTTTGAGTGTTAGAAATATTCATCGTTGTGATGAGAGATATTATACCTGGAAAGGACACCTAAAAGAACAGGAAAGGCTCCAAAATTTGGTCTCGGTCCCAAGTGTGTGGAGAGTGTCACAGCTGCGGTGTGACAGGTCCTCCTGCAGGCCCTATTCTCACAAACACTCCAAGGCTGCTTTTATTAACAACCCTCCCCCCCAAAAAAAAAATAACAGAGAATGGAGCCAGGACTCTGGAGCCAAGTAGCTGTTGCTGGAATTTTTCTGGCCTAATTTGCATTAATAAAGAGGCTGTTCCTTGTCGGAATGTGTTTTATCCAGCTCAAAAAATCCCTGGGCGATCCCTCTCCGTAGAGCACTGGGAGAATCCGACTGTCAGAGCCGACAAGACAAATGAATCCTGGTGTCAGCGCCGAGTGGCTCCACGTTGACAGATTGAGAAGAACTGTCCCTCTGTCGACAGGCATGCTTCATTTTCAAATTAATAAATCTGAATAAAATATTTTACCCTTCATTATGAGTGCTGCCGCTGTGACAGCTTTGCTGAACAGGGCTGGGACGGGGATGGGGATGGGGGGGTGGGTGGATTGGGGAGGGGGAGGTTGCTGCCAGTGAAAACAGCTTGCACCAAATCCACCTGGGTTTATGCTGTGTATTTATAATGTTTGCATGTGCGTGTGTGTGCGTGTGTTTATGATGTGTAGGTGTGTGTGTGTGTTCCTGTTTGTAGTTTGTCTTCTTTTATGCACATGGGCTCACGCGTTTCTTCCATTGATCCTCTCCTCGCACATTTTCTGCTCACCACGCTCCCTGAGCCCCCCATCTTTTACCAAAGAGGATGGGACAAACAAAAATAACTAGTGCTGCTGCGGTACAGTAGAGATAGATTCCTCACATATTCTCCCCTCACACCTGTACAGCCATATGGAGACACGTCAAACATGGCAAAAAATAACTTTTCAATGAGCCTGTTGCAGCATGACGTAAATGCTGAATGCAGCTTTCAGCTACAAGCGACAAAGGAAATCTGTTTCTTTACTTTTTTCAGCAATGTCAGTTCGAATGTGCATCGCATGTGATTTGATTTTAACGACTTACTTGTAAAAATTCTTTCTTCATTTTCCATACCACAGATGATCATGTGTGCCACGTGAAAGCCATGGTCTTAAAATCTATGTATTAATGAGAATTGATCAAAAAGTCAAGTGCTAAGCAGCAAGTGAAACAGACGAGTCTCCCGGCAAAATACTGTGGCGGGTATAAGTAGATGTTGAGTGACAGATTGATGGGGTTAAAGACATAATTGCTCGAGATAAAAAGGAGTAGAAAGAGGGGGATGTATAAATATAACACACAGGACTCATAACCAAGCAATATTACCCCTCCAGGGCAGAAGAGGAAGGCATAAAAGAGCACGGTGGGTTGTATCCAGTCAGTCATTCTGGATGCTAAATTAATATGCAACAGCAAACACTAATATGCCCTTTGAGGAGGCCCGGCATATTGTGCGAGACTTTAAGCTTGTGAAGTTGCCTGAAGGCAAATTGCTATGAATAACATAAAATACAATATCATTCTCTGTAAATTGTGGAATTTTTACGGTGCCGCATATCCTATCAGTAGTCTTTTTCTCCCTTCTTCTACTTGTAATATTCACTAAATATTTCATAAAATTATGGTGTAACATAATACAGTAGTCAATATTTGCTCGTACTGAATATTAAATGCTCATAACTTTGCCAAAAACAGACAACAAGAAGTAAAATAGTCAGTGTTTTTTTGATGCAAATGCAGAAGCTTTACAGCGATGGAAATAATGTGAACTGCATAACACCACTGCAATATAATTCAGCACTGTTCAATGTCTCTGTGTTTCTGGTCTTACAATTTGGACCATGCAAAAGACACATAGGAGTCGTTTCTGAAAAGTATCCCATTCCCTTTAATCAGTGTACAAAAAAAAGAGTGCTATCTAGCCAATTAATTTACACCAGCCGACATGTGTATAATAATGACAGGCAGCACAAAGGAGTCCATGTTCCTCCTTATGTAGGCCTTCAATATTTAAACAAGAGTACATGTATTTGGCAAGGCTACGGCGATGCATGTCAGTTAAACTTCTTAGACGTCAGCGTTCCCTGTGAACATCACATCATCAAAGATGACATTTCATCAACTAACTCAATAAATAATAGAACACAGTGCCTGCCATCTTAACCTTGGATGACAGCATCTGTGGAAATTGTCACCCTGTAATTTGTTTTCTTATGTCTTCTGTCATCTTTTATTACAGTTATCACCTGCATTTGTAATGTCCCTCGTACAGAAAGTGTGTTGTTAATGTAAAACTGCAGGTACATTTAATCTGTGAAATCTCAATGATATCTGTATTATATTCCTCTTTAAAAAAAAAAAAAAAGAGCTAGAGTAATATTTAAAACACGTCCATAGAGCCTGACTTGATTTGACATCCTTGCTTTGACCATAGATAGATAGAAATCAAGTAAACAGAGTGGACAGGGAGTGACAGTACTGTATTTGTGATCTCTTTCCAGTAGATGGGGATTGTTAGGGAGGGGAGCTGGAGAAATGTGCCAGCCCTAATGCCTTATGGCAACTCATGCTCAGCTGATAAGACAATATTTCATGTAGGGTCAAGGCCAATAAGGAGCCTTTTCAACACCACATAGACAAATGGGGCCTGACTGCCATGATCAAAATGCCAGCTACACATGCTCTCACAGGCACACACATACACACACAGGCACACACACAGGCACACACGCATGCACACGGGCACACACACACACACACAACTACAGTCCTGAGAATATAAAACAGGTGAGAGGGATGAAGAGCACCACTTACTGATGATACAAACGATCTCAAACTGAGTGAGAGGGTGTAATCAGGTCAGTGTGTATAGTGATGCTGAAAGCTGACTAGCTAACACAATGACTTACGACTTTGTTGTAATGTAGAAAGATGGACGTATATACAAGCTAGGGTGATCCTCCTCAAAATCCTGCTTTTAGACTTGGCTACCTCTCTGATGGCCCTCTGCACGGATAAATGCAATAATGCTGTTTTATGGGACTGTATGAGTAATGTAACATTGTATTTCAGCCTACTGTTGATTTAGATTATGAAAAATATGTAGGTCAGGGCAGAGCTACTAAGTCTATTTATATTAGCCTCTTTATATATTCCAAATCTTTTGGAACGACTTGGGGCATTTGTAAAGGTTTCCATGTAATATCATGACACGGTTTTAAGATTCAAAGCTAAAACACAGCCACTGGCTAATTCTGTGATTAAATTGTCCAAAATACAAAATATTTTGTTAATCCAAACTCCCTTATTGTCACCTTATAAAGCTATTGGGGCAAATCTATTAATGAACCATTAGCTCTTTACAGACCGAATAAACACAAAATAAAATGAGCATTCATTTGAAGTTGTGTCTTTGACAATCAGATGAATAATGTTCACTCCAAATTTATAGGATTTTTTTGTTTGTTTTTTTACAGAAGACTATGGTGGCCTGCAAGGGCAAATGCGCTGCAACGGCCCAAAATACTTCCGATATGAGAAACAAGCTGCGAATTCATAAATGGTGCAGATTCAAAAGCAGTTGGCCAGTAGAAGAGAGCTTATGGCCAGCTACATTTAAATATTATACTTACAAATGCCAGCATGTTGTATATGCTACTGAAATTTCATGATTTATGCCGCAAAATGCAGCATTTTACTGAAAATATTAAACCAGTGGTAAAAACTTTTTTTAAAATGTGACAGTGATGCAGCAGCTCTTGTGTTACTTAGAATGTCACGAGGCCCGCCGGCCCATCTAAGGACCTGTTAGAAGTTTCTGAATCTGTTCTGACGGAGGAAACGCTTTGTCACGTTTGTCAATATATACAAGCTGTACCTCCTTAGATCGATTAGTATCTCTAGATTTAAAATATATTCAGCTAATTTCGCGCTAACCATAAGCACATAAATATGATTTATTAAAATCTACCAGCATTCTGTACCAGCGAAGTGTGTTAACTGCCTACCGTTTAGACGTGTAGAACTCCGATTCTCTCTCCATTCCTCCAGTATTTGTATTCCTTTCGTCCGTAAGGGTCCACGGATCACAAAAATCAAAAGGGTTCCTTATAAAAGTATTCCAGGTTATGAATATCATCATGAGAAGTCCAAAGCAGACGACTTCCCTCAGTTCTCCTCTCTTGCTCTCAGTCCCTGTGCTTCCCTGGCGCCCGCCATTGTTTGTTAGCTTTCTGGCTACAAAATGGAGGCGTGCCTGCAAAGATCCAATCAGATTACACTTAGGGGGGGCTCTTGCAGCGTAACTAGCGTAACGATCGTAAGGAGCGTAAGATGTAATGACGTCGCTCTGTCAGAAAAAGCCTGTTTTTTTTTCTCACAACTTTTCTGAATGACTCTAGCTTGAACATAGACTCTCCCCTGACCAATCAGAGCTAACTAGGGGGGTGGGCACTTAAGAGGCAAGGCCAATAGGCTGAGGGACAGTATTGTGGAACTTTTACATTTTTCTTGTGCAAAATATATCATGTTGGTAGTTATGTAATATGACTTTTTTTTTTTACAGGCGCTGACTGAAAAATACAAAAGATAAAAATAAATACCATGTATGAGCTGATATAGTTTACGTTGGGTTATAGTACAGTTCTGCTGTTATAAGCTTATTACATTTTCATACGCAAATGGTTGCAAATTGGGTTTAAAAAAGGTGGGCTCTAAGATGTTAGAAAATTTTGATTAATGCTGATATTTGTTTTGCCCACTACAGTACATATTATTTTCATTTAATCCCACTTTTTTTCCTTCATTTTGAAAGAGCATTACAGGGAAGAAGACAACCCCTATATAATAAATAAGCCTAAATAAATGAATAATTCCAAAATAAATTTAAATTTAAACATGGCTGCACAGTGGTGCAGTGGTTAGCGCTGTCACCTCACAGCAAGAAGGTTCCGGGTTCGAGTCCCAGCTCAGCCATGGGATCTTTCTGTGTGGAGTTTGCATGTTCTCCCCGTGCACTCCGAGTATTCCGGCTTCCTCCCACAGTCCAAAGACATGCAAAATGGGGACTAGGCTAATTGGATACTCTAAATTGACCATAGGTGTGGCTGTGAGTGTGAATGGTTGTCTGTCTCTATGTGTTTGCCCTGCGATGGACTGGCGACCTGTCCAGGGCGTACCCCGCCTCTCGCCCGAAAAGATGCTGGGATAGGCTCCCCCCCTGCGACCCTACTAGAGGATAAGCGGTAGAAAATGGATGGATGGATTTTAAACATGCTCCTAAAAATAGATCACAAATTCATATGGCACCCATTACTACTGCTGGCATGAGAATTGTACGAACTAAAAACAGACTCATGAGAGGTTGTAACCTTTATTAAAATATTAGATTAGAGTTGGATTAGATTAGAATTAGAGTGTGACTCACAGCCTAGTTTTATCTTTCATAAATGGCAGTTACATTCATATCAAAAATAATAATCATGTTCAACATTTTTAGCCCCATGCTGTTTCAGTGCACTGATAATTGGATTACAGGCCAAGGAAGGGTTAAACCTATAAAGAGATATACAGTACCTCAGCTGTGACCCCTTGCTCTCCAAGGTATCTCCCCAGTGCAGGATTCTTATTCAACTTCAAACTGACAGTGTTTTTAATCTTTTCTTTGCTTCTCTCCTGGAGATTGGGGAAACAAAAATCAATACATTGTGGCAGGCGATCTAGAAGCCTGTGAATTACAAGGCCTGGATCTGGCTGAGATGGCCTGCTCGGCAGCCTTGAGCAGGGGACCGCGGGAGTATCATCAGAGACCAAGGGGAGGTCACGGGTTCAGGTCAGGAGCACAGACAGAAAAGCAAGGTATTTACTGTCTGTGCACAAAAATGAGAAATAAGTTCCACACGGCACCAAGGGAGCCTCGAATCTTCCCTCTTCATTTTTTTCTTCTTCCTGAGAATACTTGTAGCCCCCGTGCTTCTCTCCCACCACACTTCACTGCTGACTCCCTTTGGATGATATACTGGGCCTGAGCCTGTGATAATGCCCACACTACAAATCTGAGCGCAGAACATATCGACACCCGGGTCTGTCATTATCCGTTAATCACGCTGCTGACGTACGTTTCAATCCAGGCTTCTTGGCAGCCCACCAAGCTACATAAATGACCTCAGATAAATCCTTGGAGCTACAGAGCACATACTTTCGTCTTAACTCCCCACACTAACCAAACTTACACACCAAAACTCATCATTCTGCTCATCAGGACAGATGGAGATAGATTGACTGCAAACTAAGCATGTAAAATGTGAGTAAATTTAATTAAATGGTCCCCTAATAGGAATTAAGTTCCTCTTAAGGGGACTAAGTTTTTTTAAGCAAATTGTCATATTATTTCTAAATAGAGCTGAAATATGAAATCAAACTTCCACCCATTAAGTTACATGTTTGTGTCTGTGTGTGCATGTTTGTGTACATGCTTCAATATAGTCACAGTCATAGGACTTCTTTCTGCCTCGCTTTATTGGGCAAGTGAAGCGTCCACTCTCCCATGTGTTCAGACCTGTGCGTTAAAGAAAGCGTGTTTTTTTAATCTATGTTCTCTCTTTTCGTGGTCACGAATCCTCTCTGGATGTTTCCAATCACAGAATCTGTGGATAAACACTTACCTTCGCTATTACCGCAGTCAGGAAATTTATCAGGAATCAGGAAACTCCTGACAGGAGTTTGCAGACACAGCAGAAGAGTAAAGCAGCTATTCCCAGTGAAGTAAATCGTTGGTGAGGGAGTGTGTCCTGCATCCAATTCCTGACTCCCTCACTGATGCAGGATATTTGGCAGCCCGGTTCTGTAGGGCTGTAGACCCTCTGTGGATCGCCTCTCTCTGGAGCTGCAGAGGGTCTTGTGCACTTAAACAATTTCCCCATTGCTCTAATGGTTAATCCGGCCTTGTTTGCAGAAAACTACAAAGATCAACAGTGTTTTCTGTCATGGTAGATAGGTTAGATATTATAATATTTGTCCTTTGTAGAATGAGAAGAAATATCATGGCCAGTTTATCATGTCTATCATCCCATACAACAGATTAGGGAGTGAAGTCCATTTTTATGAAGTTCGTAATACTCACTCTGTGTTGATTAAACTCTTAAGACCTCACCAGCATCATGGCATTACCAAAGCCTCACCCCTTCATTTGATGATGATGAGGAAAGTTAGAAAAGTTGTCATAATGTGACCGTTCTGCCAACCATGTGGCCTTGTTTACCCAAAATGCATCTGCGTGTCAGGATGAAGGAAAGCCCATTGTGTAAAATTTTCTGACGTGTCTCGGAAAATGCAAATTAAATTGTTGAAATCATGATATAATTTGATCTTTTTTCATTACACTTGCTCTGGCTCCAGTGGCAAGAAGTTGGTGGTGATTTTCAGTTTTACTGAGATGTGTCTCTGTGACTGTGACTGAATATTTTGGAGCCAGTTATTAGATGTCCTGCAATCTTTGACTTTTTGACTCGCTGACTGGACTGTGATAAGAGTGACTCCTGCACCCTGCATGTCCCTGCGTCATTGCACAGTGATTCATATTCCCTGATGTCATCTTATTTCAAGAATATTTGCAATAATTCAGTAAAAAAATATAAATATATATATATTGCTTTGTAAACACCACATCATCAACATCACATCAAACATGGAGCATTTTGAGATTTCTTTTTTTTTTTCCTCAGCAGAAATAATGCCTGATTAATTTTTGCTTGAGAGTCCAGCCTTAAGCACTTTGATCAATATGTGTGCAACTACCTGCCAATGTTGGACTGACTGAGTAATTAGTCTATATGCTTGGCGGGCCTGACGGGGGTAATGAAGTCACACAGGCTAAGAGCTGCCAGCAAGAAAATCAGCCCATTATTCCAATCCAAATAAAGATGCTCTCCCTTCAAAGCTCTGCATGTATACACAGATAAATGGAGAGAACGCTAAAGATGCTCAGATATGCTTTAACATCACAACAACACAAATCATCTCCGTCCCCACATACGTTGTCAGAAGCAGAGATTCATTTGCACGAATATTAATTCCATCCAAGACTGAGGAAGAGTGCTATAAATATCTGTGACTGCGTGATTACTCTGGGAAGATCAAACAGAGACAAACAATGTGCTTTTAAACAGTTTGTTCTGAGAGAATTATGACAGAAATAACTGACAGCTCTTGATGAACAGGAACATCCAAAGATCAGACAAGTTTTTATTGCATCAGAAATTAATTCTAAAAATGATACATCACTCAATGGCGTATTAAAAGCGTTCAGCTCCTGCTTGAAGAATTTTTGATTTCCCTGACAACAGAGTCTAATTAGACCAAACACGTCTCTGTTTGTCTGACTGAAATAACTCAATTATAGAAACTCCAAACATCTGGCTGCACACTCGCAGAATTGATTAAAACAAATTTTTCCTGAAATGATTAAATAAGACAGTAATCACTTTAGAGCCAGTTCCATCTCCATTAGAAGTACGCAGAAGTCAAAAGATGTGGAACCTCAACTAATCCAATCACTGCTGAACCCACACTCTTCATTATGAGCCGTTACATGTAAGAATGACGAATAATCAACTGCAACTGTGCGACAACAAAATAGCTTTGGAACCGCAGCCACGTCGTGTCTGAACTGGATACAGTTTACTTGGCTTGGTCTCTCGTCAGTAATACCATGGATTCCTATTTGCTTTTATTTTTAGGTTGTTTTGTTTGTGACAGATTACACAGAGCTGGTTTCTAATTATGATTATGTGCAAATTGCCATTGGCTACATGCTTTTGCCGATGCTTGCCGCGATTGCTGGGAGCAAATTCTGAACACCAGACCAATACAGATGTGTTTTTTCGAAAAGGCTTAGGCCTGTGGACTTGTTACCCCTTCTTCTTCCTCCTGCGTATCCTCCATCCTGCCATCAGCCCATTCATTACCCATGCCAGGAGGACAGAGCAGAATCTGCTGTAGCCTTTAATTTCAGGAGAGGAAAGAAAAAAAAAAAAAAACCTAATTGAAACTTTCTTTCAATGATTTGCTACTTGATTTGATGCTGGACTTTCCCATTGTCACAAAATCGATAGAGGCAAGACAGGCAAGGGCCTAACTGGAAAAGGCTTTTGGCTTTTCATGCTGAGGAAAGGCGAGTGAGAGCGTCAGGGTTAAGTGATGTCTTTCTGACGCTGAGTGGGTCTGGGACACCCCATTCGCTCTGCAGCCCTCTGGAACTCGCGGGCCTAATGGCAGGGCAAATCACTCGGGGGGGGGGGGGTGTTGGGGGACTGACTTGGTATGATGTGTGTGTAAGTGCGTATGAATGTGTGTGTGCTTATCTGTTGTCCATGTGTGGCTGTCCGTTTGTGTGTGTGTGTGTAGAGGAGTCTCTAGGGCATTGGATTGTTCATAAAACCAAGTGCGAGCTGCAACATAATGACTTCACTCACCTCCCGAAATCAAAATTAAAAAGTGGGACATCACAATGGACACAGCTATTATCATTGTAATGGGGTAGCCACAATCTGCCAGCTGCTGTGTGTGTGAGTGCATATTTTGTGTGTGCATTAGGGCCATCTTTGTCTTCCCTCGTGTCACCTTCTATCTAATGAATAAATACAAATACAAGACAAATATCACTGCTGTCAGGCAAAAAAATCTTCAAAATGGCAGCTTGACAGGTTAGTGTCAGTTAATTTAAAGTTGTAATCCTTAAGATTTTCATTGTCTCTGATTTGATTTTTGACACAATTTATAGCGACAGTCATCCGATGTATTGAAATGAATGAATTGTGCAGTTAGCTCTGCGACTGTCCTCCCTGAGACAAACCATAGCAGAGCATGTGAATTACTGATTGTTGAGAAAAGGTGAAAAGTGGAAAGACTTTTGACATTAAAGGTGCCATGATGCTCAAAACTAACTTGTTTGTATAATGTGTTGTCCAACGAAAGGCAAAAATATCTCAGTGGCCACGCTGGAAGGTGAGGTGAAAAACGTGGCGTCATAGCGGTGGTTAATTAATACATTCTGTCCCACTTGCACATGCAATTAACTATTACATGTGTGATGATTTGCCTTTAGCTTTCAGAAAGTTACAGAAATTGTCAGATGCAGCTTGCAGTACAGGTTTTATATGAAAGTCGAAATAAACTGTAATTTTCCTTCAATTATTATAATTTTGACGGATATGACATGATTTCATAGACAAAGAAGTTTAGACCTCTCTAAACCCATAGAAGGTTGTGTAATCCTTCAAGGTAAATCGTGACAATTTCAAGGTTTTCCCACAAAACGCAAAACAAGTTTGACATTACAATGAATGATAGTAATGAAGCGACCGACACTGAGTTCAGCGGAAAGGACTGGTCAAAGAGGTTTGAACCAGGAGCGTGAATTCCTGAGAAGCCTGAGTAAATGCTCTTAGGCAAATAGAGAAGGCCATAGCCATTTGGGTAAGTAGGGAGCAATTACACACGAGGATGATTTAGGGGGATGCTGTCACTGTGGTGAGGAGCCAGGACCTCTGCAGATGAAATGAAAATGGCCCATATAATGGCAGGAGTGACAACGCAGCCACTTTGGATGGACTGACTATTACTGCACGTCAACACAGGCAAGAAAAAGGGCAAAACTATGAGGACGGCAATTAGAGAACATGAAGGAAAATGGATTGTGGTGGCATCGGTGCTGAGGAGAATGTTACAGCAAAGGACTTCGGAGCAGGAGTTAATGCAATGATTTATAGAATTTGTCATCACAGACATGTATGTTATAAATTTCCTGACTGCGGTAATAGCGATAATGAGGTCACCAACTGTACAGTGTCATCTCAGCACTTTGGGGTTCAGGCGCGGTACTGAGAGAGGTCACCCACCCCGGCATTCTGAATCATTAGGAGACAGCATCAGTCACCACACGTTACTTTAATGCAAATGTCAGTCTGACTTTGGGTTGGTCTCTGTCCCGGGACAGCTCATCGCTCTGGGACGCTCAGATTAGAGGAAGAACAGCTAGTGATCAGTTGGGGAAGGTCATCATTCAAAATCTACAGTAAAAACAGTCCAGATATAAACACTCATCATCATCATCATCATCATCATCATCATCATCATCATCGTCGTTGTCGTCGTCGTCGTCATCATCATCATTATCCACGCAACCATCATCATCATCATAATCATTATGTAAATATGCTCTCAACATTTTGCAGTTTGGATCCTGGACGGCACAGCAGGCCCTGTCTTGCATTTGCATGTGCATGTTTCAGTGTTTTCCAAGAACGCTCCACAGCAATTAACACAGGATTAATTGGCATCTTTATCTCATTAGGGCCAATCTGATCAGAGTATGATGAGGTTTCGGTGCACTCCCATTTGTTTAAGCGGATTGTGGTAATTGCTGTCATTATTATGGGCTCTTTAGCGTCATCCGTGGGCCTCCTCTCCCTGCCTGGACCCCATAAAGCCCAGCCATGTGTCACGGCTCAGTTTAGTTAACCCCTGGAATGAGCCCAGTGGTGCCGGCGTGCGGTTAACAGCCAAGTGGTGATTAGCGCTCACACATCAACCCATTAACACGTCGCCCCCCGCTCAAACTGCCTTTGTGTTCACTTCTTGTTACAGTCGTACCTCCCCAAAATAAAAACTTTACAGGCCCCACGTGTGTGTGCACTCACAGTGTGGAATTGGGCAAAGCTGCGTTGACTACATGGTATTGTGTTTTACAAAGCCCAGGGGCTTCATTTGTCAATCTTGTAATGATGTGCCTCACAACTGTGGAAACAATAAAAGAAACATAGATATCACTATATAGACAATGAGAGGGAATTGTGGTTATTTCACACGCTGATATTAAAGTTTGAAGAAGGGCTGATTAGAAACTAGGAAGAGGTTTTCCCTGTTCCCAGAATATATGTTTTACAGAATCCTCACCATAATAAATATACTGTGGATCTAAAGCATGCAGCATCAAAAGGCAGTATTTCTGAGATAGGGAGCTATTTCTTCAACATGAACACAGATCTACAACCCACCAGAGAGACGTAACAGACGGATATTGAGATATAGTGTACAATAGAAAAAGGAAGCCATTGATCCCACAGAGTGCAAACTTTACACTTGCTGCTAAGTTCTCTAAAGGGGGCAATCAAATTTTATATGCTCGTAACTATTTCACCCCCTCTAAATGTTAACAACTGTGCACTCACGCTATATGGCCCGTCCCCTTTGTTGATCCACCACAGTGATGAGCCACATCTTCATGGATTTGCAATATAATAACAATCTGAGCCTGTGCCATGTAATGAACTGTGAGTGTTTCACCTTGACAACCAGTGTCTTAAAGTAAATTCATAGGGCCAATATACTGCCCTCGCAAGTCAATCAAGTCCTTTGGGTGCTCTAAAAACATATGGGAGAAGATCTATCTGTCAAACTCTTTGAACAAGGGCAGTATTGAGAAACCCAGGAGGCGCTCTGATATATCATCTACTCTACTCTATTACAGCTATGCATCTTGGGAAGGCTGACAATTTGTTGAAAGAAGAAGAATTAGGAAGCGTAACTACTGCTGTTCATCGGACTTTTGATGCCACCGTAAAATATCCAAAAGAACATTGTTAAGTCAATGCCCAAGCCATGACATTTTTTGAAAATTACTGATTATTCCATGAAATCGAATGTCGATGTCTTTCTTTAGAATTACAAAAAAAAAAAAAAAGAAAGAAGAAAAACCACCCAAAGTGCCATATGAATTCTACATTTTGGAAAGTTAATTGGTTACGACACCCTTTCAAGGCCCACTTATGTTAATTTTTCACGATTTTTCAGGTTTGTAGACCCTTTTGACACTTGAGGAGACATAAGAAATTACATCGAGCTTTGAGAAGAGGATAGACAAATACTTATTGAGTGTGTCGTGAAGGAGAACTAGTCAAAATTAGACAACCATGAGCTCCATCAGAGCCCTGACAGCCTATCCTTATATGACAGCAGCCGGCACCAGTTGTACCCACTCACCTATGCCTCTAAGCACAAACAAAGCTTTGATTTCTTCAAATTCCCCCAAAAGTAACCCCCCCCCCCACATCCCCCTCCTCCACCGTGCATACCACGACGACGACAACACACTCCACCCTGCCGCCTCTCATCTTCCCTAACACAATCTGAGAAGGCGCGTAGCCATCTGTACCTCCGGGGAAGCTTCTTCTTCTTCAAAGAGCAACATGATCAGCATTATGGCATCTGAAAGACACTCTCCATGACTGGGGAGAGTAAATCAGTCACATAGCTGTAGACTGACACACTCGTAAAAACGCACGTCAACACCCACAGCAAAGCTGTGAGCCCCTAAAAACTTTAAATGCAGTCTGTCCTGTTGTTTAGGCTGTGATGTCACCTGCTCCAGCCTTTTTGTTTGTCTAATTTTTCAGTAAGCGTACTTGCATGAATATAGAAATACAATACTCTCAACATAAAACTTCCAGTGAACGTTTACTTGGTTATTATTTCATACAACTGAAAATTCTTTGAATGAAATGTAAAAGGTTTATATGCGAGGGAACATCCAATGGTAATAAACAACACAAATAAAACTATACACTAGAGGAGTGGTACAAAACAATATTCAAATAAAACAAGAACTGATATTAAACATTATATTTGGCATATGACTGATATCTTATCTGGTTTTCAGTGAGAATTTTATAGAAATTTAAAAAAAAAAATACAGTGTGTGGATGAAAAATAGGGTGACAATGTCTTCCCATTTCATCAGGACTTATCTGTGTGATTGTCCACTTCACATTCATCCATTTTCTACTGATAATAAGTAAATTACTTGGATACCACTTCTTTTTTTTCCCAACAACTACAGCGCATTCAAAGGTCAAATACATGTACAGTATATTGAGTGACAAACTGCTGGTCAGTCACTGCTCACAATAAATGCTGAAAATATTAAATATTAAATGTGAAATTAATCCTGTTGTCAGTGCTCAGTGTAACTTTTAGCTGCTTCGCTAATGTTATAATTTCACTATGTTTGTTGAATTTCAGTTCTCACTAATAAGATGTGCTTATTATTTTTTGCAGACGATACCTTGTTCTACATTTGTATTTGGTAAAAGCCATGGAATTTTCAAAATACAATACAGCCAAAACAAAAAACAAAACAAAAACATTTTTATCACAGAGGCTTCGCTTTCATTGAGATACACCAGACAGCAGTGTTGTAGTCCATAATGCAGCCAATAATGCAGTCAATATACTTTGTGGAAAGCTTCAGGGATCATGTGCTCAATTACAGTTGAAGCACTGTGGGGCATCGACAGCAAATGTCTCTGATGCAGCAGAAATATTCATGTCAGTGGTGCCCTACAGAATCCAATAGGCCTGGCTGCCTTTGAGGAGAGACAGATGAATAATCAGAAAGGGGTGGAGGGGGATCCAACACGAGAGGAGCTTTGGTGAAAAAAAAAAAAGAAAAAACTGAAAAAGCGAAGCAGCCTTTGCTCTGCTGGGTCTTTGAAGTCCTTCCTCTAGCAGACACTGGTATACAGACACACACAAAGGCACACAGGCTCTCTCTCCGTCTCTGTCTCTTTCTCTCTCTCTCTCTTCCTCTGTTTTCTCTCTGCCTCTCTCTTTCTTCTCCCTCTTTCATCTCCTCCACATCCCTTCATCTTTACCCTCGGTTTGCTCCAGGGATCCCCCCTGTCCCCCAGTACTTACCACTCGTTTGCTGTCCAGGCTTTGATATGCGTTCGCAGAAAGATCAACAGCATACTTTGGATCCATTTCTCCAGCTACCACGGCTTTAATAACAGCAACAAAGCCAAGGCTTTTCAACTGCACTGACTCACATCTATTTGTTATTCATAGCCACTATCATTTCCCCAAAGCACTGAAACATATGCATGCGGAGCTGACTTCATGATTTCTCTAAAACATGAAAAGGGAGCATACGCTGTGTGGGTTTCTCAAAAGTAGTGAGTACCACTCTGAACACAAGTTCTGTAAAGAAAAAGTTGACTATGAACTGTGTGTTGTTGAACTCTTACAGTGAGCATATGTCAGGATGAAGCTATAAATTAGAGTAAATAATATGGTTTACACAGTGGATCAAAACACATCTAGCTAAATTCAGTTTTTAAACACTGATAAGCATCAAAAGCCAGAATTTCAACCACAGGTGCAGTCATATGTGCATGCACACAGTCCTACTGTGGTTTGGTAATGCTCTCTGGCCATGCAGACAAATGCAGCCTGGTTCTGTCTCAGTAAAGGTTCTGTGAGCCTCCAGGCCAGCCATCACACCAGGCATGAATCATGGAAATGTCAAGTTCAAAGTCTGCCACAGAACACAGTGAAGAGCCCCTGTACTGGGAGGCACCAACCACAGCACACACAAAGCACAATACTGATACAGTATCAGTAATAGTGTAGCAACAATTACCTCATTTTTTCTCTTAATGACAAATATGTTCAGTTTGATGATTCTTTCCACCAGCACCACAAACAGCCAATCAAATTAGAGGAATAATGTTAATCTCTCCTTTACCCAAATGTGTCTCCACCTCCTTCCAGTTTGTACAAAAACATATTAAAGGAGCTATTTCTAAGTTTTGCTAATGCTACATAGCCAAAGTTAGCATTAACAGCTGATTTCTTTACCTTCCAAGAGCAGTCTAGCTGCTTAGCGTGCTAACCACCTAGCCCCGGCTCATCTCATCACTTTCTGATAGGGACTCACTGCAGCCTCCAATCTGCGCTGGACATATTATAACCTTTTGTCTTGTAACTGCAAAAATGGCCAAAGCTCTTCTCAAGCAACAATCACCACTAACCGCTCCGTGCAATTAACCACATTTGACGGCAGAGAAAAATTTATAAATAGCTCCTTTAAGGAGCAGAGCAGGGCAGAAAAAACTGCAAAACAAAAGTGTGTGATAATGGCCGGGAGAGTTTTTAAACATGAAACAGTGGTCAAACAAATCAAACAAACATTGTGCTTATGTGAAATGCACCATTTGGCTAACACACCTTCTACATACGTAATGTTTTATCCATTGTGTTTTATACTGTATTGAATTGGACAGCCTATTAAATGATATTGCATACTACTAATTTGTAATTTGATGAAAAAAAGGCTACTGCAGCCAAGTCGTTGTTAGGTGGTCAGGGTGGATGGTGGATGTACAAAGTGTAAAACTATTGATAACAAAACAAATGAAACATGTGAAATATTCAAAGGACTTTCTTTTTGTTGTGATTACAAATGTTATCTCATTATGTTGCCAGAAAAAGTAATTTTGGCAGCGTTATTTCTTTCTATTCTTTCCTCTATTGAAGAAAGGACTTCAGTATTCTAATCCAGCAGGAGAAATATGTTTTAAAGCAAAGTGATCCAAAGCTGCTTCCAAAGTTTAAAGTTCTAACCGTTCTATTAACTTGTTTTAATTATTTAATTTTGAAAAATCTTTGTTACAAGAAACTTATTTATAATATGGATTTAACAAAAGTAGCATATATCATCTACCAGTAACAGGCAGGCAGTCTAATCTATTGCACTTCGCTTGCTTTTCGATCTAAAAAGGCAGGAACAATGATGTAGACAACAGATAGCGGTCAGAGGATGAGATTAAGACAACTGAGATGTGCCCCTCGGCTCTTGTACTAAAAAGTTCACTTAATAAAACCTGTTGATTAAAGCTGTAATGGTTAAATCAATGTTCGCTTGCTCCCAACACATACAGCACTAACCTTTATACCATATCACCTTGAGGAAATGGGCCAGATGATTAAGAAGGTGTTAGTGGGCTGCTATTTTTACACTTCAGTCTCTCTCTCTCTCTGCCTGTATTATTATCTCTTTTTCCTTGTTTCCGTGAAACAAATTGTTAATAAGTGCTGGCCAAGGTGGGATAATGGTCTCTCAGCTCACTTTAAAATATTAAGAATTAAAGGGGATTTTTACCCACAGTGCATCGTGGCACACTGTGAATGGGAGCAAAGCTAGCTGGGTAACATGGAGTCAGACACCATGAGAGCCAAACTTCTTTATGGTGACAACAAATGTATGAAGCATCAAATTTTGATCCGCGACAGATTGCCAGCAACTGCAGCAGGTACACTTTGCCATATATGAATGCTCCTCCAACAGATGGATCAAAGATGTGCAGTGCACAGCAAATCTGGAACTCTTAATAATTCAGCAACTTCTTGTGTGACATTGACTGCAGTTTAGCTCACTCTCAAACTGGGCACAGATGGAAAGGCAGACGCGTCTCTTACAGCAAACACTACACTAACAGGAGAAGTCCCCAAAGAGAGCAGAGAAGAAGTGAAATAGGTAAGGACAGACAGACTGCTGCATGAGTCCCCCGAGACCCGGGGAGACTGCTCCTCAGCTGCGCCTGTTCAGCTGCTAACAGCTTGAGCTGCTGTGCCACATGCTGCTGGAGACACTTCCTCCTGTTCACCGGTTTAATTTGTGCTGAAATCAGAGTACAGCCAAAATATACCTGGTTCAAAATGACCGGACACAAAACAGCAGAAGTTAACCTTACTAGATTCAAAAAACTATTTTCTACTATAATGCTATATGTAGCATACAGATGTTTCCCATGTTATATTCACCAAAAAGTAAAGTTTATTATTAATTATACAGTAAATGATACTGAACACGGAAACATAGTCTCTCGATGAAGATTTAAAAAACATTTACATACCACAGCATGAAAAGCAAAGGTGTAGCTACTATGACATGCCAGTTAGCCAACATGCAAAACAAACACCTAAATGTAATGCAGCCATCATTAATTTTACTGATAACACCTGTGTTTGACAAGTCAAGAAGTCATGTGTGAGAAAGTCCATCCATCCATTAGCTGTGCCACTTATCCTTTGAGGGTCACCAGGTAATTCGAACTGAGAGGGGGGTGCACCCAGGACAGGTCACCAGTCTATCACAGGGCGGACATATGGAGGCAAACAGCCATTCTCGCTCAACATTCACACCTATGAGCAATTTACCCAACAATGAACCTAACCATGTGTTTGCATGGCGGGAAGAAGCCGGAGCGCCTGGAGAACATGCAAACTCCACACAGGAACCGTGTGTTCGAACCCAGAATCTTCTCGCTGTGACATGACAATGCTTGTGTGAGACAGAATTAACAAGAGTTATTTCAAAGTAAATACTAATTGTTTTAACTGAATCAGTCATGGCATTGACATCCTGTAACATTTAATCAGAATTTTACTTCCTAGCTCTTGCTAGCTCTGGCTCTTTCCCACTGTCATGGAAAAAACATATCTTAATATCTGATTGACAGAAGTTTTGCTTAAGAGTATTTAAAGAAAGTTACAGATGTAGAGTGGAGACAGCTAATAAGCTTAAAGTGACAGTTCGGGTTAGTTAGCGTGGGGTTGTGTGAGGTAGATTCAGATCGGCGCACTCCCAGTTCAGAGAAGCAGCCGGGAGCACTGGCACAGAAGCTGAGCGATGTGCTGAAACATGTTTTAGTCACAGAAAATATTAGTTCAAGTGCATGCTATATTTTGAACGCTTCACCTTCGCCGTTGAACAGTTTTCCTTTGGAACTATATTTTTATATAATTTTTTTTTTCCTATATTTTATCTATCGTATTACTACACTGATCCAAATCAACTGCAGATAATACTGTCTATAGATAAGTACCTCACACAACGCTATCTATCACTTTAAGCTAGTGTTCAGTTCATTAGATGTCTTAATAATTTAACAAGCATTTTACTTTACTAGCTAGCAAGAGGATACAGAAAGACAGCTAACCTGCCTGTGTGGCTGTGCAGCGTGGAGTTTTCCTCTGGACAGAAACACGGGTTGGAAACTTGTGGAAATCTGAATTATTCCACACACAACTGCAGTAACCTCAGCTTCAGTATCTCTGTCATCATCTTGTATTTTCTCACCTTTAACACTTCAATGCGACAAACAAGTGGAGTGAGACAGTCCTCCCTTGTTCAGTGTTTCTGGCATATTTCACACCAAATTATATCCAAGAGGGCATTAACATGCTCTCAGAAGTCATTTATAAATAACATAATGTAGTCTGGTACATTGTAATAAATCACTGATGAAATCAATAATCTATTTTATTATGCCTGATTACAAGCTAGAATATACAGTAGATAGCACAAAGCTGGCATACATGGCCAAGCTTTTTACCTGAGGCTCAGAGGTGGAACTGTATCAGTTATAAACTAATACTTTAGATCGGGATAAAAGCTTTAATTCGATTGTATTATTGTGGAAAAAATAGTACACTCTGTTTAATGATTGTCATGAGGTGTCATGATGATGTGTGATCAATCGTGGTGCATGGACAGAGAATCATTTGACTGTACAGTAATGGATACACTGTAATGCTACAGCCTTAGGAAAACACATGACATACCATGTGTGGTAAGATTTTTCAAAAGATGGCTTTCAGTGCCGTAACTGCCTCTCAGACTCTTGCCCACTAATTATAACACAAACAAAAGCACCAGTTGTACAGTATGTCAAGACTTAGTCACCAGGGGTGAGATTGGCTTTTGCTCGCTGGAAAGAGTAACAATAAGAAAGAATGAAAAGAAATCAAAGTTTTATGACCTTCGCAAAGAGAAGTTAACTAATGGTTTGACAGGCAAGTTTGCTGGCAGCAGTTTTTATAAGAACAATTAGATTTCTTAGGTAGAAAGGGGCTCTGTTGACACAGAGGTCTTTGCATTATCCAGAGTAATTGGGAACTGTTTCTGGAAAAGACACGTTGCAGCTGAATTTTTCAATGCTTTGAGCACCACAAACAAAATTTCCTTCTCAATTGTATTGGGAAGAGGCAGAAGTTTCACAGAAGGATATTTCAAAACCTAAGCAAAAAAAAAAAAAAACCCAAACTATGTGCTTGGTGCAGTGAGAAAATGTTCTTTGTAACTTGCCTGAACCAACCTTTTAATTATGTGAATGACAGCACTGCATTCATTTCATGTGGGAAGACAGTAAGCAATGAAGAAGATTCCCATGGTTGTGACTCATGTTATTGGGCAACTAAAGATAGTGACTGCCAGTGTTATTTGCACCCCAGGCTGAGTTGGTCAGATGAGTTGAAAAAAAAAAACAACAACCCAGTATCCCTAAAAATCACTGGCCTGATGTGCAAGCAGAGCCGAACAAGCCATTACCAAACAACAAGACTGTCCTCCAGTAAGAAACGAGCCCATAGGTCATCTGTGCAACGGGTTATTATGACCCATGGTTACATTTAGTTGTTAGGCGACACCTAGTGGCCGTAGTAATTATGACAGGAGCAGATGAAGAAGTCGTAGAAGAAGAGCGACAAAGTCCTTAAGCACAGTGTTATTGTTGTAACCATGACAGATCGTCTAATGTTTGTACTTATTTTAACCCAAACTGTTATCTTTTCCTAAACCTAACCAAGTAGTTTTTATGCCTAAACCTAACTAACCGTTCATTATTATAAGCATTATTGAATTCATTATGCCTCTGATTCTGACTGTGCGTGTTTATCATTGTTACCATGACAGCGAAGGTCTGGTATGCCCACCAACGTAGGGGCGCTACTTCAGGAGACGCTCCTATGGGCCTTATTTATTTATTATATTTATAATTTATTTGAACTGACAGTAAACATTTCAAATCAGAGGACGTATTATAACCTGTTGTACTCTTGCTAAGACTGGTAGGCCAAAGTAAACAGCTGTTAATGCTATTGTTGGCTATGTAGCAATAGCAAAACTTAACAAATAGCTCCTAAAGAATAATAACTCTGGCTGAGCAAAATTATATATATTGAACCCTTTTTGAGAATAATCGAATCCCTCTTTAGTAGCGTTTTCTAAAACTAACAAGCAACCATTGCAGAGACTTTGTAACGGGAGTAATGCAGTTCTCTTTCTGGTCTTGGTTTGCAAAGCAACACTGCTGCCTTTGGGCTGATCTGCAGGTTATCCAAGTCTTTCTTCACAGACAAGTCTTGAAGTAATCAAGCCTGCCACTGACACACTCATGCATTATCTGTTAGGGAGAGAAAGAGCTCGGGGCTTGATGATTTTTTTTTGTTGCCAGAAATCCGCGTGCTGATTGTCTTTCTGCATCTTTTTTCTGTGTCCAGTTGCAGACCTTTTGTGAAGCTCATAAACTGCTGTTGCTCTGAACCAAGAGACATAACACTAACGGAGATGTGTATAATTCTGTCCAATATTTCCTATCGATTAAAACAAAAACTCCAGTAGTATAGTCAGTGATTTTATGTGCACATTAGCAAAGATTCAAACATGCTTTCTGTGTGACCGCAGGGAGGAGGCTTGACTGCTCAGCCTGTTGGCAACAAGAGAAACTTCCACACAACTTGGCACAGCTCCTTCAAGACCTCTGAAAACCCCTCGCAGTGCATGAGTCACACACACACACACACACACACACACACACACACACACACACACACACACACACACACACAGTTCATGAGGATAACTTCCACTTCAGCTGCTTAGGTAGACTGCCTGGTCTCTCTCTTTCTCTCTCACTCTTTTTTTTCTCCCCCCATTTCACTCTTTCTTTTTCTCACTGCCTATCTCACGGACATCCCCAGGGCACCAGTAGTTGTTAGTGTCTCCTAGTGGAGGTGGCGGCGGGGGCTGAGGAGCACCATGGTCTCATTACCTCCACACGCTCTCCCTGCAGCCCGCAGTGGGGGCCTGAGATGAGGGGTGGCGGACGGAGCCTGATTCGTTTTGATGGTGCGCACATAACGAGGCTCCCTAGTGTTACTCCCTGTCTGTGAGCGGTGCCCCGGGGAGCCTGACGCGCGTACGACGCCGTGGCTGCATGAACGCCTTGCCGTGGCGTCCCCAGCAAACCTCACAAAGGTCAGGGAGTAATGTCTGCTGAATTTCTGTGTCCTCGGGGCTTTTCTCATTAGCAACCCGAAGTGGGTGGATCTCCAGCGTCAATCAAGAAACACTCTAAGGATCTCCCAGTAGGATAAAGAGAACAAATCCATGCTGTACTGTCTCCGTAACAAAGCAGACATAATACAGTTGGGACTCCTCTGCAACCAAACCACAGGAAGTTGCAACTAACCCCTCTATCCCCTGCTCGCATTCACACACACTTCCTCCCAGCCCAATTCCCGACCTCATGCATCGCACCGTCACACATATCCCACACTTAATCTCTACGGCTCGGCCTCCAGCCTGACAGTTGAGCTTGATAAGGTATCTGGTTTTCCATTATTGTGTCTGAGATGATGGCTGAGTGTATGTACACATGTACAGCTAACACCGAGCTGTGTCTGCCTCACTGATGCTTCTAACTGGTAGAGCCTAATATCACCTGATTGCCAGCGCTCAGAGAGGCTTAGCTCCCAGTCTGCCACCCTCTCCGCTGTTTCTTCTCCCAGCTCTGTTGTTTGGTCTCTGGAATAATCTAATAGGCACATCACGCCTGAGATGTTTCGGCCTAATATTTCCTCTCAGAGGCAGCGTGGATGTGGCTGGGAGTGAACAGTGGCTGATTGTTGAAGTATTCAGTCATGACAGTATGAGGGAAATTTAGTTGTATTTTTTTTATATATATATTTGAATTAGAATCAAAAAGATTTATATCAGTATCAATTTGAAAGAAAATAAAGTAACATTTCCACCATTTCTACAGTGCATACAATAATCTGCCTTTATCATTCGGCTACTACTAATGCTTCACTCACTATAACTACTACTACTACTAACAGAATAAAAATAATAGATGGTAATAAGTCTGCATGAAATTAAAGGGTCACTTCAACAAAATTACATTTTCTCACCTCCTGCTAGTGGTGAGCCATGCACAATTATATTTTATATTATATAGTTTTATTTACTCATGTTTTGATAAGCCTCCAATACAATGGAAGTGAATGCAGTTTTGTTTGTGGTGCTCACTGTAGTAAAAAAAACTTTCAGAAAATATTGTGGCACCGTGACTATGAATAAACCACAGAACAAACACTGGCTTGGCGAACCTTCTTCATGCAGACTATTTCTTCAGCAGAAAGTAGTTCCATTAGAAAGTCTTCACAGTAGCCAGGAACACTATTTCTGGAAGGATACAATACAACTGATATCTTTTATGTTTTATGTTTCAAAAAATACCTCCCAAACTACTTATTTGGGTGAAGCAACCCTTTAACATCACATAACCTTTAAATACAACACACACACTCAGTTAGGAGTTCATTAGAGACACCTAGATGACACTAATGCAGTGTAATACAACAGCTCTGAGGATGTAGATTGCAGTGCTGTTGAACTGGACTGAATTGTACAGCAAGGTGCTTCTATTAATTATGATATTAATTATACTCATTGATATTAATAGATTAGACAAAATAATAGAAACACCTGTTGTTATAACACAGTACAATTTAAAAGCACCACAAACTACATCCTCCCAAAATGAATGTGAAGCGACACCTCTGTCAAACAGAAGCTGAACACTTATTTATTGCAGCGACACCGAGATTAAACGTGTCGATTGTGGAGTTGTCGTGTTGGACTGCATCAGGTGGACCTGATAGACTGCCAGCTGTAGTGTACGCTCTACATCGTTCAATGCTTCCAAATGCATTTCTTCCCCGCATGTTGCATTCGCTGATTCAATCCTGGTGATATTCTCTGCTGATTGATCTTAATGTCAACAAATTGCCATGAAAGGACAAAACCAGCAATTCATTGATCGTACTAATAAGAATTAGAGTCTGATATATATTCTATTACTTGTACAGCTCTTTTTTTTGTCACGCCACACCATTGCTCTGTTTGACATATTCCTCCTTTCTACTAAACAAGGGCACTGGAGTTCATTTTGTACACTATCCTGCTGCACACAAAGGCATCAAATGTGCTTCACAGTAATGTTTTGCTGAAAATATCATTTTGAGTTTACAGGCACTGCAGAAGGGGCCTGTCTAATTTCTCTGTTTCTCACCTTCACTTTCTTTCACCTGGTCACCCTGTAATGCATGTGTCTCCAATATACGACTTCAGCAGAACTGCGATTGATTCCTTTGTGCCTGTCCTATCAGATGGGAGTTTTAAAAAGAGAGGTTTCCCTCAGTCTTCAAGACATCCACTCAGTCCTATCCTCTCCTCTCCTCTCCTCTCCTCTCCGAGAAGCTGCTGACGGACAGACAGGCGGACGGACAGCAGCAGGCAGGATGAAGCACACTTGAGTTTCTTCCTGATCACTATCTGAGTCAGGCAGGGGAAAGCAATCAGCACAGCTACCAATTCTTACTTTTCTCCTGCACCAGTATTCTATCACAGCAAATTTTATCTGCAACTGATGCAGAGATACCCAAGGAGCTGAGGACAAAAAATATACTGTGGAGATCAAATCAGCTTCTACCAACACATTATACCACCTGTGAATAACAACCCTCTATAACCTGTTTATCCGTCAGAGTCCGATTTCAAGCTTGTTTAAAGTCAAACTGAAATTAAATTAGTTTTTGATAAGAAATGAGTACACGTATCCTTCATGTGTGTTTTGAATTGTATGTGTATTCAGTTTTAATTGTTATCAAATAGATAGATAGATAGATAGATAGATAGATAGATAGATAGATAGATAGATAGATAGATAGATAGATAGATAGATAGATAGATAGATAGATTTTTCCTGCAGTGATAGCGCCCCCTACATTAGTGTTCTCCAGGCTGCATGACTTCTTGGCTCCAACTAAAAATGATGCTACTGTAATATGATTGGTGCGATATCTGTGTGGATGGACACTAAGTAGTTTGTAATGTCACTTCAGTTCTAATAGATACACTGCGAGTTAAACCAGCTAGGTGCTTGTGGCTGAGTCCCGTCTGTGATTCCAATCTTAACGTACAGAGGGCCGAGGTTAATATTGTAAAGGGACTGCGGCTTAAAGTAATAGTGTCGGGATATTTGTATCTCTATGGGTCGTGTGAGATAGGCTACTTATCTATAGTCAGTGTATTAAACCTGCGGTAGATTCGGATCAGCGCGCTCCCAGTTTAGAGAAGCAGCAGGAGCACAGGCGGAGAAGCTGAGCGATGTGCTGCTGCGGATGGGGCCACAGAAAATAACTACTATCAGTTGAAGTGTGCACTTTATTTTTTTTTATATTTTCATCTCTTTACCTTGCTATCAAACAGCCCTTTCTTTTGGAACTACATTTTTTCCCCAACCGTTGAACTACCATATTCCTACGCACAAGCACACCTGCACTTAGCTCTGTTTGACTCAAACAGCTGATCTGCGAAGTTGTTGCACTTGCGCGTAACAATACAACAGTTCAACGGTTCACAAACCCCCAACTATTACTTTAAATGTCACTGTAGCTCATGTAATGTGTGCTTGTTGACAAAAGGGGAAAATACCTTGTGTCAGGCTGCACAGTGTGATGTTCCCCAGTCAGTAGTGCACCACTGAAGTTAACACAGAGTCTTCTAGCAGCACCAGTCCTCAGATATCAGTCATCTGCCGCCATGGGAAATACCCACTCAGGAGCTTAAAGGTTAGACGCTTAAACTCAAAGTCTAATATAAGTTTGACTTTAAAAGAACTAATTCAAATAGTCAATTTACTGACTTTCTTTTATTTGATCCTACAGTATGTCGCTGTGTTTTCCTCATCAGACTTTACGGTATGTGTTTATCAAAGTGGGTCTGCGTTTCCAGGCATTTTTCTGCAGCATTCTTAAAATGGTTTGCAGTATGGTCTGGAAGAACTGGTCTGTTTTCTCTTACTCCGAAGCAGGAGATGGGGATCAGAGGGTGAAAAGTCAGAGGGAGGACAGCTTGACAGATAGAGCCGGGGTGGTGGAAGGGTCAGCGCTGGGAGGGCCATTTCCTCGCTGATTTTTATCTGTCTATTAACACAATACACCACCTGGCAGCTATAAACACACATGAATAAGAACATAGCGCATGTATGTATGTTGTGCAAAATATACTTTAGGATAAAACTTAAAAAAAAAACTTAAAAAAAACAAAAAAAAACAAGAATAGTTGAACATACATCTTATAGAGAAAGCCAGGAGCAGCTATGCTTTCAAAATAAAATCTTCCAGTGCATTCCTCTCGTAGCTCCATTTGAGGAACTGAGTCCCACATTAATCAAAATAACTTTGATGACAAACTTTGAAGGTAACTCTTTGTCCCAAGCAACCGTCTCTTTGATTGCATTTTCCTTTTATTCTTTGGTTTAATCAGAGGAGTCTTTTCAGTAGAGAATTCAATTACTCCACACACCTGAACACACAATGCTTTGGACCTCATTCAACATGGGTCATTGTTGGTTTAAGCATCGGCGTCTCTAATAGGAAATATTGATTCAAACTTCCTCGCCTTCTTTGTGTCCAGGCACCAGCATATATTCTGTTCTGAGGCTGAACAGATTCAAATCATAAATGAATGGGTGTTTATTTCATTTGGGGCGTATTTCCCTGTAGACAGTCGACGCCTCTTTGCAGTTTATTGCTTGGATTATCATCCTGAAAAAGCAATTAGTATGAAATGATCCCTTAAATTTATCACTACTGGGAGAGAGATGAGGAATCAGGGCCGAACACGTTAACCTTTCTATGCGGTCTGAATACCATTTGTAATAAGAACTGAAGCACTGAGAGCTGCTTCGTGTTACACAGTTAATATCCTTGACAAAGGTAACCATGTTGTAGCAGCAGAGACTGTAAAAGAATCATAATGGCAAGAAATACTTAAAGGAATGAATGCCCTTTGCAAGAGTGGTGGCATATTTTGTTAAAGGTCATCACGGCAGAGTAGAGGCAGAGAATAAACAGGAGAGCTCCATCCAGCTCTGGAAACACGCAGCTTTCTCTGGACAGCACCAATTTCAGATTCAGCAGTCCAGCCAAAGCCAAGTGGAGTATATTCATCATGTCCAGGTCTAAAGTGAACAGCGTCTACAAAGGACTTCTGCACAGATCACTTCATAAATCTACTAAAGCGCACTTAATGAAGGTCTACGATCCCGGCCACAGAGATTTACATACAAGTTATGACACTGCAGAAGCCTGCAAGTCGATGCCGTTATCTACTTTCATTTGGTTTCAGCTGGTGCAGAGGGCACTTTTTGATCCAAGTCTCTACATGCCAAGTATATCAATTTCATATTATGGGCAAGAGACACTTGCTGCAAGGCCATGCCATAAAAACATTTCAGTCGGTATTTAGCTTAGCATTGGATTTACACCTATTGTACTAGTAAGAAAACGTACTTTTATAGGTTAACGTGTGCTGTGGGTTCATTTTATCTCATCCCTGGATAATATGTGACATTTATTAAACAGTATTAACCAAATCTGCTGTTTGCTCAGGGATTTAATCTGTTCCAATTAGAACTGTTAGACTTCCTGAAAAATAGGAAACCATTGAATTACACAGGCTTTTAACTGTCTAATGTATAATGTTGATATTTAGGGTTAATTAAAAAATCATTACAAATCCAATATAACTGGATTTGCCAGCAAGTAAACTGGGGTCCAATCATTCACACAATTCAGACCTGAAGGCTCACTGACCTGGAGCAGTTGAGAAGCCGAATGCATCGCTTAATGAGGCTCAAACGTGTGGTGTAACATGCATTTGTTTGCATGCCTGGTCCGACTCAGACACCCTCCTGCAGATCGCACTGCCATGATCCAGTCTGGGACCAGGACCAGGACCAGGACCAGGACCAGGACCAGGACCAGGCTGCTGAGGATGAATCTGCGTTTAAAAAACTTTGCCAGTAAATAATTTCCTAGTCATGATCTTTTCCTAGTTTCAATATTCTCTCTGAGTCTGAGTCACTGATGCTTCTTATTTGGTACGAAAACGTAACAGTTGTGATTAGTCCACGTTGGCAAAAAGTTGAGTTGACAGCTGGGCAGAACAGCTACTAAATGGACCTTGAGTTGATTGAGTAATGTTTCCAAGGTCAAGGATGAATTCTGAAGCTCGGATAGCAAAATTAAACTTCTGGCCCAACATATGCCTGGGTCCTCGGCCCGAGTCCGGCCCATATACGTCCACAACTGGGCAGAAATTTTCAGTGTCTGCGCCAGAATTGGCCCAGATGTGGAAGTAGCATCTTACAATCACGCTATATATGGTCCAGATTTGGGCCGTGGAGCTGGGTTTATACTGGGCCAGAAGAAAACAAGCATGTGGCCCATGTATGGGCCAGATTCATTTGTGCCATCTGGGTAGTATTCTCCTTTTTAAATCTCTTAGTGACAGTATGTTATGTGCTGGTATGTTCATACAGGCAGCATAAAATCTCTAGTATAGGTTACAGCAGGGATAATGAAACACATATGGAATGTTTTTTGAATATATAATATATAAAAGTCCTCATCGTGTGTCAAAACAAAAATATAAATACTGTACTTTTTTACTGTTTTTTTTTTACTGGTAAGCTCATCCCTTAGTAACACAGAGAGGATTACAGTGTCATGTCTACAATGGAGCCTTCCTCTGTGTTTTCAGCCCTAGAATGGAGGTGCTCTGCAGAGCATGTAGGCTTCACTGAGTGTGTGTGTGTGTGTGTGTGTGTGTGTGTGTGTGTGTGTGTGTGTGTGTGCGCGCTGTCTACCTGCCTCCACCACTGAACCCATTGCAATGGGAGGGAGGAATCCGTGATCTCCCATCAAGCGCCCAGGAGAGCGCAGCCACGCAAGATTGATGACACCCTCCGGAAGAAACAAAAGATCTGCCGCCTGCGAGAACTGGCTTATGAGACCTGATAGACTCGTCTCTTAATAAACATCACTGATATGTCAGCCACGGCATGTTTCACCCACAGCTGCATCGTGGAGGGTGCAGTGAGCAACTACACCCCTACTGTCACTGCACTCTCACAGTGAAACGCCATAGTGGTAACATCCAGAGTAGATGGGGAGGAAAATACTAAACCGTTAATATCAGGGTGGAGCTTTTTTTTATTATTTTTTATAGGGAATTTCATGGAAATTCTGTCATTCTGCCACATCAATGGCAATATGTAGCCTATATTTTTTAAATTTATTTTCCTGTTTTTTTTTTTAAAAGGAGGGAGGACAGTGTCAGCTGTTTTTAATGGCATACACAATTCAAGATAAAGCGGATTTAATAAGCATTTCATCTGAATCAGTATCTTTGTGGTCAGGATAGATGGGCTGGATTTTGACAGGAGAAAATACAGCATGTCACAGAATATCTGCTGGTGAAATTACCTATTTGCATATATTTGCCTGTGCGGCATAGTTTATGGTTTTCCACTAACACGTAATCAATACTTTAAAATCTGTAATCTCTTAATGTTTGCGTTTTAATAAATGAGGCCTGAACAATTGCTGCTGCTGCTGCTGCTGCTGCTGCTGTTGTTGCTTATAAACCCTGAATGAATGGGAGTCCTGACAGTGGACATTATTTCCACAGGGAGGATGAGACTGAATGACATCTATACATACATGAGCAGCTTTCCCTCTCTGAACCCTGCCATATTTATACACTCCGCTGTTTACAATATTCTGTATTTCCACCATAAAAAATGTTGTATCTGTCACAATTCTATCTCCCAGACCTTCCCTCAGTGCTGTATAATGCCTTGTTAAAGTCAGCCGTGTGTGAAATGGCGTTTTAAAATAAATGAAACCGAGCAGGAAAGTGAGGAGAGGGGGAATATTGCGATGTCAAGCTGACAGACAGGCAGTGAAAATGTAACAAGAGCTATCATCTTAAAGAAAACCGGATTAAATAAGAACCTAGGACCGTCGGTGCATCTCCAGCCCTGATATTGACATGTCACTGGCTAGAGCCATTTTTCATTGTCTCATCAAGACAAAGCATTATGGGAGATCAATCTCCCCCCTCCTTGCATCAGATAGGCATATCCAGTTTAAAGTGCTGGGTGTTGGTTTTATTATTCCTGGTAATCCACTGAATGTTTTGGACACTGCAACGAGAGCATCACTGTCACACTCTGGCACGCCAAGTGGAGGAAGCTTAATTTTAACCTGGGAGGATGTATAGCATCTGTTGTCACCACGCAGCATCGTTTCCCGGTGTGACCTTAATCAATAAAACACACTTTGCATTTATTTAGCCATCCCACTGGCCTCTTACTTCTGAAGAATTTAGTCAATTCAGATAAGAATCATGGCAAACAACATCTTCATTAATCTACACTCGTAACCACAAACAGTCTGCACCGCACTATGGCAACGCAAACCTCTGAAAAAATAACAAAAAATAACATCCTTCTCTTTGGCAGCATCTTTCTACTTGGCTTTGAGATTGGATTGAAAATTGTGGCCAACAGTAATGATGAAATGAAATTGTACAGCAAGCCTTTAACCTCAAGAGCTTGTATATCTTTAGGGGTCGTTAACTTTAAAAGTCAACCATTAACCTCTGGTGTAATGTGGAATGAGAGAGGTAAGGCAGGTCTCTATAAAAACAAACATCCATGCAGACGTGGCTCAGAGAGACACTGACGTTCTGCATAAGTGAGTAAAAGTAGAACAATTATGAAGTACTGAGCTGAAGAACGTTATTTTCTATTGTACTTTTTACTATAACACAGTAATTTGACTTCTTCAGTCTTTGCAGTAATTACTTCACAGATTAAAATGTCAAAACATATGAGTTTATAGCATGTGATGCACTGTTGTACATTAAACTACCTAACACTATATCACATAGTTAAACCTTCTCAATCAACTACAACAGTGAAATTCTATGTTAACATTATTGCATCACTAATATTACTCCTGCAATTATATACAATTATACATCTAGACACCAACTATAGTTATCAAATAAATGTAACGGAGTAAAAAGCACAATATTATTATCTAGTGTAGAAATACAAAGTATAATAAAGTATGAAATTATAAAATGGAAATCCTCAAGTAAAGTGCGTCATAGTTGTAGTGAAGTACAACATTGAGTAAATATACTTACTTATTGACAGTGACACCCTGAGACAAAGTAGTCCCTCATGCATATACATCTTATATCCATGAAAAAAAAAACAGTGTGGTTGATTTACTATATGTTTTTAACATATGTGAGATTTGCAGTAGGTTTATTTTTTAATGGTTAGCAGAAGGACCAAGCTGTGCAGTGTGTTCATCACTATAAAGTCTCTTTTCTCTTTTCTCATCTGAGATAACAAAAAATTAATAATTTTGTATAATGATCCACAATTTTTTAAGAGTCAGCTTTTTGCAAAACTAGTTGTAATTGTAAAGAATTTCCCCTCCATATGATCACAGCTCAACTCAAGCAAACAAACCACCGGGCTCCTCTGGCTGAGTTCGTCTTCCCCCACTGAGGTTGGTGGTTTGGTGGTTTTACCTTCACAGCCCCGCAGGGAGTTAGGTATGAAGCTCTGGCTTCGCCTGTTGATTGCTCTTTGACCGATCATTTCCTTGAAGTGCTCCAGAATGTCACATACAAAAAGCATTCTTCATTTGGAGCCCAGAACCCAGTGTCCACTGCGATCAAAGAGACATGAGTGCATTTGGCACTTTCCCACTCTCCCACAGAAACATAAGTCCTGAGTGTTTAGACTGCGCTGTCTATACGACTATATTTGGCTGCGTCAGAAAAAAAACACACAAGGTTTCGCAACATTCATCTCTTTCTTGTGAATAGAAAAGTCCAAAATATAAAAGAAAACCCAACATGAATACTACTCTGATGTTTAGAAGCTTTTTTTCCTTACATGTTTTTCCTCACACAATGGTACAATCAACAACTAACACTACAATGAGATTAAGCTCAGTGTACAACTAAGAGCAAAAAGAGAACTTGATGTGTCCTTCCCGAGGAGAAAATCAGACCCAGAGCTGTGTTTGTGAGGATTAAGATGTTTGATGACCAGGACCCCCTGACCGAGGCGGTTTCTGACCACAAATAAACATCAGCCTCAGCGGGTCCCTGTGCTCTGGCCTCTGCACGGTCAGCAACAGGAGCGCATCAATCACAGCTGGAGTGGGGGCTCCCCAAGGCGGGTGCACTGAAAAAAAGCCTCGGCCAGCTGCCGCCCCAACCCTTCACTCACACACACACACACACACACACACGCACAGGAGTGCACAAACACATAGTGTATACATACACACACGTACAACCATAGAAGCTTAATCTCCCTCCACAACTTAACTCTGATAGACACCCCGTGGCCTCGCTGAGACACAGATGACTCAGAGGCTGAGCAGAGAAGAAGAAGAAGAAGAAGAAACAATAAAATAACAACTTACACTACATGTGTGACTTTGATGAAAACACGTTACACACTTTCACTATTTCCTCATTTCATTTATCATTTTAAACATATTTGTTTTTTATTATTACTTTCATTATCTCAAAAGTGTGTTTGTTAAAATATCACATGAAATAGGAGGAAGGACATAGATTCTTTAAATAGCGAAAATTAGCAGTTAATTAAAAATTTTACCGACAACATAAATTTAATACATTTTACAGTAAAAGTATAAGAGTATAAAGTGCTCATTATGCAGAATGATCCCTTTCAGAGGTAATAATTTACATATTTTCTCATTAATACATTAGCATGTAAGTAACATTTTGAATATGCAACCAGTCAGATCTAATTTTAACCACTTAATATAGTGCTGGGAATTTTCCTTAATAAAAGTGCATTATATTTTATTTTTGTTTTGTATGAAGATTTTTAGTTTGTAAAAGAACTTGGCTGTCATGTAATTGTAGTGGAATGACAAGTAAAATATATTCAAAAGGTACTGGAGTAAAAAATATAAAGCAGCATAAAATAGAAATACCTGAGTAAAGTATTAGTACCTCTAAATTGTACTTAAGTGCAGAACTTGAGTAAATGTATTTAGTTACTTTCTCCCACCTTCTAGAAGCAGTTGCAGTGTATCAGAAGCAAAGGTGAAGATCATAAAAACAATAAAGATGAGTGTAAAAAATACTGATGGATATACATTTCAGGAAAAAAAAAACCTCTATCGTCTCCTTCATGTGTGTCAAATGTGGTGTTTTGGATTTCTGCTCTGTTTCTGGTAGAAATTCAAACTTTCACTTCACTTGTGAAGGTGAAAGTACATTATGCAGTGATAATAATCCACTGCTCATGTGGTAGTCTCACTCCTTTTTCCCTCAGGAAGAGCTATGAAACTTTTACAGTGAGTGTGTGTGTGTGTGTGTGTGTGTGTGTGTGTGTGTGTGTGTGTGTGTGTGTGTGTGTGATGTGTTGCCTTTCAAACAACACACGCCTTTTTTTTCATGTGGGGGTTTGGAACAAAACGTGAAACAAAGTTGGATTGTGTGCAGCTTCAGTCAGTTTATCTGGTATCAAAGTGTCTCGTGCCTGTGAAGCAGGTGTTTGTTTACTTTGTGCGTTTCACAAAAAAGAGCTGATCATTTAAAGCAGACTTCTCTCTGTCGCAGCAGTTGTACATTTGAGGTGTATTCTCAACATTCAGGAGCAGTTTATTACATTCCGTGAATCATCTATGTGCATGTTATAATCAGGGTCAGTTATGCTTGTAGGTTATTTTTCATTTTCCACATCATAGTTTATCTATTTTTTCATTTATTTTAGTTATTTTCCTGGTGTAAAGTTTAATTCATATCATGCAATGTATGATTTCGTTCTACTGTTTTGGTTTGAAGTAACAAATGTTCTTCTCCTTGATTCCAGTTAAACCCTCCTCATTGTGTTCTTCCTCCCTCCTGGTTAACATTGCCCCCTGCTGGAAAACAACTAATGTTGCCATCTTTATGCTCAGAAACCACACTATAATAATAATAATAATAATAATAATAATAATGATGATGATAACATAATTAAAGTGAGGCTGCTACTAACTAACTATTTTCACTATCAATTAATCTGCCGCTTGTTTTCTCAATTAATCAAATCATTGTTTAGTGTAACAATTTTTAGGAACTAGTGAAATTGCACATGTCTTTGTTTTGTCTGACTCCAAAATCTACATTTATTTAATTTACATGTAAAACAGGGAGAGGCAGCAGATCTTCACACTTGAGAAGATGTGAAAACTTTAGCTAAAAATGATTTAATGATAAACTGGATTTTCCGTCAGTTCACGGAGCAATTAACGGACTGATTGTTTCAGCTCTGAGTGAAAGAAAATAACATTATAACAGAAGGATCCACATTATCGTCATTAACTTTTCAACTTTATTTAAGCGACGGTTTGGGTGAAGGTTAATTCCAGGAGAGATACATTCTCTGGCATCCTTTGTATTAAATAATTAGTGTATTGTGTAATAACTGGTGTTGACACACCTTTACTCAGGTGACTGCTATGACACATTTACCACCTCACTCACAAGCATGTTTTATTTGTCTTAAATCAGAGCAGTAATACCACTCTGTAAAAATACTCCATTACGTTTAAAATGCTGCATTCAAAATGGATGTAAAGTGAAAGTATGTGAAGTGTTTTTATCAAAATGTACTTTAAATATCAAAAGTAATGCACTTCAGGAAAATGGCTGCAGCTGCAACTGAGGACAATGAGATCATCGACTTGGAGGGAGTTAACATTTTACAATTATAATCTTGATAAATATCTCACAGACTGAGTTTATTTAAATTTGACTTGTAGACGGATAGCTGGATCAAAGTAGTTGTAAATAACACGGTTCCTTATGTTCCCTAGAATTTTATTCTCTCAAACAACTTAGTACTTGTGTTGGGATATAAAATGAACCAATAGAATAACAGAATACAATACAAAAATGTACAGACTTGGGAGATTGAGAGTATTTTGATGGAACTTATCCAGTATTAGGATCATTATCATTGCTGAATTGTGTGTAAGTAGCATTTTAACTGTTATAGCTGGACAAAGTTGAGCTAAATTTGAACAATTTTATAGTTTAATCTGTAACAATGCCTCATATGTTAAAAGTCATTGTGTATTTTGTATGTAAAATCTTTATTTGAAAAGTAGCTAATAACTGTAGCTGTTAAACAAATGTAATCTACTGCAAAATACAGCATTCTCCTTCAAAATATACTGGAGTGAATCATAAAGTAGTAAAAAGTTCAGCTAATTTCTTTTATAAATGCAAATATATTTCTGGCAGTTGGTTGTGGTTTTCTCAGCACAACTTCACCTGGCTTTCATGTTGTAGTAAATGCACTGAAAAAAAAAAAGAAGAAAAATAGTGCTAGCAACTGAATGTCTTCAGCATGCATTAACTGCAACGCTCTATCATCAAAATGCTGAATATTCATTTCCCAGGACGCAGCGTGAGCAAATTAAAACAGCTGACCTCATCTGCTGGATTGATTGATATCTGTCAAAAGTGGAAAAGCAACCAGACAGAGCAAAGATTCACCTGACAGTGTCTGAAGCACCAGCTCAACCTCGACAATCTGAAAACCAACTCAACATTAACTGCTGTATATAACTTTTAACAATATACGTCGTTACAATGTCGCTATTTCTTCATAAATGTCAGCTGAAGTTTCTGTAATAAAACTCCATGTTGAACAAAGGCTGCGAATCCTGACCTAGATGTGTGTTAGTGCATGATTTGTGTTATAATTGAAAGCTGGTTTGGGATGCATTAATTAGTCAAGGGTTTTTTCCTCCTCTGCCATTTGCAGTCATTATGAACATTGCCTACACAAAGCTCTCCATGTAATTGATATTGTGAACAAAGATCATAAAATCTACCTAAATCAAATAAAAAATAGTTAATTGGCCGACTTATTACATTCCAGAGTCCATTATGAAGAATTACATTATATTCCTTTTTCTGGGAGGTAATTGAATTTCTAATAGAACATTTAGTTTTTGAAATGACCTTTTTCAATTAAAGCCTTTTAATTGAAACTATATCTTTTTCAATCACTGTATGTCATTTAATTAAACCATATCAGAGATATATAGGACATTCTGCCTTTTTTTTTTTTTTGACATTTGACACTTTAGGAATATTTGTGCCTTTGGCAAACTGACATCTGACAAAATAATATTCACGTCAAACTTATCATTGCATTATTAATTGTAGTAAAATAGGCATGTTACACAAAATCACCGGTTTCATTATATTTACACACATATACTATTGTAGGCTTGTCATAAATTTCGACGGAAAGAAAAGAAGAGCCAATACTAACATAATGACAAAGATCAAAAGAAAGAAAGAAAGACCCATCCCATGTAAATCTGGAGCAGACAGTCAGAAAATTTTCAAAGTAAAACACAAGGAAAATAACGATAAAACAATGAGGGGCATATAAAGAATAAGAAACAAAATCAGGTAAAAAACATTGCTAAATTCTGAGAGGGGTTTCCAATGAGAGTGAGTTTTAAGAAGTGATTTTAAAGATGCTACAGAGTGCCTGAGATACGCAGGCTGGGAGTTTCAAACCCGAGGGGCTGGAGCAAAAAGGCCGTGTCACCCAAGTAATGATTGAGTAGCTGGAACCACCAAGAGAGTAGTAACAAAAGAACATATCGATATTATTACCATAATGAAAGGGTAGAGGGTGAGTAAACGTCCATGGTCATGCCTAAAAATAACAAACAACAACAAAACAAACAGTTTTGTCGCTCTATGATGTCACCTGACTTCCTCCTTTGCTCTTGTCATAATTACCAAAGTTTTGTCACATGAAGGTAAACAGATGTTTTGTCGCACCGGCTGAAATGATTCATGCTGTCATTCTTCTCAAGAGGACAGACTCTAAATGTGTGCTCCTGTGGAGGTATGAAAATGTGAAAGAAGAGAGGGCCTAAAATTGATCCTTGTGGGACACCATCGGTGAGAGGGTTAGCCATGAGGCTCAATAACCAGAGTTGGCAGAAAGAAATGGTCTTGAAAGAAAGAAGAGCCAGAATAGCAAATTTTACTGTTGTTCATAAGGAGAATTAATTGAATGGAAATGTTTTTTTAATCAAAAATCTTATTTCTGTTAAAATTTCCTGCTCCATCTACAAGCAGGTGTTTGGTTTTCAATGTCAAACAGTAAGCAGCTATCTTCCACGGTTACATATTTAAGGATGAAATGTCATTTTGAGAGAGAAAAACAAGGCGGCGCAGTGAAAAATCCATCACCCATAAACAACATCTGACAAACAAAGTGCCCACTTTGCCCAATGCTGCTGTTGCCCTGAAATGTTTTTGTTTTTGTCTCACCTTTCGGCATTGCACTGTAATGCTCCATCGCTGTCTGCTCTCTTTCTTGCAGCAGCTGCCCTTGCGCTCCCCCTTTCCCTCCTCCCTTTTTTTTCCCCAACCCCCTCAAAATCACCTTTTCTTTTCGAATCAAGTTCGACATCTGGAGGAGGAAGAAGTCCCCGAAACTGCTTTTGTTCTGTGTCAGAACGGATTTCAGACAGGCTGAGGTACGACTCAGGGCAGCTGCAATGATTTGTCCTAAACAGGGTGGATTTTAGCAGCAGGGACCGACTGAGGAGGGCGTTCACAGCTTCTGTTTACATTTAGGATTCCTCAATTAGGATTTCTGCCTCAGTGTGCCCAGAACTGGAGTGCATCCAAATCTTATTCCAAGTCTATAACCTATTAAGTTTTGGAATAAATCACACTCATCCCACACAAAGAATCTTTGTCATCTCATTAAAACATTTTTATCCACACTCCCCTGACAAATACAGTAGAATGAAAAACTGAAAAGAGAAGATTTGACAGCATAACATTTTTAGTGATATCAGCGTAGGTGCTGTAATCCAGTGGCATATTCAGACTCTATTCAATAAAGGGACCCAACAGTAGGGCCCACACTGGATTATGTCAACTTGAGGCCTAAACTCAACTGTAAATGGTGCAGATCTCTGACAGTATTTGACCAAAAGGGTCTAATAACTAGGGGAAAAAAACAAACATCAGGGCTGCACAGCCGAGCGGTTTATTTCCAGTGTGTATCACCCCTCAGAACACAGGATGCCTTTACATGCAATGTGACAAGACTTCCTCTATTCTTAACTTCTGATTCTGTGGCTGCTGGGGTGGAGGAGGGCAGGGCTGGGGCACGAGGGTTGGGGCGGGGG